>NC_143527.1:12500-330000 GCF_031878675.1 Megascapheus bottae
TAACAACATATACCCTAACAAGTACCCTAATCTTCTACCGATGCACATCCTAACATGTTGCCTAAACCAAACCACAACTATCACCCTAACACATGCCCAAAAATGTACCCTAAACACATACTGTAAAACTTAACATGTGCCTTAACAAGTACTGCCCTAACATGTACTGCAAGTCCTGTATGTACCATTCCAGGTACCCTAACATGTGTCTCAAATGTGCCCTAAGGTTTCCTAACATGTACTCAAAACACTAACTCATATGCTAATAAGTACCCTAACACAAACTCAAATCCATACACCTACTCTTATGTGCACTGTAATATGTATTCCAAACTAACCTAAGTATTCCCTAAGAGGCATTCTACCTTTAATATGTATTTTAACCGCAGCAGGTTTCCCAGTAGTATTTTCATTATCACACACTGAAGATGCTCTAGACGCTAACACATATAATAATGAGTACCTAACACATACTAACTATAAACCACACAGGTAACCCTTACATGGCCCCCTGAACGTACCCTAACACATTCTGACCTTAAATATAACCTGACACAAATACACTCTAACATGAACCCTAACCACAAACAGGTATTCTAACAAGTATCCTAACATGTACCCCGATAAATACAAGTACCCATACATACATCCTAACATGTACTTCCAGCATACCCTAACCTGTTCCTTAATCCTAACATGCAGTAACACACACTCTAACATAGCCTTATGAGTACTCTATTCACACAAGTTCCCTTACATGAACCCTAACAGGTATCCCAATGTACTATAACACATAGCCTAACATGTGCCCTAACCCTAACAAAGACCATAACCTTCAATGATCCCTTATCAATGACCCTAACTCTAACACATACCCTAACATGGACCCCATCACATACCCTGACACATATTCTAACACATATCCTAACCCATACTCTATAAACACTGACAGATATGGTCATGAGGACCCTAATGTAGTGTAAGCCATAATTACCCTTACATATACCCTAACTCATGCCTTAACACAAACCCTGATATCCTAACCCTAACCCAACCCCTAATATCCTTACACATACCCTGACCTCAACATGTATCCAATATGTACCCTAACCAGTAACACATACAGTAATAAGTAACCTAACACATACAGGTACCCTTAAATGCAACCTAACAGGTACCCCCGATGTACTCTAACACATGCTCTAACACGAACCCCAAGCAATATTCTAACATATGTCTTAAACCTAATGCATACGTTAACCACATCCTACATAGTTTTTTAGCATGAACTCTAAGACTAGGTACCCTTACCTGCACCCTACATGTACCCAAATGTAACCCAACACATACCCAAGCATGAATAATATTAACCAAAACCATAACACTAACCAATACCATAACAACACATACTAAATGTAACCAATATACTAACATATGTCCTGAACCGAATGCATACCTTAACCACATCCTAGATTTTTAGCATGAATTCTACAACTAGGTACCCTTACCTGCACCCTACATGTACCCAAATGCAACCCAACACATACCCAAGCATGCCCTAATATTAACCAAAACCACAACACTAACCAATACCATAAAAACACGTACTAAATGTAACCAATACACTAACATATATCCTTGACATGTACCTTAAACTTAATACCTATCCTAATGTGTACCTTAACTACTCATATTCTAAACTATATATGCACCTAACATGTACCCCAAAGGCATAATGTAACACATATCCTAGAACGTGCCCTAACCCTAATATGTATCCTAACATGTTCCCTAACATACACTCCATCGTGCATCTTGACTCTTGCTTATACTCACACCTTGACATGTACCCTAACCCATACCTTATCACGTACCTCACAATGTACCCTAACATTAAAATGTACTTTAAATGTGCTTTATACATTAACATGTACCACCCTGCCTAACAAGTACAAGTACCCTAGCAGTACTCAAAAACACCCTTACAGCCACCCTAACATGTACCCCAAGTACTAATATATACTCTAACATGTGTCCTATCCCTAACAGGAACCTTAATCCTAACATTCCCTGACATATACCATAACTGTAACATATACCCTAAACATGAAATACAGAATCAAGTACCCGAACACACACTCTTAATCGCATAGGTGCCCTTACATACACCCTAGCATGTACCCAAAACCTACCCCAACGCTTACCCTAACTCGTACTCTAAACCCTAACCCTAACAGGAACCTTACACCAAACATTATCTTAACATGCTCCCTAACATGTACCCCAATAGACACCCTAACTCTGCCATACTCACATCCTAACATGTGCCCTAACCCAAACTCATACCCTAACAAATTACCTAATGCACCACCAATCTTATGCCTCACCCTAGACCATCTTCTAGCCCCAATCCGTATGTCACTGCATAACTCACACTTTGTCCAATCCTAACCCACTCCCAGAACCTACATAACCCCTTTCCTAACAAGTTATCTGCTCCTCACCTATTCCCTAATACACTTTAAAGACCGCTGCATAACATATGCAAAATCTTAACCCATCCCATAAAGTTCTTCCTCACACGCTCCCTGACCTTCAACCTTTCCTGAACCCTTATGAGAGCATTTTCCTCCACTACATCCCCAACCTCACATTTTGTCTACCACATTCCCTACACTCTGCCACAACCCTAAACCTGACCTGTTCCACAATCCAAATGCTAATCTTTTCCACAACAACTATCAGATCCATAACATTAACCCATTCAATAAACATAATTCCCTATCGTTCTGTAACACTTAACACTAACCCTGACTTACTAACCTGCTATGTAAGGGTAACAGAAAACCCACGACTTACTCGAATCTGTTTCTGAACCATGACTACAAAATTCACTCTAACTCCCATGCTGAGTAACCTCAATAGCACCCAACCTTAACTCTACCCTTCACATCAACCACCCTACACCTGAACCCTAACCTCAATCATACCAACCCTAAACACGGTAGCCCTAACAACCCTAACCATGTAACATTACCACTGACACTAAAAACACTATTCCTTAAGCCTACTGCTCCTCCCGTAGCTTTGAGGGATAGGTTGGGGTTGCTGAAATGTGTTAGGAACACACTTATGCTACTGATTGGAGTTAGTAAATACTTTAGGATAAGGCCTAGGATTGGTGGGTGGCTTATGATACATGTTAAGGTTATGGATTCCCTAAACAAATCCAGACCACACCATGAACATCAACAAGTCTATTCTGTACCATGAACATCAACAAGTCTATTCTGCAACCTAACAAACCATACCAACCCTAACGATAGTAACCTTAACAACTCTAACCCCTACCACCAACCCAGACAACAACCTTAACTCTTTTACCTACATCCCAACCCCAACGTAACTGACAGCGCACTGTCCTGCATCCTTGGAGGTAGGTGGTCTTCTTTTGTCCAATATTACAGAGAAACATAGCACTCTATCCCACACCCTCATCCTCACACATGTACACGTGGCAGGTGTATGAACAGAGTAGGTCAAGAGTTGGTAAATGTGTTAGGCAACAGTGAAGGTATGGATTTGAGGACAGAGAGCTGGGTTGGGGACTACAGTCTGACAGTTCACAATTTACCAAGCAGGAAAGGGTAGGCCTCCCTTCCTCATAAATGCTTTCACCCCCTTTTCTCTATGTACCAAAAGCAAAGACACTGGAGGCCTAAGTTGGACCTCAGTCCACCAAAGCAGGTACTGGGCTGTCTACCCAGATTCTACGCTCACCATTGAAAACTTGAAGACGCTCCAATGTGGTCATCGTTGTCACTATCATTGTCATCATCTCTGCCGCCGTAGCCTCCTCCTCCTCCTCTCCTCTTCCTACTCTTCTCCTTCTCCTCCTCCTCCTCCTCTCTTCCTCTTGCTCCTTCTACTCCTCTTCCTTTCTACTTCTTCCTCTTCTTCCTCCACCCTCCTTCTTCCTGCTCCTACTCCTCCCTCCTCTGCTTCCTCTTCCTTCTTTCATCCATTCTTTTTTCTTCTTCCTTCTTCCTTCCTTTTACCTTTCTTTTCTTCCCTCTTCCTTCTTTCTTCCTTTCTTCTTTCTCTTTTCCTCCACTTCCTTTTTTGGGGGCCAGTCCTCAGGCTTAAACTCAGAGCCCAAGCACTGTCCTTGGGCTTTGTCAAGGCAAGTGCTCTACCACTTGAGCCACAGCACCACTTCTGGCTTTTTCTGTCTGTGGTACCAAAGACTAACTTTTTCCTGAGTGTGGTACCAAAGAATTGAACCCAGACCTTTGTGTATACTAGGCAAGCACTCTACCATTAGGCCAGGCTCCTGGCCCCTCTCCAGTTGGTCTTCTGACACTGGGAACATTTTCTCCTCAGAGTGCACACAGGCAGAGGAAGGCAATGCACCACAAAGGCTGGGCATCCAGGAGCCTGGTTAAGGATACATAAGACCTGGAAGGTCTGACAGAGAAGGAAAAGTACTACGATATGCCTTCTGCTTCTCTCCAAAGATTATTATTAGAAACTTGACAAAACCCCACTTCTGAGGCATAAAATGGAGGGCATCGTGTGGAGCTGCTGACCTAGCCTATGGAGAGCTGTGAACATAATACCACTGGAATTCACCCATGCAAATTGAAATACCTTGGAATGCCTAATAAAAGTGTATTTAAGGTGTATATAATGACAACATAAACACACATGCCCTCTCTCTCTAACCCCCATGCCCTATTCAGGACATTGCTAAAAGCTCAGTGAAGACTCAGAGCTGAGGATACAGACTTAGGATAAGCCTGCTGTGGCAAAAGGTGTTCTGACAGGTACCAACTTAACAAGCAGGGAAGTATAGACTGCCCTTCCTCACACGTGTCTTCATTCCATTCACCAGGCTTTGGTATGAATATGACTGGAAGCATGGATAAAAAACCTAGTACAGACTTAAGACACGAGGTTGGAGACCTAAATTTTGCATGAGTCTATGAAAGCAGGTTAGGGGTAGGATGTGTCAGTCAGGCCACTTCAACATTAGACCACAAAATCAAATTCTTGACACACAATTCCCAGTGTCTGGACTACACATTTTTTCCTGATACTCAGCAAGTTTTGCCCCCGAAGTACTTACGGTGAGAAGAAATCAACACACAACAAACGGTGAAGATGCTAGAACTGCTCCACAGATCAGTGGGATCCTGTATACTGACAGAGGAAGACAAAATGGAAACAGTCACACAGAAACTCCTACTACAAAACTGACATATAACACCAGTCTAAAGGAACTGATTGAGTTACTAGACAGAAAGGGGTGAGGCTCAGTGTTGAGGTGCTTGCCTAGGTGGTAGGAGGCCATGAAACAGAATAAAATTTAAATTCACCAAAAGAAATTTAAATGCATTGATATGTTGAACAAAATGTGTATATGACCTATATAGTTAAAAATGAAACTTCCTGCATTCCCTCAGCCCCAACCCACAGGCACTGAGAAGGACATGACCAAAAGCAGAAGTGAAATCATGATGACGATTCAGAGACCTAAGTAGGGGCCTAGGGTCATCAAAGTTGTCCTGACAAGCACCAACTCACCAAGCAGGGAGGGAGACACTACCCTTCCTCACACATGCCCTCACCCCCTTCTCCAGGCCCCAAGAGGATCAAAGTATAGATGAAAACATGATGACACTTGGAGACAGGCCAGAGGCCTGGGCAAGGCATGAGTTCACCGGAACAAGTTCAAATGAAGTCCATCCAGGCCATTCTACGTTGGGCCATACCTACTAAACCTGTATTCACAATCCCAAGCTTCCAGTCTCTCCACATTTTACCCTGACTCTGTGCATTTTCTTCTCAAAGTGTCTATAGTCAAGGGAACACAACATACAGCAAAGGCTGGAAATTGTGAAAATCAAAGGCTGAGGTGCTTGCCCAGCTTGTGAGAGACCCTGGAACACAATATCCCAGGAATTCACCAAACAGAAATTAAAATATCTTTGTGTGTCTAATAAAATGTGTATTGGACCTATACAATAAAAACAAAAATCATTCTGTGCTGGTCCTGGGGCTTGAACTTAGGACCTAGGTGTTCTTCCTGACATGTTTTTTCAAGGCTAGCGTCCTACTACTTGAGCTCCACTTTAGAGTTTTTTTAGCCATTATTGGAGACAAAGACCCTCAAGAACTTTCCTTCCAGGGCTAGGGGTGAACTGCAAACCTCAGATCTTGGACTCTTTAGCAGCTAGGATTACAGACCACCAAGACCTGGCAAAAAAAAAAAACAATGCTTTCCACAAATCCCCTCACACCCTAACCCCCATGCCCTATGCAAGATGTGGGCTGGGAGCAAGATCCTACATCCTACATTTCAGTGTACACCCAGATCCTACACTTATGTTTGATTCAAAAGTTCTGGATTCTTCATCTTATCTCATCACAGCACCTAAAGTGAAAGGAGTCTCTGAAGAACAGAGGCTCAGCATCCTGAGGCCTCTCTTCTGCTGAGCAGGATCTAGGGTAGAGCTGACAGAAGGAAAAAAAGAAAAAGCCATGTAGACCACACTTTCTGCTCCCACCTTCTACTACCCCACCAAGTTCCTCATGAGACAGATCCCAGGCCAGGCTTGAGGCAATGATGGCTTCCTGAGACCAACAGGGGACATGGCTCAGCATCAAGGTGCTTGTCTGGCTGGGGAGGCATGCTCCAAAATATAGACAAAATCCTGATGTGCCCAATAAAATGTGAAGGAGCCCTCCATACTGGAGGATAAATGAATGATGTCCCCAACAACGTCCACACTGGAGAATGAGTGATGTTCCCAACCATCAGTCCTCAGGCTCTGAGAGGGGCAGAGGGGGAACAGGAGGGGACAGGAGATGGGGAGGGACAGGAGATGGGGAGGGGACAAGAGATGGGGAGGGGACAAGAGACAAGGGGGGACAGGAGACGAGGGGGGACAGAAGATGGGGAGGGACAGGAGCCGGGGACCTTTACCGGGTGGACAGAGGCCAGAAGTGAGGGGGAGAGCATTTCACGAGTGGACACAGAGCGGAAGTGAGGGAGGGGGAGCATTATGGGAGCGGACAGAGACCGGAAGTGGGGGTGGGGGAAGCATTATGGGAGCAGAGACCGGAAGTGGGGGTGGGGGAGCATTATGGGAGCGGACAGAGACCGGAAGTGGGGGGGAGCATTATGGGAGCGGACAGAGACCGGAAGTGGGGGTGGGGGAGCATTATGGGAGTGGACAGAGAGCAGAAGTGGGGTGAGGGAACATTAGGGGGGGCAGAAACCGGAAGTGGGTGTGGGGAAGCATTATGGGAGCAGATAGACCGGAAGTGGGGGTGGGGAGCATTACAGGAGGCAGAGACCGGAAGTGGGGGTGAGGGAGCATTATGGGAGCAGACACAGACCAGAAGTGAGGGTGGGGGAGCATTATGGGAGCAGAGACCAGAAGTGGAGGTGAGAGAGCATTATGGGAGTGGACAGAGAGCAGAAGTGGGGTGAGGGAACATTAGGGGGGGCAGAGACCGGAAGTGGGTGTGGAGAAGCATTATGGGAGCAGACAGACAGGAAGTGGGGGTGGGGAGCATTACAGGGGGCAGAGACCGGAAGTGGGGGTGAGGGAGCATTATGGGAGCAGACAGAGACCGGAAGTGGGGGAGCATTACATGGGCAGACAGAGGCAGGAAGTGGGGGTGGGGGAGGATTACCAGAGCAGACAGAGACAGGAAGTGGGGGTGGGGGAGCATTACCAGAGCAGACAGAGCCCGGAAGTCAGGCGGTGGAGGCGCAGCATCCGAGGTCCAGTCTGCACTGACCACTTCCTGCCATGGCAGCGCCGTCCTCAGACCTGGAATGAAAAAAGTAAAACAAAATAAAAGAGGAGGTGGCGGCAGGTGGCCAGCCAAGCCTCTCCACTCTTGACCAGGCCCTGGACCTGCCTACACTGAAAGCTCACCGCTGACTGGGAGCTGGCTCCGGAGGCCTGGCTTAGGCCTAACATGGCTGAAGCCCCTTCAGGAAGAGGAAAAACAAAGCAGCAGGCCCCACCTCACACAACTTCACAGCCACCACACACCCAGGCCCCAGGCCTGACTAGGCTAAAAAGCGCACCTCTGACTGGGAGCTGGCTCAGGACTAACATGGCCTTCCTCACACACACAGGCTGCGTCTGGGTAGAGACAGCCTCCTTCAGGCGCTTCCCCGTGAAGAAACGCTGCCGGCACCTTACAGGACGGGTGAACAGACAACAGCCTCAGGCTGAGAGTGCCCCGCCCAGCTCTGTAGGCCCCAGAACAAACGCCACTCTCTCTGGGGAAGGCGAGGCGGCCGCACTGGAGCCTCTCACGGGCTGACTGGTCCCAGGCAGAACCACCCCAAACCAGTTCAGCGACCTCGCCCCGCCCCTGACCCCTCACGTCCTCACTCCGCCCCACCCCCCTCAGGCTCTGACCCCGCAAGCCCCGCCCCCGACCCTTCACGTCCTTGAGGAGGAGGGGCAGCAGCCCAGGCCCCATCTGCACTGACCAGTCCCTCCCGTGGTGGCACCGTCCTTGGGCCTGGACGGAGGAAAATAAAAGAGGAGGCAGCGGTGGGCGGGCTGCCGCACCTATCCACTCTCGACCAGGCCCCAGCCTACACTGAAAGCTCACTGCTGACTGGGAGCTGGCTCCGGAGGCCTGGCTTAGGCCTAACATGGCCGAAGACCCTTCAAGAAGAGGAAAAACGAGCTGCCCGCCCCACTTCTCCACACACTTTCACAGCCACCACACACCTAGGCCCCAGGCCTGCCTAGGCTAAAAAGTGCACCTCTGACTGGCTGCTGGCTCCAGAGGCCTGGCTTAGGCCTAACATGGCCTTCCTCACACACACAGGCTGCGTCTGGGTAGAGACAGCCTCCTTCAGGCGCTTCCCCGTGAAGAAACGCTGCCGGCACCTTCCAGGACGGGCTAACAGGCAACAGACGCCCGGCCTCAGGACAGCTCTGTAGGCCGCCGAACAAATGCCGCTCTCTCAGAGGAAGGCGGACGCACTGGAGCCTCTCACAGGCAGAACCGCCCCAAACCAGTTCAGCGTCCTCGCTCCACCCACCCCTCTCAGGTTCTGACCATGCAAGCCCTGCCCCTGACACCTCACGTCCTCAAGGTGGAGGGGCAGCAGCCTAGGCCCCATCTGCACTGACCACTCCCTCCCATGGCGGCACCGTCCCCGGGCCTGGAGGGAGGAAAATAAAACAAAAGAGGAGGCAGCAGCGGGCGGGTTGCCGCTCCTGTCCACTCTTGACCAGGCCCCGGCCTACACTGAAAGCTCACCGCGGACTGGGAGCTGGCTCCGGAGGCCTGGCTTAGGCCTAACTTGGCCAAAGCCCCTTCAGGAAGAGGAAAAATGAAGCAGCAGTCCCCACTTCACACACTTTCACAGCCACC
The DNA here is from genome assembly GCF_031878675.1 of Megascapheus bottae. Lineage (NCBI taxonomy): Eukaryota > Metazoa > Chordata > Mammalia > Rodentia > Geomyidae > Megascapheus > Megascapheus bottae. The sequence continues at coordinate 21,921 of NC_143527.1, forward strand.
ACACACCCAGGCCCCAGGCCTGCCTGGGCTAAAAAGCGCACCTCTGACTGGGAGCTGGCTCCGGAGGCCTGGCTTAGGCCTAACATGGCCTTCCTCACACACACAGGCTGCGTCTGGGTAGAGACAACCTCCTTCAGCCGCTTCCCCACAAAGAAACGCTGCAGGCACCTTACAGGACGGGTGAACAGACAACAGCCTCAGGCTGAGAGTGCCCCGCCCAGCTCTGTAGGCCCCAGAACAAACGCCACTCTCTCTGGGGAAGGCGGCCACACTGGAGCCTCTCATGGGCCGACTGGTCCCAGACAGAACCGCCCCAAACCAGTTCAGCGTCCACGCCCCGCCCCTGACCCCTGACCCCTCACGTCCTCACTCCGCCCCACCCCCTCAGGCTCTGACCCCGCAAGCCCCGCCCCCGACCCTTCACGTCCTTGAGGAGGAGGGGCAGCAGCCCAGGCCCCATCTGCACTGACCAATCCCTCCCGTGGTGGCACCGTCCTCGGGCCTGGACAGAGGAAAATAAAAGAGGAGGCAGCGGTGGGCGGGCTGCCGCACCTATCCACTCTCGACCAGGCCCCAGCCTACACTGAAAGCTCACCGCGGACTGGGAGCTGGCTCCGGAGGCCTGGCTTAGGCCTAACTTGGCCAAAGCCCCTTCAGGAAGAGGAAAAATGAAGCAGCAGTCCCCACTTCACACACCTTCACAGCCACCACACACCCAGGCCCCAGGCCTGCCTGGGCTAAAAAGCGCACCTCTGACTGGGAGCTGGCTCCGGAGGCCTGGCTTAGGCCTAACATGGCCTTCCTCACACACACAGGCTGTGTTTGGGTAGAGGCAGCCTCCTTCAGGCGCTTCCCCACGAAGAAACGCTGCCGGCACCTTACAGGACGAACAGACAACAGCCTCAGGCTGAGAGTGCCCCGCCCAGCTCTGTAGGCCCCAGAACAAACGTCACTCTCTCTGGGGAAGGCGAGGCGGCCGCACTGGAGCCTCTCACGGGCCGACTGGTCCCAGGCAGAACCGCCCCAAACCAGTTCAGCGTCCTCGCCCCGCCCCCGACCCCTCACGTCCTCGCTCTGCCCCACCGCTCTGGGGCTCTGACCCTGCAAGCCCCGCCCCCAGACCATGACTTCCGTGCCCTGGCACCACTACCCTGGAGCTCTCCCTCCAAGCCCCGCCCTAGACCACGCACCTCCCTTCCTCTTCCTGGCCCCATCCCCTGCCGCTCAGCCCCCCACAAGCCCCGCCCTTCTCAAGCCTCAGCCCCGCTCCGGCTCCAGCCCGCCTTTTTCTCTGGCTGTGCTTCCCACTGCGTCTGGCTGCTCTCCACTCAGCTCTGCCTCTTCCCCTTCCCACCTGGATTGGCGGGGAGAACAGAGCAGCAGCCTGTGAACCAGGACAGTTTCCGGGGGTGGTCTGCTTTGGTGGCCATGGACAGGGCTTGGAGTCCCTGCTCTGGGTTGGGCATGGGGGGATCCGCTGTCCGTTCTGGGGTGGTGGGGAGGAATAGGTTGCTTGCCCAGGGGTGGGCATGGAGGGTCCCTGGAGGGCTCCAGATCCTGAGGCCGAGTGCCGCTGCTTACTTCTACCCAGGGAAGCAAGGAGACCCAGGTTGTGAGCACCTGGTGGGGAGAAATGTTTGTCCAGTGTCTGAAACCCCACAGCCCCTCCAGACGGCCTGGAGGCTCAGTACTGGCAGAGGAAGACGAGCCCCGGCCACGGCCTCCCCTCCCAGCCCGGTTCTTCCCCCGAGGAGGTTCCCGCTTCACTGCCTGCCTGCCAACCTGCCTGCCTAGCAGAAGACCTGAGATCAACCCCTGACTGTGCGGCAGCCCACGAGCATTTGGGAACACTTTGCTGACACTGGAACTGGAGAGCCAATGGGACAGGCAGGCCCAGACCTTCCACAGACACTTACTAGGGACAGTCACTTAGGGCTTTGCGTGGCCTCTCTCGTGCATCCCGGATTATCAGTATGTTAGGGTGGGGTGTGGGGGGGTGAGTGGAGAACACGGAGGAAAGTAGACAAGAGAGCAAAGCAAGTCAAGAAAAAACAGGCTGAATTGATGATATTTCCAGTTTTCAGTTAGGACTGGGAAAATAAACCTTTACAGAATCCAGTTGGTAAAAGATGAATTTAAATGAAAACATTCCATCTTCTGCCTCAAACAATGTTTCCTTCAAAAATTTAAAACAGGGAGACACAGCAGCCACGTGTTCAGAGACAACAAGCGCTGTCTCACAGCTTCCATCCAAGATTAGTGTATTTGTTTATTATTTTATTTCATGCTCCCTCATAAACTGCAAACACGAGTGAAAAAGGGAGAGAAGACGAGTTTGCACTCTCCCTCTCTTCCTGTCTTCTTCCTTCCCTCAATCCAACAGAGTTAGAAGAGCTTAAAGAACGATATGCATGTTGGAAAACACAGAGAGACAAAGCACACACCCATAGATACACACATTTAGACAATATGAAGCCAGAAGAGGGGCTGAGGCTCAAGTACTGCAGCACCATTTTAAGTGAACAAGCTGAGGAACAGCACCCAATCCCTATATTCAAACTCTATGAACAGTGTGCACGTGCACACACACACACACACACACAGAATTAATGTAAGGAAAACTATGGATGTGTGACCACCACACTGTTCCACACATGGTGTTCACATGCCACACTGACATTTCCCACGTGAACAGCAGAGGACGCCCTCCAAGGTGCAGTGAGCTCATCTTCCCACCAGAGGGCGCGCTGGACCCCTGCTCACCACCCTCCTACCCTCCCTAGTGTAGTGAGCTCATCTTCCCACCAGAGGGCGCGCTGGACCCCTGCTCACCACCCTCCTCCCCTCCGTTGTATAGTGAGCTCTGCTTCCCACCAGAGGGCGCGCTGGACCCCTGCTCACCACCCTCCTCCCCTCTGTGGTGTAGTGAGCTCGTCTTCCCACCAGAGGGTGCGCTGGACCCCTGCTCACCACCCTCCTACCCTCCCTAGTGTAGTGAGCTCGGCTTCCCACCAGAGGGCACACTACACCCCTGCTCACCACCCTCCTCCCCTCCGTGGTGTAGTGAGCTCGTCTTCCCACCAGAGGGCGCGCTACACCCCTGCTCACCACCCTCCTCCCCTCCGTGGTGTAGTGAGCTCGTCTTCCCACCAGAGGGCGCGCTGGACCCCTGCTCACCACCCTCCTCCTCTCCCTAGTGTAGTGAGCTCTGCTTCCCACCAGAGGGCACACTACACCCCTGCTCACCACCCTCCTCCCTTCCGTGGTGTAATGACCTCCGCTTCCCACCAGAGGGCGCGCTGGACCCCTGCTCACCACCTTCCACCCCTCTGTGGTGTAGTGAGCTCTGCTTTCCACCAGAGGGCACACTACACCCCTGCTCACCACCCTCCTCCCCTCCCTAGTGTAGTGAGCTCTGCTTTCCACCAGAGGGCACACTACACCCCTGCTCACCACCCTCCTCCCCTCCCTAGTGTAGTGAGCTCTGCTTCCCACCAGAGGGCACACTACACCCCTGCTCACCACCCTCCTCCCCTCCCTAGTGTAGTGAGCTCTGCTTTCCACCAGAGGGCACACTACACCCCTGCTCACCACCCTCCTCCCCTCCCTAGTGTAGTGAGCTCTGCTTCCCACCAGAGGGCACACTACACCCCTGCTCACCACCCTCCTCCCCTCCCTAGTGTAGTGAGCTCCACTTCCCACCAGAGGGTGCGCTGGACCCCTGCTCACCACCCTCCACCCCTCTGTGGTGTAGTGAGCTCCACTTCCCACCAGAGGGTGCTCTGGGCGAATGCTTACCCACCTCCTACCCTCTGTGGTGTAGTGAGCTCTGCTTTCCACCAGAGGGCACACTACACCCCTGCTCACCACCCTCCTCCCCTCCCTAGTGTAGTGAGCTCCACTTCCCACCAGAGGGTGCTCTGGGCGAATGCTTACCTACCTCCTATCCTCTGTGGTGCAGTGAGCTCCAATTTCCACAAGAGGGCGCTCTGGGCGAATGCTCATCGCCTTCCCCCCTACCCTGTTGTGCAATGAACTCTGCTTCCCAACAGAGGGCGGATTGGGTTAATGCTCACCACCCTCCTCCCCTCTATGATGCAGTGAACTCCGCTTGCCATGACAGCACACTCTGGGTGAATGCACACTGCCTCCCCACCCTCCCCCCGTGTTCCAGTGAGCTCCACTACCCACCAGAGGGTACTCTGGTGAATGCTCACAAACCTCCTCTCTTCCGTGGTGCAGTGAACTGGGCTTCCCACCAGAGGGAGCTCCGCGTGAATGCTCACCACCTTCGACCCCTCCGTAGAGCTGTGAGCTCCGCTTCCCACCAGAGGGCGCTCTGCTGAATGCTCACCACCCTCCTTACCTCCATGGTGCAATGAGCTCCGCTTGCCACGACAGCGCGCTCTGAGTGAACGTTCACCACCCTACTCTCCTCCATGATTCACTGAGCTGTGCTTGTCCCCAGAGGATGCTCGGGGTGAATGCTCGACACCCTGCCACCCTCCGTGGTGTAGTGATCTCCGCTTGCCACCCGAGGCCACTCTGGGTGAATACTCATCGCCCTACACCCCTCTGTGGTGCAGTGAGCGCCACTTCCGAGCAGAGGGCGCTCTGGGTGAATGCTCACCACCTTCCCTGCCTTCCCGTTGTGCAGTGAGCTCCACTTGCCACCAGAGGGCACTCTGGGTGAATCCTCCCCGCCCTCCTCCCCTCCATGGTGCAATGAGCTCCGCTTCCAAGGAGGGTGCTCTGGGTGAATGATAACTGCCTTTCACCCCTCCATGGACCTGTGAGCTCCGCTTGCCACCAGAGGGCGCTCTGCGTGAAGGGTCACTGCCCCCCCCATGGTGCAATGAGCTCCACTACCCAGCAGAGGGCGCTCTGGTGAATGCTCACAGCCCTAGACCAATCCATGGTACAGTGACCTCCGCTTACCACCAGAAGGCGCTCTGGGTGAATGCTCACCACCCTCCTCCCCTCCGTAGTGCAATGAGCTCCGCTTGCCACCAGAGGGCGCTCTGGGTGAATGCTCACCACCCTCCTCCCCTCCGTAGTGCAATGAGCTCTGCTTGCCACCAGAGGGCGCTCAGGATGAATCATCACTGCCCTACACAAATCCGAGGTACAGTGTGCTCTGCTTCCCATCAGAGGGCGCTCTGGGTGAATGCTCATCACCCTAGACCAATCTGTCATGCAGTGACCTCCGCTTGCCACCAGAGGGCGCTCTGGGCCTTTCACCACTCCGTGGTGCAGTGAGCTCGGCTTGCCACCAGAGGGCGCTTGACGTGAAGGGTCAATGCCTTCACCCTTCCCTGGTGGTGCAATGAGCTCCACGACCCACCAGATGGTGCTCTGGGTGAATACTCACCACCTCCCCGCCCCCCCGTGTAGTAGTGAGTTCCACTACTCAGCAGAGGGCGCTCTAGGTGAATGCTCACAGCCCTAGACCAATCCATGGTGCAGTGACCTCCGCTTACCACCAGAAGGCGCTCTGGGTGAATGCTCACTACCTTTCACCACCCCCCCCCGTGGTGCAGTGTGCTCCGCTTGTCACCAAAGGGCGCTCTCCATGAAGGGTCATTGCCTTCCCCTCCCCCATGGTGCAATGAGCTCCACAACCCACCAGAGGGCGCTCTGGGTGAATGAGCACTGCCTTCCCCGCCTTCTCGCTGTGCAGTGAGCTCCACTTGCCACCAGAGGGTGCTCTGGGTGAATGCTCACAGCCCTAGACCAATCCGTGGTGCAGTGACGCCACTTACCACCAGAGGGCAAACTGGGTGAATGCTCACAAATCTCCCCTCCGTGGTGCAGTGACCTCCACTTGCCACCAGAGGGCGCTCTGGGTGAATGCTCACAAATCTCCCCTCCGTGGTGCAGTGACCTCCGCTTGCCACCAGAGGGCGCTCTGGGTGAATGCTCACCGCCTTTAACCACTCCGTGGTGCAGTGAGCTCGGCTTGCCACCAGAGGGCGCTCGACGTGAAGGGTCAATGCCTTCACCCTTCCCTGGTGGTGCAATGAGCTCCACGACCCACCAGATGGTGCTCTGGGTGAATACTCACCACCTCCCCGCCCCCCCGTGTAGTAGTGAGTTCCACTACCCAGCAGAGGGCGCTCTGGGTGAATGCTCACTACCTTTCACCACCACCCCCCCGTGGTGCAGTGAGCTCCGCTTGTCACCAAAGGGCGCTCTCCATGAAGGGTCATTGCCTTCCCCTCCCCCATGGTGCAATGAGCTCCACAACCCACCAGAGGGCGCTCTGGGTGAATGAGCACTGCCTTCCCCGCCTTCTCGCTGTGCAGTGAGCTCCACTTGCCACCAGAGGGTGCTCTGGGTGAATGCTTACAGCCCTAGACCAATCCGTGGTGCAGTGACGCCACTTACCACCAGAGGGCGCTCGGAGTGAATGCTCACAGCCCTAGACCAATCCGTGGTGCAGTGACGCCACTTACCACCAGAGGGCAAACTGGGTGAATGCTCACAAATCTCCCCTCCGTGGTGCAGTGACCTCCACTAGCCACCAGAAGGCGCTCTGGGTGAATGCTCACAGCCCTAGACCAATCTGTGGTGCAGTGACCTCCACTTACCACCAGAGGGCAAACTCCCCTCCGTGGTGCAGCGAGGTCCACTTACCACCAGAGGGCGTGCTGGGCCTGTGCTCACCGTCCTCTCCTCTGTGACTTGACTCTCTCACCCTAACCTAGGTTTGTGGATTTCTGTGACCTTCTCAGCTGTGTCTCTGAATGTATTTTTCTGAGTATTTGGACTATCCTAAGCCCTAGACCTCTCTACAGCCTCAAGATTTCTACTAAGGAAGGAATCTCAGCTTTTTTCCAATTTCTTTTTTTTTTTTTCCAGTCCTGGCTTTGAACTCAGGGCTTGAGTACTTGGGCTTTCTCAAGGCTAGAGCTCTACCACTTGAGCCTAAGCACCCTTCTGGGTTTTTCCTATGTATGTGGTACTGAGGAATCAAACCTGTGTCTTTGTGCATGCTAGGCAAGCACTCTACCAGTAGGCCAAACTCCCGGCCCTTCTTTCCAATTTCTATAGCAAAAATCATTTGCATCTTATGTGTTTTCATTACCCCCAGATTAAGCTGTACATAGACTCTTTTTGAGAGAAACAACTTTATTTGCGTATGGTGCCTATTTCACTAATGAGATGGTTGAATAAGATATGTCCTCCACAGGCTCCTGTGAGGAATGCTTACTCTCCAGATGGTATTTTCAAGGGTTTTGGAGACTCTAGAATGGGGGCCTAGCTGAAAGAAATTGTTCACTTGGGTGACTCCACTAGGCCTTGCACTCAGGACTTAGGTGCTGTCCTATAGCTTTTTCACTCAAGCCTCACCCACTATCATTTCAACTCCACTTCCAGCTTTTTGTTTCTGTTGTCAGCTGAAAGTCTGTCTCCTGGATTTTTCCACCCTTTCTGGCTTTGATCTATCTCAGCTTCCTGAGAAGCTAGGATTACAAGCATGAGCCAGATACCCTGCACAAGCCTCACCGCCTACAAGATTATGCCCCACAACACTGCTATACAAGGGACCGGGCTCCTGTCACATGACCTTGGGAGACAACCCTCCTTCAAATCACATCAGCAATCACTCGTGGTTATAACTTAAGATTTAAATTATGATGTAATTGTTTAAGTTATTTTTTTCTTTATTGTAGAATCTCCTAGAAGACTTAGCAGATCCCAGGACAGAAAAGGAAATGAATGTATCAGTCTCTGAAAGTCTGCAGTATTTCCATTAGCCCCCACTCTTCGTGTAAACCAGAAGATATGCAGTTTCCCGCCTAAAAAGAGAGATTTATGAGCATAGTAAAATTAAACATCTGCGGCAAAAGGACAGCAGGAACGAGGGTCAGCAAGCTTCCAGGCTAGCGGAGCAAGTCTTCATCCAATCACCTACCACCCATCTCATCAAGGGATAGAAAACAGTGACCTGGAATAGTCACTTCTACACTCTTGTTAGTTAGCACAAATCACAGCCAGCCTGATGCTAGATGGCTCACACCTGAGGATCAGAGTTTGAAGCCAGCCTGGACAGAAAAATCTGTGAAACTCTAATCTGCAATAAACTACTCAGAAAAAGCCAGAAGTAGCACTGTGGTTCAAGTGGTAGAGCTCTAGTCTTGAGTACAAAGAAGCTCAGGGATAGCACCCAGGCCCTGAGTTCAAGACCCATGACCAGCAAATTAAATAAATAAGATAAAATAAGGGGCCTGGAGTGTGGCCTACTGGCAGAGTGCTTCCCTAGCATGCATAAAGCCCTGGGTTCCATTCCTCAGTACCACATACACAGAAAAAGCTGGAAGTGGTGCTGTTGCTCAAGTGGTAGAGCCCCAGCCTTGAGAAAGTGCAAGGACAGTGCCCAGGTCCTGAGATCAAGCCCCTAAACTGGCAAAAATAAACGAATAAATACATAAATGAAATAATAAATCAGGGACAGGCAAATTATGAGAGTGGGAATATAAGCCAACTCCAACCCTGTTTTTGGAAAACAACTTTTATTGGAACACAGCCAGTTACATTCATTCACTCATTCATGTACTGTCTATGGCAGCCGATGTGTTACAAGGCCAAAGTGAGTAACAGCTACAAAAACTGTGCCCCACAAACTCTGAAGTTCTTTCTCTCTAGCCATGGTCATGAAAAGTGTGCTAACCCCTGTTCTAGATCACAGAGGAGTCAATAAGCCAAAATTGGCTAAGAACAGGTACCTAAGAGAAATGCTCAGGACAAATGAAAGAAAAACAGGAAAAGTAGGTTAGAGGAGAGCATCAAACATAAACACCACCTAATCCATTAATTTTGAATTAATCAAGCCTCCTTCTGTGGCTGAGTATGTCCTCCTGTACCACCTCCAGTGCCACCATGGGCACACATAAAACCTCTCTGCCTTAACTTTCTTCAGCTTTTCTCTCTAGTTTCACCTCCATAGCCATTACTGAGTGCATGCCGCTAGGCCAGACTGGGAAAGATGAGAAGAGTGGTCCTGTCCCTTGGTCTGTTAGGCACCATGGCTCATACTTGTAATCCTAGTTATTCGGGAAGCTTAGATCTAAGGATTTATTCAAAGCCAGCAGAGCAGGAAAGTATTTAATGCCCTTATCTCCAATTACCCACCCAAAAGCAGGATGTGTGGTAGAGAGCTAGCATGAGCAAAAAGGCTCAGGGACAATGCCCAGGACTGGACTTCAAACCTCAGAACCAGCACCAAAAAAAAGGTACATGGTCTAATGGGGTGGGGGGAGTCATATAAGCAAAAAATAAAAAATTTGGAAGTAATAAAGGAGGCATGCTCAAGAAGCAATGAAAACAAATAAGATTTCCTACCAATCTGCTTGAGTGCATCAGTAAAGGCTTTGCACAGTAGAGAAGGCCATGATTATGAAAGCACAAGGAGGCGTTTGCTCAGATGTTAAATTAGGATCAGGTAATAAGAGGCCAGAAACCACATGTGCATAGTTACAGAAGATACTTATACCTGAGCACTGCTGAAGCCTTCATTCTCAGAGAAGTATGGTGTAATGGGATGAGTGTTGAAAGATGGACAGAATGGTTTAGTAACTAGGGAATGCTCAGAATAAAGGCAATAATTCATCCATGCAACTTTCATAAAGCTCTGAGAACCCAACACACTCCGTCACGCATGTGCTTCTCTTACCAGCAATAGTGATTACGTGCACTGGATGTCTTCCCAGAACACCTGGAAGAACACAGAGATGACAGCAGCTCCTAGCCGGTAGCTAGGAAGTATTCAGGGAATACAGGGCTCTGTAATCTGCCCACTGTGATGATAGCTGGTGACACGATGCCCTGTATAAAAATGTCCTCTGTAATGTCCTCACTCATCTTTAAACTTTTACACTTATCCCCCCAAAGTTTTATCTTGCATCTTTCTAATTTCTGGTTTCACACGTTTCCTACAGAGCATAAAACATCAAGGCACTGGACCCACAGGGCCAGAAATCTAAACACTGAAGCAAGCAGACTCTTAGAAAGCAATAAACCAGCTGGGCACTGGTGGCTCAGGCCTGTAATCCTAGCTACTCAGGAGGCTGTGGTTCAAAGACAACCCAAGCAGGAAAGTCAGTGGGACTTCCAGAAGAAGCTGGAAATGGCACTGTGGCTCAAGTGCTATAGTGCTAACCTTGAACACAAAGAGGATTAGGGATAGCACCCAGGCCCTGAGTTCAAGCCCCAGGACTAGAAAAAAGCAATAAATCTAGACAGAGAAACAGCTTTGAACCACAGAACTCCCCAGCTCCTACACACAAAATAGAAGGCCATACTGTGTCTTCAACTCTGCTGAGGATTTACTAGTGATGGCTAATTCAAAACAAGAGAACATGTGGATGATAAGTCTCACCCAGCCAACATTGGAGTCGTTGAAGCAGAACCATTTTCCATCCACTGCATTCTGGATATAAGCACAATAGTGACCAAAGTTGGCCACCCTGACATGGGCCATCACAGCAAAGAGTTCATACTGCCCTTCAGGCTGGAAGAAGACAAGGCTCTCAGAGATTTATCCCGCCTTCCCCAGCCCTAGTCTTGAAGGAAGCATGTTTTGCCATGCATTTGTTACCGCTCTGTGCTAGGCACTGGTACTTCAAAGGTCCTAGAGAAAAGTCCTTAGCCTGGAGAATCTCATAGCTACTTAAAAGGAAACATTATAATCCAGAACTATAATGCCTTGCTTTATATTGCATACATGCATACAGTAAGTAGGGATTGGTCAATCTTTGTCCTCTGAGGAAAGTGGAAACCCCCCAAGAAAAGATCTGTTTTAACCCCCAAGAAAAGAAGGGTGGATAACACTGGCCGGCCAGTTATCCAAAGGGAAGTTTTTTTTTGGTTTGGTTTGGGGAAGGGTTTAGGGAGGGGATTCTGGAGCCTTTGTTTCATCTTGGTCTCTTCTTTTTTTGCCAGTCCTGGGGTTTGAACTCAGGGCCTGGGCACTTGTCCTTGGGTTTTCTCAAGGCTAGAGCTTTACCACTTGAGCCACAGCGTCACTTCCTGTCTTTTCTCTGGAGGTGGAACCTAGGAATCAAACCAGTGTCTTCATGCATAATAGGCCAGCACTCCACCACTAGACCACACTTCTGGCCCCTTTCTTTCTGCTCTTGTGAGACAAGGTCTTACCATGTAACCCAAGCTGGCCTTGAACCAATGATCCTCTGGCTTGTGTCTCCCCACTGCAAAGACTTTAGGCAGTGCCACTATACTTGGTAAAATAAATAAATACTCTGCCTGAAATACACCTTCGCTCCTGTGACTCACAACAACCTGAGGACCACCTGTCTTCCTCGGTACTCCCCTGGCCTGGCCAGCAAACAGCATACATTCTCAGATGAGCGCAGTGCTCAGAGGAGGCAGACCTCACTGCATGAGACGCTGCCCTTCCTCAGCCAGTGTGCAGCCAGCACAGCTGCTCACCTCACCCCACAGTGGAAGCCAGCAAGAGACCCAATCACTGGCCTTGGCTGGTAAGAACCTGGACCTGGAGAATTCTTGAGTAGGTACCATCTAACAGCTGAGGGGTTAGAGCAGCTGAGCCTGAAGGAAGTCCTGTCTGGTGAGATGGATCCAGAAAGGTGGGAATACCTCACCTGCTCCATGGCCTCACTGGGTCTTGTTGCTCGGTCAGGAGAACATGACTGAGATCCAAGTTCTGAGGGAAATGCAATGAGTGGAAGATTTTCTCAGTCTGTGAATTTCTAATGGAGAATCGCATAAGGTGAACGGCCAAAGTTTGGGGAAAATGCATCATCTTCAAGACCTGCAAAATCAAAGATCACTGTCAAATGCCAGGGCTGGTGGTTTACTCTTCTCCCCTGGAAGAGGAGTGTAGGAGACACACTGCAGGGCTAAAGGCTCCTGTTGGTGACTCTGTTCAGCTCCTCCGAGACTCAAGTGACACTTGACTGTCACAGCACTGCAGATCTCAGACAAAAGCCATGAGCTTCCCAGGGCTGCACACAGGCCCTTGAAACCCTAGGAGCAGGCGTCTGTTGTAGGGAGTTCGTCTAAAACTGGAGAGAAAACCCCCACACTCCCCACCACCACCACCTGGCCCCGCACTCTCCCTGCCCTTCAGCTCTCAGTGAAGCTGCATGGGAAGCCCAGGGATCCTGGCACCAGCCCCACCCGGACCCCACCCCACCACACATCATGAAGAGCACTGAAGGTGTCTGGGAAGCCTTGGCCAGGAAACCCACAGTGGAAGCTTTTGAATCTGAGGTTTGAGTACCTGGTTTCCACGTGTCTTCATCCACAGTTATCACAGAATCACTTGCTTTTGTTAGCTAACTCTCTAGGGTGGAAAAAGTAGCACAGAGTGTCTTCCTGTCCGTTGGAGGGGAACAAAGGACAGGCAATGTCAGCGGACCATTTCCATCAAGAAAGCAGCCCACCCCCAAAGGTGAGGGGTGCTTTGCTTCCACTTTACCCTGCACTCTTCTAAATAGCCCCCACTACTACTGCTACATGTGCCAGGATCTTCCATGAATTGGGGGGGAAAAAACGGGAGGGGCCCTTGTTAGTAGAACAGTATAAGAAAAGTAGAAATAGGAGAGAGAACTTTTTCTGGTCAATGAAATTGACCCTCTAGAGCTATGCAAGTGAAACAGAATTATTTTTAATATCAAAGGGAAATGACGCAAACAACAGGGCACTGGCAAAGCTGATTCACCAGGTCTCTCACCAGCATTTTCAGAGGTTTTGAGTCCATGTCATACAGGGGAAGAGGGAGGGTCGGCATACAGCTGGTCCTACTGCTCTCTCCAGTATAGCTGAGGCAAACCAAGGAATCCTTGACCTGTATCGTGTACAGGGCCTGCAGCTTCTCCACCTGTAAGAAGGAGCCAAGGACAGGTTAGGCTGATGTCCAGAGCTGGACCTGTTAGACTGCCTAGCCCCTCACGCCGCTTGCCCTGCACACAAGGGTGCAGTGGGTGGGGGAAAGAACACTGGGCTTCCGAGGTACCCTCACTGCACGTGGCATAAACAATGGTGAGAGACTTCTACGGGTCCTCTGACTCCTCCAGCTTCAGGTGCTTACCAAGCCCACATCAGGTATTTGATCCTTAATTAGGTTCCAGAACGTGAGGTAAAGCTGAGCGGCATCATGCTGGACAAACACTGGTTAGAAAGAAGTAACAGCATAGTAGTGAGGGCGCTGGAGATGTCCCAGGACCAGACACCCTGGCTGCACCAATGCTCACTACTTGACTTTTACAATCTCTTTTCCTAACTCTGCCAAAGGTCAGTATGTACTACCTATGAGCCGCTCAGGACACGAAAGTATTCTTGGTACTGAATTGGACAGTTCCTCTTAAACTTATGACACCAGAATGGAACAGGGGTCAAAGTCTGCAACCCATCCGCTCTACTTGCTCTAAAGGATCTGTTAAACTGGCAGCCTAGATGGAAAGGGAAAAGCCGGCCACAGAGTAGCCAGAGCAGGAACTGGGTCAACTGCAGGATCCAGGAGAAGCAGAGCGCGTTCTGACACGCCAGCTGTGTTCTCAGACACCACCAGCAGCACCAGCAGCTGCCTGGCAGGGCCAGGATGGTCACACTGAGTTCCAGGAGGACAGACCACCTCCGGGGATGTCTACTGCACAGGGCCAGTCACACCTCACCCCAGCAGCTGCCCTTGCTCCCTGACCACAGGACACTGCACCCGGGGCACGCTTAGTTGCGCCAGAACCCCGAAAGGACCCAGAGACCACAACACCGCATCTAAAATCTTTCTGATAGAGCCAACATGCATTCATTCTAAGAAAAAAAAATTTTTTTAAATACTGGTTCTGCAGGCTGATCTCTGGGCCTGGGCACTGGCCCTGAGGTTTTTGGCCCAAGGCTAGTACTCTACAACTACAGCTACAGCCCCATTTCCAGGCTCTTTTTGGTAGTTAATTGAAGCTAAGAGTCTCATGGACTCTCTTACCTGGCTGATTTCAAACGGTGATCCTAACATCTCAACCTCCCAAGTAGCTAGGATTACAGGCGTGAGCCACAGGTGTCTGACTTTCTTTTTAATGTTTTACCCTTTATCCCTTTTTAAAATTGTCATTCTCTGTAGTTTTTCTTTTCACTTTACCTGTCTTACACTTACAAAGCATTCTACTATACATTTACTCCACCGTCTTTTTTCCTTCTTTCTTTATCCCTAGCTTTCCTTGCCCTCGCAATTCTTTACTTATTTTGTGTATGTGTGTGTGTGTGAGAGAGGCATGGGACTTGAACTCTGGGCCTGGGCACTGTCCCTGAGCTCTTCAGCTCAAAGCTAGTGCTCTACCACTTGAGCCACAGCTCCCACTTCCAGTTTTCTGGTGGTTAATTGGAAGTAAGAGTCCCATGGACTTTCATGCCTGGACTGGCTCTGAATAGCGATCCTCAGATCTCAGCCTCCTGAGTACCTAGAATTACATGCATGAGCCCTTGGCACCCAGCCAACTTTTATTCTTCCAGTCTCCTGCTGTATTATATAAGAACATCAGTTTTCACATACCACTGAACTCTACTTATTGTAAATATTTGGTCAGTTATCGAATCAATGAGATTTTTAGTACTAAGTTATATCCCTAAGCCAGTGTAAAAAATGGATTATCAGAGCCGGGAGTTTGGCCTAGAGGTAGAGTGCTCACCTAGCATACACGAAGACCTGGGTTCGATTTCTTGGTACCACATATACAGAAAAAAGCTGAAAGTGGTGCTGAGGCTTAAGTGGTAGAGCCCTAGCCTTGAGAAAGTCCAAGGACAGTGCCCAGGCCCTGAATTCAAGCACGGGACTGGCAAAAAAAAATGATTATCAACCCAGATAATACCCATTTCTGTCAGAATACAAATTTTCAATGGAAATTTTTCAGAGAACCAAAATCCCAAACTACAAATTGAGTTTAAATGAGTAAATCTTTTTTTCTTGAACTCAGGGCCTGGACATTCACTGTCTTTGAGCCTTTGTTCTCAAGGCTAGCACTCTACACTGGAGCCACAGCATCACTTACAGCTTCTTCTAAGTAGTTTATTGGAGATAAAGTGTCTCATTGGGACTTTTCTGCCTGGGCTGGCTTTGATCCGTGATCCTCAGATCTCAGCCTCCTGAGTAGGCAGGATTGCAGGCGTGAGCCACAGGCACACAGCTGAGCAAATCTTAACATAGGAACACAGCAGGTATGAAAAGACATGACACCTCAAAAAAAGTCAACAGTCACACACAAAGGATCAGAATCACAGTGAAGTAGAGGAGGACCGAATCACTGACCTGAAGTGATGATAGAATGAGCAATGAGAATTGATCATTCTCAATGGCATCAGAGAATACTGTCCATCTGAACCTTCTCTCCTCCTCCATCTCCCCTCCCCTCAGCTGCCCCTCCTCCCTCCTCTCCCCCACTCCCTCACTCTCTTCTTCTCCCCTTACCTTTCCTCTACCTCCCACAATTTCTCTCTGGCTTCCACCCTCTTTAGATAAGCACTCAGGAGCCACTGCTTAGAGGAGTATCTTACATGGCCCATTGTATCTCTGGAGACAGTATGCAAGCTCCACGGGTTGCATTGCTTTCTGCCGGCTGTCCTGCATCTTCTCTAGCAGTAAAAGCAGCTGAAATGGGATGCGTCTCTCTTGCTCTTCTGCTCCTTTGGGCACTGCTATCCTGTCAAGTAAGAACATCCAGGAGCCTCTGCTCCACCACCATTCTCCTTGTGAGGTGAGCATTACATCACTTGGAAAAAATTTCCATCTCTAGGCTATGTCCCCCCATGAATTACATCTGACAGAGGATGGGGTACCTTAGGTAACTAAGGTCAAGAAGTGCCCCATGAGGGCTGTACAGAGAACCCCCCAGCTCCATAGTCACATTACAGTGAAGGGTAACATACACGCTCAAGGGTAGAACAGAGGGACGGATAAACTGTGCACTCACGTGCAAAACAGAACCAGCAGAGTGGGAACAAGCAGAGGGGGGCAGGGACAGTGTGAAGGAGGGCAAGTCCAGGCAAACTGGTTCCTGTGCATGTATGAAAAGAGAGTAAGGAAGCCTGCTATTATTTAAAATGAGGGAGGGCATAAGAAAAGGAATAAAAGAGGTAAATCTGACCAAAGTATATTATGCATGGTAATGCCATAATGACACATTTTTGTACAATGAAAATAAGCTCAGCTGCTCTCAAAGATGAGCCGTTGAAAAGGGGAAGAATGCAAAAAGAAAGAAATAAAGAAAAAAGGGGAGAATGCAGGTGATCTCAAAATTCCTGTGGAAATGGCTTTGGTGCCTATCAGAGGAAGACATAAAAATGTGAAAAGCTTAATATGTGGCTATTAGATCCAAACAGTACAAGAGTGAAGACTCAATATTCGCATACCCAATGCTATGGACATGGTATTGGAAATATAAACACAATTACTTAGACATAAAAACTATGACTCTATAGACATAATGTTGTATTACATAGATTAATATGTATCTATGACATACAAACCCTTAGCCTAATTTTAATTATGTTCTAAAATCTAAGTGCCAGTGATTGTAGGATTCCCTTCTTGAATACTTGTTTGTTAAATATATCATTTGAAATATGATGTAAAATCAATGTTAATAAGTTCTTTAATTTAAAATATAAAATTAAATTAAATTTTAAAAAATGTGAAAAGCAAGGGAAAGCACAGCTCCAAAATCAGATTCCAGCTCCCAAGTCAGCAGGAGCACCTTGCGTCTAAAAGGATTTGCACACAGGAAACAGGATGGCTACTACCTGCCACACAGGTATGTCACAGGTTACGTCACTCAATCCTCCCAAGCTGCTAGGCTAGAAACTGTTCGCTCCATTTCAGATGTAGAAATTGAAGTACGGGAGACAAGAACCTACTAATCACAGGCTCTGAGGCTTCAGGATACTGTCAGTGAGAAAAATGTTGCTGCACAGTGAGAGAGAAATGAGGCTCTCCTGACTGTGAGGGTAGTCCCAGGGACTGAGATGTTCTCTTAGCTGCACTCTCTTCTTTCTCTTCATGCTGTTGTCTTCTGTCTCATTAAGTTCTCCTGGGCAATGCTGAGACTCAGCCAAGATTGACTGGCAATTGTTTCTCAGAAACCCGAACACCTTGCCCATTAGTAATCACCCTAGGCCAAGGATGCTTGACTGGTGCTCAAGATGCCACAATTTTACCACCAGCAAGGGTTTCCATGAGCCAGGGACAGAGGAACTTCTGTGAAAACATATAGCAGACAGGTAAGGACAACATCTTTCATTCAGTTCTGATTCCAAAGAGTTGGCTCTCAGAGAGGGTGGCCCTGTGAGGAGCTGGAGCACAAAACTCTAAATTTGGAAATATCATCAGGCTGGACACCAGCCCTTGGACATTTCCATTTGTTCCTGCTCAGAATGAGCTGCAATTTCCTAACACTGAACCACCTCCCCCACACCCCTGTATCTCCACTTTCAACATTAGCCATAGGGTCCAGACCAGAGTTGTATCCATGTTCCTCACACTCAAACCCTGCCAATCATAAGGGCTGTCTATTACACCAGACAACTGCTGCTGGCAGACTCCTTGCTCTCCATACCATGGGCTACCTGGAATACACCTATAGACAACCAAGTCCCAATACAGTTCTTGCCTTTGGAAGACATGGAAAGTCACACAACATACATACATACATACATGCTACCTATGGTATGAAGACTTTGGACTGACACATGTCCACATGACGACATGTGGCTTTGAAATTGTTACTCAGCAAAGACACAGATAAAGACAATGCAGTAAGGATATACAATGAAATGAATTATTAAGTGATCACAAAAATGAACTCCTGTCATCTGTGGCAATGTAGATAATTCTAGATGACATAATACTAAGTGAAATAAGTCAGGTACAGAAAGACAAATACTCAAAGTATTATTTATATGTAAAAGCTAAAAAGAAAAAACTAATGTCTCCAAAGGACAGAACAGATGTTACCAGAAACTGGAAAGCATAGAGGGTGAGGAGTGATTGATTATTAGTGAGGAAAAGGCACTGCTAGGTACAATAGCTTCTAATATTCTATAGCACAGTAGGTGGCATATTTCAAAACAGCTAATGTTTCCAGTGCGATGGAACAATACTTGAGGTGATAGAAATGCCAGTTACCCTGACCTGATTATCCACATTGTACAAAATTATTGAACTATTAAACTAGATTCCTTAAAATTCATGTGCAAATTTGAATGTCCAATAATTTTTTTAAATGTAGTTGTAAACCACTGTTCCTCTTACAAAGCTCAAACTAGAGAACTTTAACTAAAGTAAGAATGCTGAAAGGCAGAATCGATCAGCAGAAAACAGGATAATACCACCACGTGGCCCCAAAGTACCGAACAAACTGAGCCCCACCCTTCCTAAATCTTCCATCCTTATAAATGAGGAAAAGAAGCTGGGTACCAGGGGCTCCCGCCTGTCATCCTAGCTACTCAGGAGGCTGAGAGCTGAGGGTCACAGTTCAAAGCCAGCATAGGCAAGAATGTCAATAAAACCCTTATCTCCAATGAACCTCCAAAAAAAAAAAAAAAAAAAAAACGAAAGTGGAGAGCCTAGTGGTAAAGTGCTTGCCTAGCATGCACAAAGACCCGGGTTCGATTCCACATACATAGAAAAAAGCTGGAAGTGGTGCTGAGGCTGACCCTGACCCTGACCCGAACCCTAACCCTACCCCTATCCCTAAAACCCTAACCCTAACCCTGACCCTGCCCCAAACCCTAACCCTAACCCCTAATCCTACCCCGAACCTGAACCCTAACCCTACCCCTAACCCTATCCCTAAAACCCTAACCCTAACCCTGACCTTGCCCTGAACCCTAACCCCTAACCCTACAACTACCCAGACCCCTATCCCTAAAACCATAACCCTAAAACACTAATCCGAATACTCTAACCCCTAACCCTAACCCTATCCCTTCTTATCCTAACCCTACCCATGAACCCAAACTATAACCCTAATACCCTAACACCCTAACCCTAAGCCCTAACCCTAACCCAACCATAAACCTTAACTCATAAACCCCTAACCCTAACCCTTCTAACCCTAACCCTTGACCTCTGACCCCAGACTCTTGACCCGACCCTGACCCTAAGCCTCTAACCATAACCCTAACACCAACACCCTAACCCTAACCCTTAACACTAGCCCTAGCCCTAACCCCTAGCCCTAACCATAACCCTAACCCCTAACCCCTAACCCAACCCTAAACCCTAAACCCTAACCATAACCCCCTAACCCTAACCCCCTAACCCAACCCTAAACCTACCCTAACCCTAACCCCAACTCCAATCCCTAACCCCTAACCATAACCCATAACCCTAACCCCAACTCCAATCCCTAACCCCTAACCATAACAACCCTAATCCCTAACAACCCTAACCCTAACCCACCCAGACCCTGACCCTGACCCTAACCCTAACCCTAACCCCCTAGTCCTAACCCTAAACCCTAATCCAAATCCCCTAATCCTAGCCTCCTAACCCCCTCACCCTCACCCTAAACCCCAACCCACTAAACCTAACCCCAACCCCAACTCCTAACCCAAACTCTCTAACCCTAACACTAACCCTACCCTAACCCAACCCTAACCCTAACCCTAACCCTGACCCCCTAACCCTAACCCTACCCCTAAACCCTAACCCTAAACCTTAACCCCTAAGCCTAACCTGGAACCTTACACTAACACAGAACATAACACAGAACCTAACCCAAACAATGAACCTAACCATAACACAGAAATTAACATGGAACCTCCCCATTACACAGAAGCTAACCATAACACAGAACCAAACCCTAAAACAATACTGAACCTTAACATGGAACCTAACCCTAACCCTAACATGGAACCTAACCCTAACACATAAACTAACCCTAACAAGGAATCTAACTCTAATACAGAACATAATTCTAACATGAAACCTAAAACAAAACCTAAGCCCCTAGCACAGAACCTAACCATATATCATGTTAACCCTATCATGAAACTTAATCTTCACATAGAACCTAACATAGAACCTAACTGTAACATGGAACTTACCACAGAACCTAACTGTAACACAGAACCTAATCCAGAATCTAGACCTAAAATGAACCTAACACTAACGGAGAACCTAACAAAAATCCTAATGTTAATTAAAACCCTAGTAGGGAACCTAACACAGAACCAAACCCTAACTCTAACCAAAACATGAAACCTAAAAAGGAACCTAACCCTATGGAACCTAACCCTAACACGGATCCTAACAGAAACACAGAAAGCAACACAGGACCTAACCCTAACCCAGAACCTAACCCTAAGAAGAAACCTAACAGGGAAACTAACATGAAACCTAATTCTAACACAGAACCTAACCCAACCCTAACAAGGAACCTAATCACATTAACCCTAACACAGAACCTAAGCCTAACATAGAATCTAACATGGAACAAAACCCTAACACTGAACCTAACATGGAACCTAGCCCTAACATAGATCCTAACCCTGACATGGAGATTAACACAGAACCATAACATGGAATCCAACCCAAACACAGAACCTAACAGGGAATCTAACCCAAACACAGAACCTAACACGGAACCTAACTCAGAACCTAACAGGGAATCTAATGATAGCACTAACACAGAACCTAACCCAGAACCTAACACTGAACCTAACACAGGATTTAACCCTAACACAGAACCTAACACAAAACCTAACCCTAACCCAGCACATAACACTAACACAGAACCTAAGAAGGAATCTAAGCCTCACATGGAACCCAACACTGACCCTAACAGGAACCTAACATAAACGTAACAAGGAACCGAACACGGAACCTAACCCTAACACGGAACTTAACCAGGAACCTAACATGGAACTTAAGGCCTAAGATTGGTGGGTGGCTTATGATACATCTTAAGGGTGTGGGTCCCCTAAGCAAATCCTGAGCCTACCATTAACATCAACAAACCTGTACCTGAACCCTAACTTCAACAATAACGATAGTAACCCTAACAATTCTAACCCCTACACCACAACAGACACCTAGCAACCTTAATTCCTTAACCTACATCCCAATTCCAACTTATCTGACACTTACCACAGCATCCCTGGAGGTGGATGGCCTTCTTTGGTCAAACCTGGTTAAGGTGGGTCCAAGCTTCCAAACAGAGATACACAGTACTCGACCCCCATCCATATCCTCATGTATGTCCACATGGCAGATGTGTCAACAGAGTGAAAGCACAGCTATGTGCTCCAATCTCCAGTCTCCCCCAAAGTCAGGCAGAGTGGGGCCCACACCATCAAGCACGGTAGGGCAAGGACTCTGATCTAAACAACCCCAACTGCTGAAGACCATCAGAGTGGCCTGACACACACTAAACCATACAAGTTTGGAATCATGAACACTAACATGTACTTCAAACATGCCCTAACTCTAACCTGCCATAACCCTAAGAGATACCCTAACATGTATGCTAACCCTAACAACATGTACCCAAAACCTAGCAAGTACCCAAACATCTACTGAAACAAGTATCCCTTACATACATGCTAAACATGTGCCTCAATGTACTCTAACATGTACACATACTCTAACCCTAATGCGTACCCTAACATATATCCTTATCACAAACATGAACAGTAACAACTACCCTAACACATCCTCTCAACCATACAGGAACCCTTACATACACCAAAACATCCACATCTTTTCTATCCTAACATACCCTAATATGTGCCCTGAAGATATACTGTAACAACATATACCCTAACAAGTACCCTAAACTTGTGCCGATGCACATCCCAACATGTTGCCCAACCCAAACCATCACCATAACCATAACCATAACACATGCCCAAGAATGTACCCTAAAGAAAACACATATTGTAAAACTTAACATGTGTCCTAAAAAGCACTCTAACATATACTGCAATTCATGTATGTACCATTACATAAACCCTAGCATGTGTCTCCAACGTGCCCTAAGGTTTCCTAACATGTACTCAAAACACTAACTAGAATGCTAAAAAGTACTCTAACACAAACTTAAAACCATACATGTACTCATATGCACTATAACATGTATTCTGAACTAACCTAAGGTATTCCTTTAACACGTATTTTAACCACAGCAGGTTTGCCAGTAGTATTTTCACTATAACATGCTGAAGATGCTCTAGAAGATAACACATATAGTAATGAGTACCCTAACAAGTACTAACTATAAACCATACAGGTAACCCTTACATGCCCCCTGAACATACCAAAAGTAGCCTAACATACTCTTAACCTTAAATCTAACCCTGACACGAACATATACACCCTAACATGAACCCTAACCACAGATACCTATTCTAACAAGTATCCTAACATGTACCCTGATAAATACAAGTACCCATAGATACATCCTAACATGTACTTTTAGCATACCCTAACATGTTCCTTAATCCTAACATGAACCCCAACATGCACTCTAACATATCCTAATGAGTACTCAGTCCACACAAGTACCCTAACAGGTATCCCAATGTACTGTTACAGATAGCCTAACGTGACCCTAACTCTAAAACTACCCTAACATGTACCCTATCACATATCCTGACACATATTCTAACATATACCCTAACCCATACTCTATAAACACTGACAGATAATGGTATGAAGGACCCTAATGTATACTGTAAACCATAGATACCCTTACATGTACCCTAACTCATACCTTAACACAAACCCTGATATCCTAACCCTAATCCACACCCTAATATTCGTATACATACCCTGACACATACCCTGATCTCAACATGTAACCAATATGTACCCTAACCAGTAACACATACAGTAATAAGTACCCTATCACATACAGGTACCCTTCAATGCATCCTAACAGGTACCCCCAATGTACCCTAACACATGCTCTAACATTACCCTAACCAATACCCTAACGTATGTCCTAAACCTAACACATACCTTAACATGCACCCTAACCATATCCTAAATAGTTCCCTAGCATGAACTATAAGACTAGTTACCCTTACAAGCACCCTAACATGTACCCAAATGTAAACCAATACATACCCAAGCATGCCCTAATATTAACCAAAACCATAACACTAATCAATACCCTAACAACATGTACTAAATGTGAAACCAATACACTAACACATATCCTAACATGTACCCTAAACTTAAAACTTATCCTGATATGTACCCTAACCACTGATACATACTCTAAACTATATATGGACCTAACATGTACTCTAAATGCATAATGTAACACATACCCTAGAACCTGCCCTTATCCTAGTATGTATTCTAACATGTTCCCTAACATATACATCATGCATCTTAACTCTTGCCCATACTCACCCCTTGACATGTACCCTAACCCATACCTTATCATGCACCTCAGAATGTACCCTAACATTAAAATGTACTTTAAATATCAACATGTAGACTAACAAGTACAAGTATCCTACCAGAACTCAAAACCACCCAAACAAACACCCTAACGTGTACCCCAAGTGTACACTAACATATACTCTAATATGTGCCCTATCCCTAACAGGTACCTTAATCCTAACATTCCCTAATACGTACCATAACTACAACATGTACCCTAATGTATACCCTAAACATGAAATACATACAGAATCAAGTACCGGAACACACACTCTAAATTGCATAGGTGCCCTTACATGCACCCTAACATGTACCCAAAACCTACACCAATGCAGGCCATAACATGCACACTGAACCCTAACACTTACCCTAACCCTAATAGGTACCTTACACCAAACATTATCTTGACAAGCTCCCTAACATGTGCCCTGCCATACACCCTGACTCTGACCCATACTCACATCTTAACATGTGCCCTAACCCAAACTCATACCCTAACAATTACCATAAAGCACTCATCAATCTTATGCCTCACCCTAGACCATCTGCTAGCCCCAATCCATATGTAACAGCATAACTAACACTTTGTAAAATCCTAACCCACTCCCCAAACCTACATAACCCCTTTCCTCACAAATTCTCTGATTCTCACCTGATCCCTAACACACTTTGAAGACCGTTCCACAACATATCCAAAACCCTAACCCATTCCATGCAATTCTTCCTCACATGCTCCCTAACCTTCAACCTTTTCTGAAACTTTATTAGAACATTTTCCTCCATTACATCCCCAACCTCACATTTTGTCTACCATATTCCCTATACCCTGCCCTAACCTTAAACCTGACCCATTCTGTAATCCAAAAGCTAATCTTTTCCACAACTACTAACTTCCCCAGATTCGTAACACTAACCCATTCACTAAACATAATTCCCTATCTTTCTGTAACACTTAACACTAACCCTAACTTATTAACCCACTATGTAAGGATAACAGAAAACCCAACACCTGTTTGAACCTGTTTCTGAACCATGACTACAAGGTTCATTCTAACTCCCATGTGGACTAACACAAATAACACCTAACCTTAACTCTACCCTTAACATCAACAACCCTATACCTGAACCCTAACCTCAATCATGCCAACCCTAAACACGGTAGCCCTAGCAACACTAACCATTTGATGCCACACCTGACACTAAAAGCACTATTCCTTAAGCCTATTGCTCCCTCCCCTAGCTTTGAGGGATGGGTTGGGGTTGCTGAAATGTGTCAGGAACACACTTATTCTACAGATTTGAGTTAGCAAATGGCTTAGAATAAGGCCTAAGATTTCTGGGTGGCTTATGATACATGTTAAGGTTATGGGTCCCCTAAACAAATCCTTACCCTACCATTAACATCAACAAGTCTGTACTGAACCCTAACTTAAACCATACCAACCCTAACAATAGTAACCTTAATAACTGTAACTCCTACTACCTGCCCAGACAACTAACAACCTTACTTCTTTAACCTACATCCCAAGCCCAACTTACCTAACGCCACAGTGTCCTGCATCCTTGGAGGTAGGTGGCCTTCTTTGTCCAAGTTTGCAAACAGAGATACATAGCACTCTAGCCCACACCCACACCCTCACACATGTATGCATGGCAGGTGTATGAACAGAGTGGGTCAGACTTGTTAAATGTGTTAGGCAACAGTGAACGTATGGATTTCAGTTAGCTCAGAGCTGAGGACAGAGGCCTGGGTTGGGGACTAGAGTCATTAGTTGTTCTGATGGTTCACAATTTACCAAAAAGGAAAGGGTAGACCTCCCTGCTTCATAAATGCTTTCACCCACTTTTGTCCAGGTACCAAAAGCAAAGACGATGGAGGCCTAAGTTGGACCTCAGTCCACCAAAGCAGGTACTGGGCTGTATACCCAGATTCTACACTCATGATTCAAAACATGAAGACTCTCCAATTGTCGTTGTCGTCGTCGTCGTCTTCGTCGTCGTCTTCTTCTTCTTCTTCTTTTCTTCCTCTTCCTCCTCCTCCTCCTCCTGTTCTTCTCTGGAACAACTTCTCCTTCTTCTCTTCCTCTTCTTCTTGAACTTCTGCTTTCTTCTCCTCCTCTTCCTTCTCCCTCTTCTTCTTTCTCCCTCCTTCTTCTTCCTGTTCCTCATCATCCCTCCTTCTTCTTCCTCCTCCTCTTCTTTTTCATTCTTTACTCCTTCTTCTTCCTTTCTTTCTTCTTTTACTTCCTTCTTGTTCTTCTTCTTCTTTCCTCTTCCTCCTCCTCCTTTTTTTTAGCCAGTCCTGGGGCTTGAACTCAGGGCCCAAGCACTGTCCTTGGGCTTGGTCAAGGACAGTGCTCTACCATTTGAGCCACAGCACCACTTACAGCTTTTTCTGTGTTTTTAGTACCAAAGAATCTAAGCCAGAGCTTTGTGCATGCTAGGCAAGCACTCTACCATTTTGCCATGCTCTTGGGCCCTCTCCAGTTGTCTTCTGACACTGGGTACATTTTCTCCTCAGAGTGCACACAGACAGAAGAAGTCAACACACCACAAAGGCTAGGCATCCAGGAGCCTGATTAAAGATAAACAAGACCTGGTAGGTCTGACAGGGAAGGAAAAGGGCTAGGATATGCCTTCTGCTTCCCTCCAAAGATTCTTACTAGCCTATTAAGAGCTCTGAACATGATACCACTGGAATTCATCCAAGCAAATTGAAATACCTTGGAATGCCTAATAAAAGTGTATGTAAGATGTATATCACACATCCCCTCACTCCCTAACCCCCATGCCCTGTACAGGACATTGCTGAAAGCTCAGTGAAGACTCAGAGCTAAGGGTACAGACTTAGAATGGGCCTGCGTGGCAAAAGGTATTCAGACAAGTACCAATTTAACAAGCAGGAAGCATAGACTGCCTTTCCTCACACATGCCTTAATTCCATTCTCCAGGCTCTGGTATGAACATGACTGGGAGCACAGATAAAAACCTGGTACAGACTTAAGACCTAAATTTGACATGAGTCTGTGAAAGCAAGTTAGAGGTAGGAGGTATCAGTCAGACCACTTCAACATTAGACCACAAAAACAGATTCTTCATACACAATTCCAAGTGATTTGACTCTACATTTTTTCTGATACTCTGCACATTTTGGCCCCAAAGTACTTACAGCCAGAAGAAATCAACATGCAATGAAGGGTGAAGATGCTAGAACTGCTCCATAGATCAGCAAGATCTTGTATAGCTGACAGAGGAAGACAAAACAGGAACAGTCACACAGAAGCTCCATACTAGAAAACTGACTTATAGATAACATCAGTCTAAAGGAACTGATTGAGTTACTAGACAGAAAGGGGTGAGGATCAGTGTTAAGGTGCTTGCCTAGGTTGTGGGAAGCCCTGAAACACAATAAAATTTAAATTTGCCAAAAGAAATTTAAATGCATTAGTATGTTGAAGAAAATGTGTATATGACCTATGTAATTAAAAATGCAACTCCCACATTCCCTCAGCCCCAACCCACAGGCACTGAGGACATGACCAAAAGCAGAAATGAAAGCACGATGAAGATTCAGAGACCTAGGTAGGGGCCTAGGGTCACCAAAGTTGTTCTAATAAGCACCAACTCACCAATCAGGAAGGGAGAGATTGCCCTTCCTCACACATGCCTTCACCAGGCCCCAGAATGAACATCAAAGTATAGATGAAAACTTGATGACACTTGGAGAGAGTCCAGAGGCCTGGGCAAGGCATAAGTTCACCAGAACAATTTTGAATGGAGTCCATCCAGACCATTCTATATTGGGCCATACCCACTGAACCTGTATTCACAATCCCAAGCTTCCAGTCTCTCCACATTTTACCCTGACACTGCATTTTCTCCTCAAAGTGCCTCTAGTCAAGGGAAGACAATATGCATCAAAAGCTGAGGTGCTTACCAAGCTTGTGAGAGACCCTGGAACATAATATCACATGAATTCACCAAAAATACATTACTTTTGTGTGTCTAATAAACTGTGTATTAAACCTATACAGTGAAAACAAAAATCTTTCTGTGCTGGTCCTGGGGCTTGAACTTAGGACCTAGGTATTCTCCCTGAGCAATGTTTGTTCAAGGCTAGTGTTCTACCACTTGAGCTCCACTTTACCTTTTTTACTCATTATTGGAGATAAAGAGCCTCATGAAGTTTCCTTCCAGGGCTACGTTTGAACTGCAAATCTCAGGTTCTAGACTCCTTAGCAGCTAGGATTTACAGGCAGAAGCCACTAGCACCTGGCAAAAACAAGGCTTTCCACACATCCCCTCACACCCTAACCCCCATGCCCTATGCAAGATGTGGGCTGGGACCAAGATTTGTTGGGGTCAACCCAGCCCATCCCACCCTAGAGTGTACATTGAGATCCTACACTTATGATTCCAAGCTTCTGGACTCTTCATATTTTCTCATCACAGCACCTAAAGTAAAAGGAGTCTCTGAAGAACAAAGGCTCAGCTTCCTGAAGCCTCTCTTCTGCTGAGCAGGATCTGGGGTATGACTGAAAGAAGGAAAAACAAGTCTGCTACCCCACCAAGCTCCTAATGAGGCAAATGCCAGGCCAGACTGAGGCAATGATGGCTTACTGAGACCAACAGGGGTCATGGCTCAGCATAAAGGTGCTTGTTTGGCTGGGGAGGCATGCTCCAAAATCTAGATAAATCCTGATATGCCCAGTAAAATCTGGAGAAGGCCTCAATTACTAGAAAATGAATGCCTTAATCAATTTCCCCAACCACCAGCCCTCAGGCCCTGAAAAAAACATGATGCAACACAGCTGAAGGCTCTGAAGAGACTGGGAACAGGCACAAACTCCAAGCTGATCCATAATAGGAACCCCACAGAATACAGTGCAGGCCCAGGTCAAACCTGGCACAAACTTGGAGCTGCTGCAGCCCAAACCTGAAACTGGCATGAGCCCAGGAAAGGGCTGAATGCAGAGCATGGACACACCAAGAGCAGGCCTAGACCTGGAACTGGTGTGGACTCAGGTCTGGACCAGACTCAGGGAAGGTCCAGACTACAGCTCAAAATCATGACTGTCCCAGACTCAGAGAAAGTATAGATATGGAGCAGGCCCAAATTCAGAGCTGGTGAGGACTTGGGGTAGGTCCAGATGTGGACCTGGCACAGACTTGAGGAAGGTTCCAACTCCAAGCTGGTCTAAACTCAGAGCTGATTTGGACTTGTGGCTGGACTGGACTTACATCATCAAGAGACTAAGAGCTGGCCTTGACACAGAAGAGGTCCAAATACACAGCTGGAATGGACATAGATGTGACCCCAAGTCAGACGTGGAGCCATAGCCTTTTTGGGGACCTAACTCACAAAAATCACTTCAGACACAACAAAAGATACCAAAAGAAGAGAAGCTGGCCCCAGTTCTCAACACACGGCCTCAGCTGCCCCACACCCGGGCCCTAGGCCTGCCTAGACTGAAAGCTCACCACTGACTGGGAGCTGACTCAGCGGCCCGGTGCGGGCCTAGCACGGCCGAAGCCACTTCAGGAAGGCCACAAAGGACAGAGAGAGGGGCAGGCCCCACTCGGCCACACTCACAGCCACCACATACCCCTGCCTTGGCACCGACCAGGCAGGAAGCCCCGAGTCCCGGCCCTCTTCACCAGCGAGCGTCGTGTGGGGAGAACCAACGCTCCTTCAGGCGCTACCCCGCAAAGAGAAGCCGCCTGCACCTGGCAGGGCTGGTAAGGAAGCCGGGCCTCAGACAGACAGTGCCCCGCCAGCTCTGCAGGCCCCGGGCCCAAACACCGCCCACGCTCCCAGAGAAAGAAGACCACGCCGGAGCCGCTCACTGCTCTGCCTGGTCCCAGGCAGAACCAGCCCGGCCCAGCTCAGCGTCCTCACCCCACCCCCACTTCCTTGCTCAGGCCCCCCCCCCCCCCGTGCTCTTCCTCACGAGCCCCGCCCCCACTTCCTCGCTCAGGCCCCACCCCCGTGCTCTTCCCCACGAGCCCCGCCCCACTTCCTCGCTCAGGCCTCACCCCCGTGCTCTTCCCCACGAGCCCCGCCCCCACTTCCTCGCTCAGGCCCCACCCCCGTGCTCTTCCCCACGAGCCCCGCCCCACTTCCTCGCTCAGGCCTCACCCCCGTGCTCTTCCTCACAAGCCCCGCCCCCACTTCCTCGCTCAGGCCCCACCCCCGTGCTCTTCCCCACGAGCCCCGCCCCCACTTCCTCGCTCAGGCCCCACCCCCGTGCTCTTCCTCACGAGCCCCGCCCCTTTTCCCTCGCTCAGGCCCCACCCCCGTGCTCTTCCTCACAAGCCCCGCCCCCACTTCCTCGCTCAGGCCCCACCCCCGTGCTCTTCCTCACAAGCCCCGCCCCTTTTCCCTCGCTCAGGCCCCACCCCCCGTGCTCTTCCCCACGAGCCCCGCCCCCGGACCGCTCGCTTCCTCGCTCAGGCCTCAACCCCCCCCCACCCCCCCCTGCTCTTCCTCACGAGCCCCGCCCCACTTCCTCGTTCAGGCCCCACCCCCCCGTGCTCTTCCCCACGAGCCCCGCCCCCACTTCCTCGCTCAGGCCCCACCCCCGTGCTCTTCCTCACGAGCCCCGCCCCCGGACCGCTCGCTTCCTCGCTCAGGCCTCAACCCCCCCCACCCCCCCTGCTCTTCCTCACGAGCCCCGCCCCACTTCCTCGTTCAGGCCCCACCCCCCCCGTGCTCTTCCTCACAAGCCCCGCCCCCACTTCCTCGCTCAGGCCCCACCCCCGTGCTCTTCCTCACAAGCCCCGCCCCTTTTCCCTCGCTCAGGCCCCACCCCCGTGCTCTTCCTCACAAGCCCCGCCCCCGGACCGCTCGCTTCCTGCCTTTCGCCCCTTCCCCCTTGTGCTCTTTCTCACAAGCCCGGCCCGAGCATAGCTCACCTCCTGGCTCCCCCTCTCAGCTCTCCCGCACAGGCGATGTCCCTAGCACACTCTCCTACCTTTCGGTCCTCCCGCTCATGCTTTGCCCCCACAAGCCCTGCCCGCGCCCAGTTCACGTCCTGGCTCTCACCCTCCCCTCACGCTCCGCCCCTCCACGTGCCCCGTCCTTCTCAGCCTCCACCTTTTTCCGCGGCTGTCCCTCCCACTGGCACCTGGCAGCTCCCCTTTCAGGCCCAGGGCTCCGCCTCTGCCCTTTCCTTCTGAACTGCAGGAAGTGTGGGCACCTAGCCGGCTTCTGTGGCCTTGGTCTGGGCTTGCAGTCCGTGCTCAGGGTGGAGGTCGCGTTGCCCGCTCGGGATCCTTCTATGCGGGGAGGCATGGAGGCCCAAGCTGGGAGCTCCCTGCGGTGAGAACTGGCTGGGCAGCTGCTACATTTCGGTGTTTAAAACCCCACAGGCCTGCTAGACGGCCTGGAGGCGTGGTACCAGCTGAGGAAATGGAGCCCTGGCGGTGGCCTCCCCTCCCTGCCTGGGCCTGACCCCAAGGAGGTTCCCGCTTGCCTGCCTGCCTGCCTGCCAACGTGCCTGCCTAGTAGAAGACCTGAGCTCAATCCCCTGGACTGTGCAGCAGCCCACGAGCCTTCAGACATGCTCTGCTGCCGTTTGAACTGGAGAACCAATGGGACAAGCAGGCCTGGAGCTTACATGGACAGTTGCTAGAGACAGTCACCTGGGGCCTTGCACGGCCTATGAGATGCAACCCGGATTATAGGTATGATGGGGGGGGGGGGTGAGTGGGGAACAGGGAGGAAAGTAGACCACAGAGCAAAGCAAGACAAGAAAAAACAGGCTGAATTGTTATTGATGTTCCCAATTTTCAGGTAGAAGGGGGAAAAAAATCTTTACAGAAATCCTGTTGGTGAAGGATAAATTTAAGATAAAACATTCAATCTTCTCCTGGCTCCATCAACCAATGTTTCCTTCAAAACTTTAAAACAAGGAGGCAGGCAAACAGCTACTGCAAACAGCAGCCAGGAATTCAGAGACAACAAATCCCTACTTGCTTAAATTATACTCTGGAAACAGAGTAAGGAGATCTTAAAGAATGATATTCACACGAATGTAACTGTAACCCCTCTATACATTTAAACAATTTAAACAAGAATGATATGCACATTGGAAAACACAGAGCCAAAACACCCATATTTAGACAAACTGAAGCCAGAAGAGCAGTTGTGGCTCAAGGAGTACAGCACCATCATAAGTGAAAAAGGTAAGGAACAGCACCCAAGCCCTAAATTCAATCTCTATTAACAATACATGTGTGTGTGTGCACACACAAAAACGATTAAGAAAAAAAAAAAAAACTGTGGATGCAGGACTTCCCCACATGGTGTTTACATGCCACACTGGCATTTCCCACCTGAACAGCAGAGGGCGCCCTAGGACTTGGGACAGCCCCCACAGAGCCCCACTCTGGCTCTTGTGGCCAATTTCCACAGATACCTTATGATACTCATTTGTCTGCCTTCTTACTGAAGCACTGAAGCTCATTCTACATAGATCATTTAACACAGGGAGGAGCACAGCGATTGCAGAAATACCTAGCAGTGGAATAATTTGTGTTCCAGAGACAACAAGATGGCATCACCTCAGAGCCAGGTATGTGAGCCTCCACCTCCATGTCTCCTGGAATCTGGACATGATGAGCCTCTCTGCAAAAATTCAGTCATCTTCCAATGCCAGTGACTTTCCATATGCCTTTATATACCCTTCAAAACCCACAGGTGAGCAGGACCCAGCAATCAAGTTACCCCATGCTACAGTGGTTGGTTTACAGCCTGCTGATGTACCCTGCCCTGAAGATTATAAGTACATAGCCACACACTGAACCTCTCTCTCAAAACAAAAAGAAAGAAAGAAAGAAAAAAGAGAAAGAGAGACACGTTCAACATCATTAGCCATAAGGGAAATGCACTCAAAGCCACAAGATATCACTTCAGAAACAAAACACACAAAAACTATCAAGTACTGGTGAGAAAGCAGAGATAAGTGGACCTTGTCAATGGAAATGCAAAATTGTTTGGCAGCTGTGAAAAATACTTTGTCACCTGGTGCCAGTAGCTCACACCTGTAATCCTAGCTACTCAGGAGATTGAGATCTGAGGATGGCAGTTCTGAGTCATCCTGGTCAATAAAGTCCATGAGACTTTTATCTCCACTTAAATACCAGAAAACAAGAAGTGGTGCTGCAGCTGTACAGCACTAGTCTTGAGCAAAAATGCTCAGAAACAGCACCCAGGAACTGAGTTCAACCCCATTACCATAATGAGTAGGCTTCATAACTTTTTTGTTTTCTGGAAAAGAGTAAACAGCCAATCCACATGGCATCCTTTATGGCTAAAATGTGTGTTGCCAAGTCTCATTCTGCATCCTGCCTCATAGTAGTGACTAAGGCCCCAAGTGTCTATGTAGCTGCCGATGTGGGGATCTTGTCTGAGACAGAGCACTGGCTAGCACAAGAGATAACCTCCAAGGTTTGAAAAGTTGTTTGCCTGGTGAAACCATGGACCTACTTCAGCATAGCTTTCAAGTCCATCCACAATCCAGTGCTTCTTGGAGCATGGCCAGCCATAGTCCAGATACTTCAGTTCCAGCCACATTGGTTACTCACCTCCTAAACTAAACCCAGTGACCATCTTTTCATACCAGGTGCTTGTCACCTCCCTGATACATCCTCAGATGACAATGATTCAATGCTCAGAGGATCTTAGAAGCTTGACCTACAGTGATGCCGACTTCAGAATGATTTCAGATGGTTGTCACGTCTCTGTAAAGGGAAATCAGTGTTTTCTCAACATAGACATGGGCAATTGTCCTGCTCCAAAAAAACAAAAATAAAAACAAAACCCTACCAGGGGGTTTAATCCCATATGTGGAAGGAAAGATCAAGTGCGAGTGAACCCTGCTCCCATAATTACATAACCTCTTAGACCTTTACACGGAAGTTCCTGCCTAAGGTCAGAATTTCAAGTACTACTCAGGGGATATCTATCTGTCAAATGGACAGGAGTCCAGGCCACATGGGGGAGGCACTCAGCTGTGGGGGGTAACGTGTCTGACCCTGAGGTGACACATGTTGAAGTGGACCAGAAGGAAAGAGTTCCCAGCTTCTTCTCCTACAAGACCTGCAAGAGCTTCAAAATCTCTGTGCTGCCTCAATAGGGTATACAGAGATGATGGTGCCAGAGAACAGACCTTGATTGATAAGCCATCCTTTTCTGACAGAAAATCATATAAAATGCATTCACCAACTCAGCAAAGAAAAGCTTGACAAAAGCCAGGCATGGTGGCTCACACCTGTAATCCTAGCTACTCAGGAGGCTGAGTTCTGAGGATCAAGGTTCAAAACCAGCCTGGGCACAAAAGGACCTGAGACTCTTATCTCCAATTAAACACTGGAAAACGGGAAGTGGGACTTGGCTTAAGAGTAGCGCAGTAGCCTTGAGCTGAAGAGCTCAGGGCCAATGCCCAGACCCAGGGGAAGGATGGTAACCTTGAGCTGAAGAACTCAGGGATAGTGCCCAGGTTAAGTTCAAGCCCTTTGGCCCACAAAAATAAATAAATAAATAAATAAATAAATAAATAAATAAATAAATAGAAAAGCTTGACAAATCAACTTAAAAAAACTGATATTTTGAACCCATGCTTCAAGTAAGCCTTAGAAGTTGATCTGTATTTCATGCCCTAGGTGATTTGGTTGTATGTAGAAAACATGCTTTGGGATTTAAATGCAAAACCAGAGTCATCTCTGTTGTGCTTCCCTGAGTTGCATCTTTCACTTGGTTGCAGTGTGCAGTTTGCATGGATCAACAATCAAACTTTAAGCTCTAATCACACTGAGGTGGAAGTTTCAGGATGGCCCAAGGACTTCCAACAGAGCACTGTATGATGTGAACAGATGTGATCAACAACTTCTGCATGACTTTGGAATGAGAAGAATGTATTCTGTTCTAGCTGAGAGTGCCTTCTGCAAATGAAGCTGCTCTAAATGTTTGCTCACAGAGTTTACAATGAGGTTTAAAGCCTCTTCACCAAAAAGAAAAAAAAAAGTCCTCCTGGAACAGGTGGAGTAAAGACCAGAAAGAAAACCAATGCACCTTGGTTAAGAATAATGTGATGATGAAATGAAAAAGCTTTATTTTACCATGCCCTTTGTTTATTTCAACTGAAATGGTACCACTTCTCACCTCATCAAGAGATAGGACAGAACACACTGCAAATGCAATTTCATAAATTCAAATATTACAACAATGCTTCCCTATCACTCAAAAAATTTCTTAGAAAATGTATATCAAGCCAAACACAATGGCTCATTCCTGTAATCCTAGCTACTCAGGAGGCTGAGATCTAAGGATCATGGTTCAAAGCCAGCCCCAGAACTGAAATCTGTGAGACTATTATCTCCAATTAATCACCAAAACACTGGAAGTGGTGTAGCTCAGGTGACAGTAATAGCCTTGAGCTAAAGAGCTCAGGGACAGCACCCAGGTCCAGAGTTCAGTCCCCAGGACTGAAAAAAAAAGAAACAAGAAATAAAAGAAAGAAAGAAAAAGGACTCTACCAAGGAAATGGATGTATTGCAATTATAATTTTATTTCAGTTTTGTTTGTTAAAAAAAAATCTTAGGGACTTTTATACCAAAGTATCTTTTCCAAAGAAAAATAATATTGAGTCTCAGCACAATTTCATTTTATGTACACAGATGAGTCTTGCATCATTTACATGTCTTTGAAGTATTGAGGAACCCCAGGGAAGAGCCAAGACTGTTATTTATTTTTGTTGGTTTCACAGCAGGCTGACTTTTCCCCGGCCTTTATCTCTACTCAGGGACAAGAAACAAAAGCAACATGGGTATTTACACAAGAATGTCCACAGAAATCTGCAGTTCTTAACTGCAAATGGTAGGGAGTGGAGGTAGGAAAAACAAAAACAAAGTGCACACTAATCTAGGCATAGTTGCATGCATCTGCAATTCCAGTTATCAGGAGAGTGAAGCAGGAGGATCACAAGTTGCAGGACAGCCTCAGCTACAAAGCAAGAAAGGGAAAGAAGGAAGGAAGGAAGGAAGGAAGGAAGGAAGGAAGGAAGGAAGGAAGGAAGGAAGGAAGAAGGGAGGGAGGGAGGGAGGGAGGGAAGGAGGGAGGGAGGGAGAGAATGAAGGAAGGGAGGGAGAGAATGAAAGAGAAAGGAAGAGAAAGAGGAAAATGAGGGAAGGAAGGAAGGAAGGAAGGAAGGAAGGAAGGAAGGAAGGAAGGAAGGAAAAGAGACAAAAAGAATAAAATAAGAAAAAAGAAAGAGAATATGCAAATATACACTGATTTCTTTAGAAGGTCCACAGGTTTCCCACAGTGCCAAATCTGAGATGTTCAGATGCAGCATGAGGAAGCAGTCTTTGTCTCATTCAAAAAAGTTTTGTAGACAGGTGAAAGTAGTTCATGCCTATAATCCTAGCTCTTCATGAGGCTAACATCTGAGGATCACAGTTTGAGACCAGCTTGAGCAAGAAGTCCATGAGACTCTTATTGCCAAGAAACCAGCAAAAGCAAAAAGTTGAGATGTATCTCAAGTAGTTGAGTGCTATCCTTGAGTGAAAAAGCTAAGGGATAGCACCCAGGCCCTAAATTCAAGCCCCAATACCAGCACAAAAAGAAAAAAATGTATCCAAGTGCTGCTATCCTCTCTCTTAGCAGACCAGTGCAGCCATAGATGCACCTGCCTTCAATCACTTGTGGCACCAGCTCCCAGATCAAGGCACAAATCACCACTGTGCTTATTTGATTATTTACTGTGACTCTAGTAACAAGTTCGGTGCTTTGGACATCCATGTTGCTTCTCTTTAGGAGCAAGAACACAGGACTCTGTGTATCTGTTTCTTTCATACCTACATGCTGGCCCAACCACTGCTATGGTTCTTTTATATTCTTCTGCATAAAGTCTCACAGGCACACCATGGCCCAGAGACCCTTGCTCTATGTGCCTGTTGATGTGGCCTACTTTTTGTCTAGTCTTCTCTTTCCCCTTCAATAGGTACTGAGGGAGAAAAGGTGAAATCTGACACTGCTCTACGATAACAGCAGATACACATATACTTCCTGGTTTTAAAAAAAAAGGCTACTGTAAGATTGGAAAATATTAAGTGTTTAATCTTCATAACAATCCTATGAGCTTGGTGAGAAAACCAAGACAGAGGCTGCCCTAAACTGAGGTCCAACCCAGGTATTACCTGTGCACACCACTTTGGCAAGTTACTTCAGCTCACTCTGAAAAGGACCTCTTACAGATTTCTATTGGGCTGTGAGTCCATGAAAAACTGAAGGCAACACCAGAAGACCTAGGCAAGCAGAAATAGCAGCTCTGTCAGGAAAATTAGGACATGGAGGGACTTGGGAAAGGGAAGGTGGGGCAAGGGCAAGAAAGGAAAATGTCTGGACATTCTAACCTTCCATGTGCCAGCTCTGCCAGGAACTAAGTACAAAGCAACATAAGAAGTGAGAAATAAGAAAGTCTCACATTTGGTGTGGGTATAGTAGTATACTTATACTCACAGCTACTCAGAAGGCAAAGGCAGGATTATGAATTCAAGACTAGTACAGGCAAAACTAGCACGTCCCTATACCAAAGCAAAAAAAGTACAGCTGGGTGCCTGTGGCTCATTCTTTTAACTCTAGCTGTATGGAAAGTAGAGATCACCATGAATCTAGGATAACTCAGAGCAAAAAAAAATAAAATAAGATGAAATGTGCTCAAGACTCACTTCAACAATAAAAGTCCTGAGTATAGTAACACACTAGCAATGGCAGGGAACATAATTAAGAGGCTGATTAGTACAGCCCAGGCCCATTTTTTTTTTGCCAGTCCTGGGGCTTGAACTCAGGGCCTCAGCACTGTCCTTGAGCTTTCTCAAGGCTAGAGTGCTATCACTTGAGCCACAGCACCACTAGTAACTTTTTCTGTATATCTGATACTGAGGAATCGAACCCAGAGCTTCATGCAGGTTAGGAAAACACTCTGCCCCCCCCCCCCCACCATTTACCAAAAACATCAGCTCACAGCATAGAAGTAGGCAAGAGACCTTCAAGGCCAAATAAGTAGTGCCTGAAACAATTTAAGGCTAATAAAATTTGAGAGGCGGGTCAGTGAGTCCCTCACACAGGAGGGTCCTTCCTGATGGACAGTTTTGAGTGGCAGTTGTGGTTACATAACTACCTTACAACTGCACACATGTCCGTTCCCACAGTGCATGCATCCTGTCATAATGTTACTAATATGCAGCTCATAAGCATGAAGTCTTAATTAGGTGTTTCTCCTGACAGGTCACCTAAGGACAGCTAAGTGCAGCACCATCCATGTGTGATTTAGAGGTTCTAATTTTGCTGAACAAGCACCCTTGTTGGCAGATTATCTGGCCTACAGGATATTTATCAGTACTTTATGACAGTCATGAAGCAGGGAGTGGTCATGACATCCATGAATCTGGTTCTATCTGCCTGCCCCAGTCAAACAGTAAAGGATATGAGTAGACCACAAATACACTGTGCTACAGTAGGTTCCATTAACAGTTGGACAATTTGAGGGATTCTTTTTCTCTACATAGGTTCAAATGCAGGGATTTCCTTGGGTCGTTTTTTTTTTTGTAGTTGTTGTTTGTTTGTTTGTTTTTATTGGTCATAGGGCTTGAACTCAGAGCCTGGTCCCTGTCTCTGAGCTCTTTTGTTGAAAGCTAGCTTTCTACTACTTTGAGCCGCAGTGCTACTTTAGCTTTTCTGGTGATTAACTGCACTTTTCTGCTGGGGCTTGCTTTGAAACACGATCTTCAGATCTCAGCCTCCTGAGTAGATAAGATTACAGGCATGAGTCACCAGTGCCTCTCTCAAATGCAATATGTACTTCAGAGTTTGACCAGATAGAAGGCAGCCCTTTCCGGACCAGTCATAGCTACATGAGTAGCTATGCTTGCTCTGACAACTTCTGAAAGTTCATCTACTATTTTCTGTTTTGATTCACCGAAAATGAGCGGTTGGCATCAGACACCTGCATTACCTTCATTCTGCCATATGCTCACAGTCATAGGAAGACTACTAAGGGGCCATCTGAACATGAGTCAGCCGCATCCAGCAACCAGCATGGGGATCTCTTCAGGTCATGTGCCACAAGTTGCTCAGATGAGGTCATTTTGTAAAGTTGTTCCTCCAATGTGCTTCATTTTCACATAGCCTGATTACAGGAATCCATATTCATAGCAGGCTTTTATTTATTTATTTGTTTGTTTGTTTATTTATTTATTTTTGGTCATGGGGCTTGAACTCAACCTGGGCGCTATCCCTGAGCTCTCCAGCTCAAGGCTACCACCCTACCCCTGGGCCTGGGCATTGTTGCTGAGCTCTTCAGCTCAAGGCTATCGCCCTACCCTTGAGCCAAGCTCCACTTCCCGTTTTTCTAAAGGTTAATTGGGTCACAGGTCTTTTTGTGCCCAGACTGGCTATGACTCTTGATCCTAAGATCTCAGCCTTCTGAGTAGTTAGGATTACAGGCGTGAGCCACCATACCCAGCTTTAAAACTTCTTCGAAATACTGAAAAGCTCCTTGTAATCCTACCCACAAGGTAACTAATACCTCACTTTGGTATTAATATTGATCTAGGCAGACATTACACAATGCCCACCTCATATTCCTAGAAATTCTGGGCAGGGTACTCAGGGTCTAGATTCTAGGGTTTGAACAGCAGTATGTGTATCTGAGAGAATATGGCCATAGCCTTCCTCATGAAGGGGATTGTTCTATGTAGGTCTCTAGCATGCAGTGTAAGGGGACTTCTGGACTTGTGTAGCAGGAGGGGAGTGCAAGGCAGTAACAGCCTCTTGGTTCATTTATATAATTTATCTCTTTCTACCCCCAAACACAACCTAATACCTGATATTATAATACCTATAAGATGGTATGATATAATATAAGATGGGATGAGGCTAGCACTTCTGAAATGTGAGCAGGAGGTAGAAGCAAAGACCTAGTCCCAAGGCCCGCAACTATATGCCTAGGCCTCTCAGATCTCTGCTGTACACTATGAGAATGGCAAATGAGAGAGCTGTTGAGGACTCTCCTGACTGGGGAGGCTCAGGGCCCAAGTCACCAAAGGGTAAACAACAGAAGGTTCTCAAGCCTGACCAATCAGGTAGAAAAGAGCATCCTCCTAGGAGATAGGGAGAGAGAAGAGCCAGGATCCAGAGCTTTGGGAAGCTGGCACTACCTTGGCATAACTAACATCTTGGCTGGGTCCCTCTTCATAATAGAGGGTGTCCTGTGCATGGTCCCATCTTCAGCAGTATCTCTGGCCTCTTTGAACCAGTAGCACACTCTCCCTTCCTGACAGTGGATGCTTTCAGACATTTCTAACTATCTTCTAATGAAGGGGGAGTGCTTAAGAACCATTGTGCACACCACTGTGCACTCCTATGGCTTCCACAGGTAGGTGTCACATACACACACACACACACACACACACACACACACACACACACCAGTTCACTTGCTAATCAGGTGTCCCTAGCTGGCAACAACTTCTCTATCACAAGGCTCTTCCACAGAACGCTGAGGACTTAGCACCAGCAACTCTTAAGTCTGACATCTGCAATATGAAGGCTCTTGATTTTTTAAAATTTCTCTTTATCGGTTTCACTATTTGAAAATCTGGAGAGTTTACAGATTGCCAATCTATTTTCTTTCTGATGAGAATGTTCCCAGTTACCATCTATCTACAAATTTGAGATTTTGCAGTCTACTGTTACTTTTGGAGACTTGGGGCCTAAGAAATGTATTCTACAGGGTGTGTACTCATTTACTAGAGTGAGATTGCTTGCTTGCTTTCTTGTGACGTCACACTCAAAACCCTGCTTCAGCCTCTTGAAGTGCAGGTATGTACCACTGTGCCAGCTACGGTTTCCAGGTTTTTGAAGTCATAGCTGAAGGAAGATTAGGCCCCACTGGTGAGGCCACTACCTCAATCTGTAGGGAGTGGCTTCCAGCCCTGCAGTTGTACTGTAAAAGAAAAAAAAAAAAAAAGGTTTTCACAGGCATAGTGTGGCCACACACATGAGAACCGGCTCAGGCATCATCAGCTTCCTCCTGCTGCTGACTGCTGACTACTCCTCCAGCCAAGCAGGTCATGTGGTCAGGACCCAGGTGCCCACCTTCTGGAATGTCACTGTGCTCACAGGTCACCTGGGAGACTTACTCAAATGCAGCTACGGTTCAGCAGGCCTCAGTAAAGGGCTGCTCGGAAGCTTAGCAAGCATATCAGCCTCAAACCTCACTTAGAGCTCCAGATTCAAGAAAGCTTCTCACTTTTATCAGGCTGCCGCCAGAGAAGCCAGTTTGGAGGTACTTGGATAAGTCTCCCCACTCCAGAATCCTGAGCCTTGACTTATCATTTCCAACCCTCCCCAGAAAGCTATTCATCACTCCTCCCCTCCTTTTTTTTAAAGGCTGGGAGTGGAGCTCATCCTCCACAATGTTCCAGAGCCTCTTCTATCTGCAAAACAAAGTTACCTTGGAGTGGACAGTTTGCAGCCGGTGGTAGCATGTGACTTTTCACAAGCCCAAAGGGCTGCATTTGATTCAAACTGCTTTCCTTCAAAGAAAGTCAGTATTTTATACAGGCTGCTTGCTAAATGTGCACCGCTTGGCATTTTTTGCTTGCTGGCTTACTTCACATGTGCCTGATTGAGACTCTGTGTACCTATCTCGTACTCTGAGAGTTCAGTGTTTCTCTTAAGAGCAGAGATTGTGATTCTGATTGTTTGTGGCCATAGTCATTGGCACATAACTAGATAAATATGTAGCAAAATTACATGAAAATTACAGTTGGGAGAATATAATTTGGCAAACAGTAGCAAAGGCTTTAGAAATATATATACTTTCTGGCCTAATATTTCCATTAAGATTTTTTAAAGACATAATCAGAAATTAGATTAAAAACACATCATTACATAAAATGTAAACACTGGAGATAAAACGATTATTAATTATGCTCGTATTCATATATTCAGCTTTCCAAACGTGTTTCCTATGAGGCACTTAATGAAGTGGCAGAGTGCTAGCCTAGAGCAAAAGAATCTCAGGGACAGTACCCAGTCCCTGAGTTCAAGCTCCAAGACAGGCAAAAAAAAAAATGTCTACAGAGAGGTACTTTCTCACCCTCTCGTGCCCTTTTCATATGGCCTAAGTTGGGTTGCTTGGAAGGTCGCTACCATGAAATCCCAGACCACTCAGAATCTGCCCTTAGTGCTGACTGCTTAGCAATCAAGTCCTGGTTTCCTTAGTATTCCCAGCCAAGACAAAGACACTGAGCCATAAATAAAAACAAAAATTTAAAAATCGCATGCCCTGGACAAGTCGGAAATGGTTCTTCATCTCGTCTCGGCAATCACAAAGAAAGGAACGTGCTTGGCTAATACCAGTCTTCCCGGGATCGCGGCGGGGCGCGGGAGAAGGGGCGCGGGAGGAGGGGCGCGGGGAGGCGGAGTGCAGAGAGGCGGGGCGCGGGAGGCGGGGCGCGGGGAGGCGGAGTGCAGAGAGGCGGGGCGCGGGAGGCGGGAGGCGGGGCGCGGGAGGCGGGGCGCGGGGAGGCGGAGCGCGGGGAGGCGAGGAGGGGGAGGCGGAGCGCGGAGGAGGAGGGGCGCGGGGAGGCGGAGTGCAAAGAGGCGGGGCGCGGGGGAGGCGGTGCCCGGAGAGGCGGGGAGGGTGAGGCGGGGCGCGAGGAGGCGGGTGCGGGAGGCGGGGCGCGGGGAGGCAGGGCGCGGGGCGGTACCGCGCGAGCTCCTCCCCAGCGCGGCCCCAGGAGTACGGGAGGCGCGCGGCCAGCTCAGCTCCGGCCCGCTGCACGCAGAGCCGCGGGGCACCCGAGTGAGCGCGGGCCGGGGGCTGGCGCCCGGGGCCCGGGAAGACGGCTGGGAGCTTTGCCCCTAGAGCCGTTCTGTGGCCCCTGAGCCGCGAGGGCGAAGCTGAGGCTGAGCGGGGCCGAAATCATGAACCGTAGTTTCCACAAGTCTCAGACCCTGCGCTTCTACGACTGCGGCGCGGTGGAAGTCAAGAGCAAGGTAAGTCCCCGGGCCCTTCCCCGGGAGGATGAGCGGGGCGCCCTGCCGGGAGGCTGGCGCAACGTGGGGGCGGTGGGTGCCGGGACAACTTTCGAAC
The DNA here is from genome assembly GCF_031878675.1 of Megascapheus bottae. Taxonomy (NCBI): domain Eukaryota; kingdom Metazoa; phylum Chordata; class Mammalia; order Rodentia; family Geomyidae; genus Megascapheus; species Megascapheus bottae. The sequence goes on from NC_143527.1 coordinate 64,512, forward strand.
TCGAGCGCCCCGCGCCGCCGCTCGGGGCTGCGCGAGGTCCCGGGGGCGCGCTCGGGTCCCCAGCCGTCCTTCCCGCGCCCAGCACTAACACAAAGCCCGGCTGGCCAGGAGGGGTCCTGCGGAGGCCCGGGGATCCGACAGGCAGTGCTCGCTCGGGACCCGCTCCCGGAGCTACTCTTTTGTTCCACGAGCAAGAGGCGACCCGGGTGCGCCAGACGCCGGAGGGGAGGACCGCGTTTCCGGGGCGATCAGGGCTGGGGGCTGCTCGGATTCGAGGCCGCAGTGGGGCCTCTAGGGGCCTGGGATGAAGGAGGGCCTGGCCGCACCACCTCCTTGTTATCCTTGGGACTGGCCCCCTGAGCCGGGCCCCAAGTCCTGCCCCCAGCCCCAACCTAGCGCTGAGTACGAGGCCCCATGCGCGCCCGCACCCCTCAGCCCAGACCCCTCAGGCCTGCCCCTGGCCTAAATGAGCCACCCCACTCCCTTCCCGCACGCCCCTACACAGACATCTCTCCCAGGAGCACCCCCAGCTTAGACTCCAGGCGCCCGGCGCGCCCCCGGGCCAGGCGCCGGCGCGTCCTCACCCCGACCACTACCCACTACTGGGCGCGCCCGGGACCTGGGCCCAGACCCAGACCACCCCCTCCCTCCCTCCGGCACGCCCCAGCCCCTCCCGCTGCCTGCGCTCTGCATGAGCGTGCCCCAACACGCGGGTCTCGGTGCGCGTCTGGGTAATTGGCGGATAGGATCTGGCGCTTCTGCCCTTTGCGGGGGAGGCTTCAGTCGTGATACTGACACTTTTGTCTGGGTGGGTCTTAGTGGAGGACCCTGCCCGCTGAGGAGCAACTTCAGTTTCTTGAGGTCCTGTGGGGAGAGTCGCCCTAGTCCTTTTCTGACTACTGCCTAGGAGCCAAATGGCCCTGTGCTTCCCTCATCTCAGTAAACCAAGGCATGGCAGAGCTGCCAGATGGGTGGGAAAGGGACCAGGCCACCCGACCACCCACCAGGGTCCTGACCTGACCGGACCTGACCCTGTCCCAGGATCTGAGGACAGGATATCCTTCTGGATTACTGACCAACTCGAAAGGGTCCTTTTGTGTAAGATTTTCAAGGAGTCTGCAGAGGATGGAAAGGAGTCCGGAGGTCCCAAAGTAAGGGTGCATTTCAAGCCTATTGCAGTGAATTGCAGGGGTTCTGCCTCATCTTGGGAGGAGGGGATATTTTTTCTGAATTCCTCATTTCTAGTAAAATCCTATCCTTCCCCCAAACGTCCCATATCCTTTCTGGAGCCAGGAACATCCCAAACACTCACATACAATTCAGTTATTGATTGTGAAGGAAAGACCTACAAAAACTAATAAAAGGCTGAAGTGATTGATCTCTTCAGTTCCATACAGTAGCCACTAAGCATGAGGGTTTTGGCTTTTTCTGTTGTACACACTCTCTCATTCACTCCGTTTTAGTTGCTTTGTGTTACCATAGAGTCCCTGTCTGCAGAAGGGTTGTTGTCACAGTGCAGGAGGCAACATTTCTTGACAGTGAGGACTGCATGTAACTTAGATGTAACACAGTAGCACTATGGGTTTGCTTGTGGGGAAACAGCAGTCAGGGAGCTGTGTGCTTTCAGGAACATAATGCAAGTTTGAGCCTTAGATAGCTCATCTGTAAAATGGGTATTATAATGGATATTTACCTCCAAAAATGAAATGAGTTAAGGAATGCGGGGCATATTAAAAAAATACAGAATGCCACAGCCATGGGGGGTGGAATTTAGTGCTTCAGATGAGGTTCTGGTGCAAGTTTTCTTTTCTTTTTTTTTTTTGCCAGTCTTGGGGCTTGAACTCATGACCTGAGCACTATCCTTGGGCTTTCCTCAAGGCTAGTGCTCTACCTCTTGAGCCATAGCCCCACTTCCAGCTTTCTTCATATATGTGGTACCAAGGAATCGGACCCAGGACTTTGTGTATGCTAGAAAGCGCTCTACCACTAGGCCAAACTCCCAGCCCCTCTGGTGGCATTTTCAGATACCTGGTCTGACAGCTTTCTTGGTTCTCTCAGAATTGTCATTACCCATCCATCATAGACAGTCAGTTCCTGAGCAGCTGAGTGTGCAGAGGGGACAGGGACCTGGAGCTCACATCCTCAAACTGCCCCAGATATCCTCATGTCAGCAACTCATGTCTCCCCCAAACCAAGAGTACACTTCTGATTACCTGATTCTGGCTGCTCTTCCCACTTACCTTTAGCTTTTGCCCCTCTTCTCATAAGACCCACGCCAGGACAGTGCAGGTGGGTAAAAGAAACTGTTTCAGGTTGGGGAAGAAGAAAATATGCCTGGGCCACCATGAAACGGTAGCAGAAAAGCCAGTGCTGGGAGAGGATATAGGGACAGAGTAATGGAGATGAGTTTTCATTTGATAAGATGGAAAGCATCTGCCATTAAGACCTTTCACTCAGTATTATGATTATCTGTTTGTGCTTGAAAGACCTAAAGGAACACCAGTCCTCCCATCCCAGCCATGTTGCAACCCCAGAGTCAGATGCATCATTGCCACAAGTTCATTTCCATATCCTGGGGTGTCATTCCTTACCCAGCTTAGCTGTGTACCCCTAAACCAGGGTTTGTGGCTTTGCCCACCTGATTATCTCTAAGACTCAGCCTCCAAGCCAAGGTCTCTATGTCCAATTCTTCTCTGCTCCTCTGTGGCATCTGTCTTGATACTTGTGCCAGACTCCTGTTTGGGGCAAGTTCAAGGTCATTGCTGACACAACAGAGGCTTCTGTGTGCCCGTAGTATCTATGAGAATAACATACTAAAGGTTTTCATCCTGCTGAATCTCCCTGTGTAGACAGTTCTGGAGCAGCTGTAGTACCCGTCCCAAGAGAAGCTTAACCCAGGCATTAAAATAGGCCCTTTGGGATGATTTGCATATAAAGATCACCTTGGAGGCTTGGCTGTCCGTGTTCTTCTGTGGGCAGCTACGCATACAGTGTTCTGTGTCAGCATGTCTCCTCGGGTCTCCAAGACCTTATCTCTGGCTGAGGTTACTGTTTGCCACCACAGTTCTTCAGGGACACACCTTTCTATTTAGCATGGGGCACACGTGGTATGGATCCTTAGCCAGGTCTAGGCCTCCCTGTGGGTAATTGGAGACTTGCATCCCATGGACCAGATTAGAACTGTCTGGACATGGTTTGACTCACCTATATATCAGCTACACCCTCTTGAGGTTCTAGTTTGTTGTATTTGTGCATATATTTATTTAAACAGGTTAGGTGGCTTGATTTGGGAACATCACAACCAGAGAAGACTTCCAGGGTGGCACTGAAGGTGTCACTGTCCCCAGATGGCTTCTTACCTCTCTAGGTGTCAAGCCTGTAGTGACATAACATCCTGAGACACTGCAACTAACCGAGGCTCAGGGCATTTTAGATATTGGACTGGAATTATCTCCATTTTTAGAAAGGGAAAGATATCAGGAATTGGGAGATGCAACCATTCAAGGTCTTAGAAACTCTAATCTGCAAATCATATCTAGAATTAGCACAAAGGAAAGAGGCAAGTCCCAAGTTTTCTTTTCTTTTTTTTTTTTTTTTTTTTTTTTTGTGGGTCATGGGGCTTGAACTTGGCCTGGGCTCTGTCCTTGAGTTCTTCAGCTCAAGGCTACCACTCTTCTCCTGGGCCTGCGTGTTGTCCCTGAGCTCTCCAGCTCAACGCTATCGCCTTACTCTTGAGCCAAGCCCCATCTCCCTGTTTTTTAGAGGTTAATTTGAGATAAGAGTCTCAGGTCCTTTTGTGCCCAGCTGGCTCTGAACCTTGATCCTCAGATCTCAGCCTTCTGAGTAGGTAGGATTACAGGTGAGAGTCACCACGCCCAGCAAATCCTGACTTTTCTTAAAGTGTATCCTAGATCTTTAGAGGCAGATAGGAGGGAAGTTAGAGTGACAGCACCAGAACCTGCCAGATTAGACTTTTCCAGTTGGCTCTGTCTGTGTCATATTCACATGTTTACTAGTTTGTCACTTCCTCTCAAGAGATTTCAATAGTCTGATGAACCTGAGACCTGAGGGACGTGCTCTGCTCCTTTGTACCTCACCAGCTTCTCTTCCCAGCATATGTCAGGTCAGAGCTCTGCTCCAGGGGTGACCTGGGCTCTTTGGGGAGGTAGAGCATGATTCAGATTGGACACTGCACACTGAACAGAGGTTGTATTCTTGAACATTTCTTAATCTATTTAATTCCCCATCATATCTGACAGATATGTCAGACCATTCCAAATATATTGTGGTTCATTGATCCTTGTTATGACCTGTGAGATGGATTAGCTGGCTTATTGCCCCCATTGTATACAAGGGACATTGAGCAGTAGTAACACTCTGTCTCCCTCCCCCGCCCCTCTCTCTCTCTCCTTCCTCCCTCCCTCCCTCTTTCCTTTTTTTTTTTTTTTTTTTTTGCCAGTCCTGGAACTTGAACTCATGACCAGAGCATAGCCTCTACCACTTGAGACCACAGCCCCACTTCTGGCGTTTTTCTGTGTATGTGGTCCAATAAGTTGAACACAGGGCTTTGTGCATACTAGGCAAGCACTTTACCACTAGGCCACCCTTGAGGCTCCCCTTCCTTTCTTTCTAAACCACAATAGAATAATCTTGCTACAAAGTCTCAAGGAACGCCCTTTATTGAGTAGCTAGCTGTTCATAAAACTCTGACCCCATCTATCCCCATCCAAATGTTTATTTACTCTTTTACTGAGCAGCTATTCTTTGTTAGGCATGAAGTCTATGCTGGCCTACAAGGCAGACCCTGTCCCCACCATTGTCAGGTGAGTAGATTTGGATGGAGTGCTAGGGTACTTTGTCTTGATATCCACAAGTCCAGGTTCTGCTGGACTATCCAGCAGGACTAGTCAATGTGTTTGGCCTCTTGGGATACCCTTGTCTATTTTCTGCATTTACAGAGTCAAGGATACCTGTCATGAGGTCTCTGGGCCAGGTCTCAGATCAGTTCTAAAAGTGGCTATGGTTTTTCCTTTTTGGGGGCTTCTTAATCCTTCACTCACATGTGTATCAGGTTGAGCATGCTCAACATGGGTATCATTTCTTGTGTACTTCCATCATATGCTTCAAGAAAAAACTTAAACATCCAGCATTTAAGTTCTCAATCAGTGTTCAATGAATTAAATTCAAATTAGATCTACTAGATTTTCCTGGTAAATACTGCTTGAGGAAGGGTCTGTTAGGTTTTTTCTTTTGTTTTTTGCCAGTCCGGGAGCTTGAACTCAGGGCCTGAGTACTGTCCTTGGACTTTCTCAAGGCCAGCACCTTACCTCTGGAGCCATAGCACCACTTGTGGCTTTTTCTGTATATGTGGTACTGAGGAATTGAACTCAGGGTTTTGTGCATGCTAGGCAAGCACTCTACCATTAGGCCACGCTCCCGGCCAAGACCCCTTTTTTTTTAAGATTTTAAAAAAATTTTATTATCTTTAAGTAGCTGTACAAAGGAGCTCAGTTCGCCTTGTTAGGTTACAAGTACAATGCAACATGTCTTGTGTAGTGTCACTCCTTGCATCATTCTTCCACATCTCTCTCAACCCCACCCATCCCCTCAATTTTCTTAGTTCTATTTTCACATGTATACATTGAAGAATTGTTTGTATCCTCCCACACTTCTTTTTTTCATTCAAGAAAATAGTTTATTTTGTTTGTCCTTTTTTTTTTAATGGTCCTAGGGCTTCAACTCTGGACCTGGGCAATGCCCCCTGAGCTTCTTTCACTCAAGGTAAGTAAGTGCTCTGCCACTTGAGCCACAGTGCCACAGTGCCACTTCTGATGGCAGCAGCTACCACTGCTGCTATTTCTATTTCTCCTTTTCCTCCTTACTCCCTCCTCCTTACTCCCTCCCCCTCCCTTTCTCCTCCTCCTCCTCCTCCTCCCCCTCCTCCTCCTCTTCTTCTTCTTATTGGAGATGAGGCTCACGGACTTCCCTGTCCCAGCTGCCTTAGAACCTAGACCCTCAGATCTCAGCCACATGAGTAGCTAGGATTAGGTATAAGCCACCAGTGCTAGGCTGAGAAAATACTTTTTTGAAGAAGGTAGCAGATCCTTGATTTGTAGTGGATTAGGTCATCACAGAAAGAGGCACTAGTCTTTCCCCTCTGTGCCTGGAAAAGCAAATAATATATGGGGCAGTGGTGGAAGCTGGGAGAAGAGGAGCCAAACAAACTAGAAACATAAGATAGTAAAAATTCATGTTGTTATTTCCACTGATGTCTGTCCCCTGGTTTACTTACTGTTATGTTTCTGGCAGCTCTGCATCTCCAGATTCAGCATTACCCACTTGCCTGGCCTCCTAGTACCACCAGTTCCTTTCTAGCATTCACAGGCTCCTAGGAAGAGCTGTGGCTTTCTTGCATCCTGGTTCAGCTTCCCTCCCTTGTCTGCCATCCCTTTCCTGTTGCTTTTGGCATCTAGGTCGAGAGGTGCACTCCACTCACCCTCAGCATCTCTGCTATTCTGTAGTGTAGCATGTTATTTAGAGAAAAAGAGGCCTTTTGATGCTTAAAGAGTTTACAAACTCCATTAGTGTAGTGTAGGGCCTAAAGGACCGGCCCTCCTGTGTGGCTCAGCCCAGATTAAATTACTACTTTGTCTCCCTCCCCAGTCCATCCAGTGACCTTCCAGCAAGCCAAGACAGTACCAGATTGTGGTGGTGCCATTGTAGTGGAGGTCTTCCATTTGGCCTAATGTGTGTGATTTGCTATATCCTCTCTGGATCTTATTTCTGTTGTTTCCTTCTCTGAGGAAAAGGTGTATGTTTCCAGCATTTGGCCCTGGTGAGCATGGTTGTCTTAGACATCACAGTCCATATCCTGGATGGCACATGCCTTTAGGAACCTCACAGAATACCCTTCACCAGTTCCATGGTACTGTTCCTCTGGTAGTAAATGGCACACACACACTGCTGATAGGGTGATCTTAATCAACTGCCACTTGGCACTATCACTGTTCCTTCCCTAGTGTACACAGACGGTGACTTTCCTGGATTTAGAATGGAGCAGGATGGGAGCTTAGGAGGCTTAGGAGTTGTGGAGTATGTGAATCAAATTTATTAAGTTATGTGTTGAGATTATTAATAAAGTAAATTAGTTTCTCGTTGGGCAGAATTTAGGGTTCCCACTGCAAATGTATGAAGAAGCCATTATAGCTTTTCACTTGATCATATGATTGAATGATTGTTTTTCCACATTTCATTAGCTGTCCATTAGTCCACAGCAGCAGCTCCCTGCAGGGGTCCTGTGCTGGGCTGGGGGGGGTGGGTTGTAGGGCAAACTGGGACATGAGACGAATGAGGACCAGTCTAAACACAACTTGGCAGATCAGTGAGCATCTCTCTGTGGTGCCAAGTCAATGTATAAGTGCGCAGTCCTCATTTGCAAAGAGAACCTGAATTGTGCATGGGGAATCAAGGCCCCATAGCAGCCTCACATATGAAGCCTCATAGAAGCCTGTAGAGCCAAGAGCTTCTACCCAGCCTTCCCTGCAAAGGTAAGCCATGGCTGCCTCGGGAAGCTCCACACACACAAGCTCCAGGGTGTTGAGTTTCTGTGCCTTGTGAGTATAGAAGAACACTGTGGGAAGTCTTGCCTGTTGAGATACCATTTATTTTCTATTTTATTTCATCACTGTGCTTATCAAAGGTAGATCATGAATCATGCAGTCCTTGGACACAGATCCCTCTCTGCCTCTACTTCTAAGACAAGACAGAACTACAGTACCTGGGAACAGAATGCTGCCTTTCAGGTGGCTTTCAGGGAGACATGTGCAGTTGTGGAAAGACCCTCAGAGAAGCTGTGACAGAAATTTGGAGTCTGTATATGCTGTTGGTTTTTAGGGGATCAGTTGTGGGGAATTTGGAAATGGAAGTAGTATTAGAATCCTGTTCTCCCTGGCCTGAGCCACTGGTTTCCCCCTCCAGCTGCTATGCTGGTCCCACTCCCTTGCTGATCTGAAATAGAAAGGTAGTGCCATGGGTCAAAACAAACTCCTCTGCCTGCAGGTTAGTCCCTCATGAGGCAGAGGAGATGCATCCGTCCCTGTGACCTTAGGCAACTTTGGACCCATCAGCACTGTACTTCTGCAGGAACGAGAAGGGGATAGTAGATGCACTGCAGGAAGAGGTTACTGGACCTGAGAGGTTGGTACTGAGGATGGGAATCCTGGTCACCTCAAGGCACTAGGTTTAATATAGAAACTGCATGACCATGCTGTTTGCTGGAAGGTGACCTGTGAGTCTAGCAGACAGTAGCCACAGATGTCAAGGTGCTACTGTGGTAAGAAGCAGTATGTTGAAGAAACTCCACCCTCTTCTCAGGAGATGGACTTCCTTGAACCTTCACAGGGTCTTCCCATGACCTCGTAGTTGCCTGTACCTACTGTTTCCTAGATGTGTGGCTTTGTTGGACCCATGCCTCATTGGGATGAGGCTGTGTGGGAACTGAGGTGCAGTGACCACACTGACTGGCCCAGAATTAGCACTTCTTAGTGCTTAGTTGGAACCTGCTTTTGTGGGACCCCTCACTGATGAGGCCCATGTGAGAAGCTGTCACCCAGAAATATCATGTGAAGGAAAGTGCTGGGGTGTGGTGTCTTCTCAAAAGTGTCCATGAAATCTAGTGGTTATAGTCTTGGGCAGCATTTGTTCCAGACCTCATGCTTAATAATTGGCACATTGGTTTCTGTTACTGCTCATGACTCTTCACAGCATAAACAGTTTCCCTGCTGTGGAGACAAGGTCCTAAAGTTCAACCAGGCCATAAATTTATGACAGAGCTACTAAGCCATGTGTGTTAGAGTCCATATTTTGAGTTACCACACTGTCCTGCACCATCTAGTCTATGATCCGTGCATTTACCTCCTGGAAACAGGCAACACCTGTCTGTTCTGAGGTCAGTGTCCATCTACTCCCTCCACTGTATCTCCCGGATGTGGGCTTTGGGCTGGGCTTCCTAAATGGCCTCCTGCATCCTGAGAGATTCCCTTCCTCAGCAGCCTAGAACTTTGATCATTTCCATGAGCATGTTGTGAGTGCTTTGTGCTTTGGCCCTGGGCACTATATATCTGTTATGTGATACAGGGAGTACAGACTGTGGGTGCAGGCTTGTACCTCACTCACTTCCTTCTGCAACACCACCACAAGCTCCCGTGTAGGAGCCACAGCACCAGTGGGCCCTGAGGCAATAGCATGGGCAGATCACTCAGCATAGGTCTACTGAGTGAACAGATGTGGGGGATAGCTCACAGAGCTGCAGGTTCTTGTCTGTCATGGATAATAAGATTATTTTATTTTTTAGATGGCCTTGGGGAATAGCCTTCTTCAGCAATGTTAGGGACAAGCAGACCTAAGAAACCAGGCTTCTTTGAAGTTAGGAAGTATGGGTCAGCTGACTAGGGGCCATGCCTAGCCCACAGCATAAGCAAGAACAAATATGTAAGGCCATAAATGCCCATTGAAGTTTACAAATCTGGCTCTCCAAGAGGGCTCAGCGGCATCCCTGTGAGGCTTCACTTCTCTGGGCCTGCAGAGGATGAGGGCCCTGTGAGAGCAGGGAGGTATTGCCACCCTCTGCACTGTGCAAGTCCCCCCACGCCCACCCCAGCCCTGTGTGAATGTGGATGCATCTCCTTTCCCACTATGTGAGCATAGGCACACCCTCATGTCCTATAGGGTTTCCAGAAGGCCTGTGAGGAATGTGTTCATTCTCTTGTTTATCCAGGAGGTTCAGAGATGTTCAGTACATTCCTCACAGTTACAGTACACGACTGGAGCTTGGTGTGTTGACTCTAGAGACTGATGATTCCTGACATGACTGGGTTGCCTGAACCTGTGTCTATAAGTCACCCTGACCCAACCTGTACCCCTTAAGCCCTTCAGCAGTTCCCAGCCTGAGAACCACCTACTGGACTCTTCCATGTATCATGAGCACAGGCGGGAATGTGACATTTTGCTTTTGTGGGCCAGGGTTCCAGCTATGGATTTGTTTCAGAAAAGTGTCAGAGAGGTAGAGACAGATGAGTAGCTGTATTCACACCCATGACTGTACCCAGGCCATTTCCCAGCTCTACAGAGTTTTTGTGCCCTGTGTCCACTTCCTGAGCAGCTCTACTTTGTTCATACCTGTCAGCCCCTCTTGTCCATACCTGTCATTGCTTCAGAACTCTCTTCCTGTTTCTTGAAGGCTACCTGGCAGTCACTTTGTCATATCTACTGGACCTACATTCTCAGTCCTATAGAGGCCTGCTATAGCAGTTCTTTTTTTTTTTTTTTTTGGGTGGGTCATGGGGCTTAAGGTCCGCATGGGCACTATCCCTGAGCTCTTCAGCTCAAGGCTACCACCCTACCCTTGAGTCAAGCCCCACTTCCCGTTTTCTAGAGGTTAACTGGAGATAAGAGTCTCAGGTTCTTTGGTGCCGGGGCTAGCTTTGAACATTTATCCTCAGATCTCAGCCTCCTGAGTAGCTAGGATTACAGGTGTGAGCCACTGCACCTGGCCCCATGGCAGTTCTTATTTCAGAGGATAAAGCACGTGTTTGAGCGGGAGCCCAGGTCTGACCCCTCTCACAGGGAAGCTGGGCCCAGATGATCTGGCTCTCTGCCCAGCATCTACTCTGGCAAGTCTGTGTACCATGTACTGCTAGTCCAAGCAGTACTACAGGTGTAACAGCTGTGCTATCATCACTCTGGATTTCAGTGGGTAGATGGGGGACAGGAAGGGCCAGGCCCCACCCGACCTGAGTCATGGCCTGTGGCCCAGTTTTAAACAGGATTCCAGCTTGCCTTCCAGGAAGTCATCCTGTAACACACCACTGCTGAGTCCCAAGCTTTAGCAAATACCTTGCTGGGATGGCAGACTGTGTTCCTTTTCAGACCCATGGCAATCTTTTCCTATGTAGAGTTCCTTCCAGGTGCATGCACACACTCTTTGGTTTTGTCACTCAGAAGTCTAAGGAAGCTTATATACCCACTTCACAGCCAAGAAAGATGTGGACTTGGCTATGGTCCATGCTCTATCATCTTCCCAACAGAGACTGTGTCCTGAGCAGTACAACAGTAGAAGGCAAGTCTCATCCCTGCTTGTGCCTGGTTACAGCTGGGGAGTGAGATAGGACGCCCTCTTTCCTCTGGAGGAAGATCTACTTTCATGAGTAGTGGGAGAGTCAGAGACATTCCAGGGTCTTAGCACATGTTGATATCAGCTGTGCTGTGTCTCTCTGCATCACTTCCTATATGACAGAGTTTTCTGTGTCAAGCTTGTTTTGCTTTTGTCCCAGGGCTGCCCAGGTTCCCTTTGCTTATCCTTGACCTTCCTCCTCATCTCAGCGGATTACTTCTTTTTCTTATACACCCACTTTAAATTAGGACCTGAGTTCTTCAGTCTTTTGTTAATGTTCATCAGTTTGTAATCACACTTTCACATGTGTGATTGTTGCTGCTAGACTTCCTGCTGGGCAGAAGACTTCAGTCCTGGGAAGATGGATTGTTTATTCAGCACCATTACTCCTCCAGCTCATAGCCAGGCGTGGCTAGAATTTTTCTGAGACAAATACCCAAAGCCAGCCCATACATCTATCACTAACAAGATGCTTACTAGGTTGTTGCCCTGGTTTTCAGTCTTCAAAGTACAGTGATTGGTATATCTTACAAGGAGGCACATTAGTCGCCTAAGGCCTGGAGTCTGATATCCAGTGGCTCCCTGGACCACAGATGTTGCTGACTCAAGGACATCTTCAGGAGCAGGAACAAGTATATCATAAAACCTACTTAGGCCCAGCAGGCTACTTTCATGATCTGCTAGACTTCTGTCTCAGACAGGATTTCCAGCCTTACCCTTACATCTTTCTGCTATGCTGTGCCAAAGCAACTTTTGACCTATATAGGATCACAACATTTAGCGTTATAATCTGTCCTCACATTTGATAAAGACTTCCCTGCGGCTTTAACTGTTTTTTAAAACATCTATTCTTTTCGCTTCATAATATTTCTGTCTATGAACATACCGTTTCATTTTTTTTTTATTTTATGTTTTGCTACTGTTCCCCCTCCCCTTTTCTTTTTTCTTTTTTTGCCAGTCCTGGGGCTTGAATTCAGGGCCTAAGCACTGTCCTTGGGCTTTCTGAAGGCTAGAGCTCTACCACTTGAGCCACAGCACCACTTCTTGGCTTTTTCTATGTATGTGATACCAAGGAATCGAACCCTGGTCTTCGTGCATGCTAGGCCAAACTCCTGGCCCTACTGTTCCCACTTTTCATTGTAGGTATTTCAATGAGCATTGCTTCTGATAACCTGAGTTTGTTCTCATCTTGTGGGATGGGACCTGAGTAAGGGCCTTGGCCTTACAGGCTGGGGCCTGTATAGGGTGAGGCACAAGCTGGGTGAGCCCTGAGCCAGGGTGGGATTTATGCAGGGTGGGGCCTTGTCAGGGTGGACTTTGGGGCCTTGCAGTGGTGGAGTGGTAGCTCTGGAAGCCATGTTGTTGCACAGATTTAGTCTGTACCATCATTGATGTATGGGAGAATGAGAGACCCTTTCATTCAATGTAAATTCATGTCAAGATAGTAGCTCCTCTACTCTGCAGAACAGGCTAGATAGGAGGGAAAGGGTCATCCAGGATAACAGTGAGAACTCTGTGAGAGGCTTGAGATTAGGGTAGAATGTAGGTAGGATATTGCTTCAGAGCAGAGGAGTAGCGGTGAGGGAAGTTTATCCAGGCTTCCTCCTCTCTCTCACGGATTGCATTTCCCAGCGTATCTTAGAGGTCCTAGTAGGCTGGGAACCATAGAGTGCTTGCAGTCCTTAGAACTAGAGAGCTGACTTGATAGAGTTCATCTTGCATGTATTGAGTGTTAAAGAAGAAAAGGACTCCTGTGGGTCCGTCTGGGCCCAGATACCCCTTAGGTTCAAGAGAAGACACATTGAGGCCCACATCAGAATGTTTCTGCCACCTGTCCACATGCAGAACCACCTTTGTGCTCTTGTTCTTCCTCGCGGGTGCATCTTTGACATACAATGAAGCAAATGCCATCCCAACAGTGTTGATTTACCTCCTGCTCCATGTTGGGACTAGGACTAACAAGAGGGCAAGAATTTCCCTGTTGGAGCCTCTTTGGGACTCAGGTGGGCCTCACCTTAGGTGGAGTATGGAAAGCAGCCCATCAGTCTGCAGGGAGCAAGGAGGTGTCCTTGAGCAGGACTAGCCAGCAGGCCCTGGGTCTTTCCCAGAGAAGCAGGCTGGGAGTGCTGGCAATCAAGACTTATCAGGATGACCTGGCTGTAGGAAGGAAACTGAAAGACAAGGTGGCTGTGGTGCTGTGACCATCTGTGTCCCATGTGGCCTCAGACTGGAGAGCCTCTTCCCCTGGTGCTTGTACTTTCTCATACTGCATTTTGGCTTGTTTGCTACCCACTACCTCTTTAGAAGGGCACAGGTTCAGGTTCCCCAAAGTTTCAGGGTGCTTTATAATGCCCCAAGCATGCAAGGTGGCATCTGGTGACAGAGGTGCCTCTGTCATGTTTATGCTTGTTAGGTAAATGAAAATGGCATCACGTAGCCCATTGTTTACTCACTTGCTCATGGAGTAAATGTTTCATTGAGCACCTGTACACCATGCTTTTGTACAGAAGCGTACACCATACTCAGTGGGTGATTAAAAAAAAAAAAAGGATACCACATTTCCCTTTTAGGACTCTAAAGCATGGGAAAGAGTTAGTTCAGGAAATAACCACCTGTGGTTTGAAAAAGTTAAAATAGAAATGTGTCACTCGAAGGGACACGTCGGTGAAGTGTCTTCAGCCTTTTAGCCCTGGTGGTTTGGTGATTCCTAGATTGCTCTCTTTCAAATGGTATTTCTCAGAGGTTCTCTTCTTAGTGTCTGGTCTGCTGAAGGTCAGGATGTGGTAAGAAGCCTGAATGTTCCCAGTACAGTGCCTGTCTGCAGCATGCATGTAGTATAGGACACAACTTGTTGTTTGCAGCCCTAGGCTCCCACTGAAGTTTAGCCAAAAACAAATGGATTGGCTACAGTGATTCACTACATTTCCTTTTTGAGTGATTTGGAAAGCCTCCCCAAGACCTTCAGTCAGCTCCTAGGTGTAGTTATGGTCACATGGTTTTGTTTTTAAGTCACCCAATTGTCAGACTTTGAAGCATTGCCTCTTTGTTTCTGCTAGCATGTGGGCCAGTTCAGGTTCCAGATGAGTTGAGGGAGTGGCACATGTATGTGCACAGGACAGGGTTGGTGGGACCCGCTGTCCTTTTGTTTCCTGACATCTTCAGGCAATTTGTTTAGAAAGTTCCAGAGATTTAATTGTAAGTTGGTTGGCAGGTTTAATTCATTAGATCAATGAAGGTTTGAGGTATACTTGCAATTATTGCTGAGTTGTGGCTCAACCCTGCCATTTGTGATATGGATTAAAAAGTTTGAATTCGTGCTGGCTTGTAGTTTGCTTGGCCACTAAGCCAATTCAGGCTAGTGAAAACTACTCACTAATCTTTGGCTCTCCAGCAGGCCTTTTCTGATCAGTATGATATAGAGGATTCAGATGGTGTGCGCCTTTGTGTGCCCCTTAGAGGCCAGGAGTGACTTTATGTTTCTCAAGAAGTAATTTTCGGGACCAGGACCATGCCCTCCCTAGTGGTAGAGTGCTTGCCTAGCATGCAGGAAGCCCTGGGTTCTATTTCCCGGTACCACATACACAGAAAAAGCTGGAAGTGGTGCTGTGGCTCAAGTGATAGAGCACTAGCCTTGAGGAAAGCCCAAGGACAGTGTCCAGGCCCTAAGTTCAAGCCCCAGGACTGTCAAAAAAAAAAGAAAAAGAAAAAAGAAGAAAAAAAGGAAGTAATTCTCAAGTTTGAGGGCATCTACAAATTATAGTTCTTTCTCTGTAACACCATTATGACCAAATAAACAATAAAGAAATCAGTGAGAAAAGTATGGGGTGCACCTGCATGAATAGTTTGATACCATGGTTAAGAAAAAAAGAGAAAAGTCCAAGGACAGTGCTCAGGCCCTGAGCTCAAGCCCAGGACTAGCAAAAAAAAAAAAAAAAAAAGGATATACGTTTTTGCCAGGAGTTTGGCCTAGTGGTTAAAGTGCTTGCCTAGCATGCACGAAGACCCGGGTTTGATTCCTTGGTACCACATACATAGAAAAAAGCTAAGGCTCAAGCGGTAGAGCTCTAGCCTTGAGAAAGTCCAAGGACATTGCTCAGGCCCTGAGCTCAAGCCCAGGACTGGCAAAAAAAAAAAAAAAAAGAAAAAAGAAAAAAGAGAAGATATACAGTCTATGTGTGCTTACCTTTCTATGTAAAAAAAGGAAGATATACAGTCTACATGTGCTTGCCTTTCTATATAAAAAATACCTTGAAAGATACTTCAAAACCATGGCAGGCAAAGTTTGGTGGATACCCTTTGAATATAAGGCTGTGTGGTTATAACCCTATTCAAACGATAACTGCAGTTGGCTACTAGTTCCAGTTTGTTCTGTAGGCAGAGAAGGTTTAGGAAATACAGACTTTATTTCTAACCTAGAAGTAACTCTGTGGCTCTGGATAATTATCTCCACTTTTTTGAGCTATCAGAAAAAGTGATTTAGAAGGGATTTAGAAGAAATTTCCAGCTGGAAAGCTTATGATTTAAATGAGGGCATGAACAGTGCTAAGCAAGCTTGCTTGCTTGCTTGCTTGTTTTCTTTCTTTTTTTCTTTCTTTTTTTCTTTCTTTCTTTCTTTCTTTCTTTCTTTCTTTCTTTCTTTCTTTCTTTCTTTCTTTCTTTCTTTCTTTCTTTCTTTTTGCTTGAGCTCAGGGCCTGGGCACTGTCATTGAGCTTTCTCTTGGTGCTCTACCACTTGAGCCACAGCACCACTTCCAGCTTTTTCTGTGCATGTGGTACGGAGGAATCAAATGCGTGGCTTCATACGTGCAGCGCAAGCACTCTACCATTACGCCACACTCTAGGCCCTAAGTGTACTTTAAAATGCACACCCATCACTGTGAGCCTAGATCTGCTGACAGCTTGCCAGTACTGAATCAAGGCTCAGGACATCCCAAGCAAGCAGAAGGATTTTTGCATTTCTGTTTCTTTTAGACAAAAATGGCTCTTTTCAGAACCATTTGTGCTCTATATCAAATGTATTTCTGCACAGAGTCAATTTTTTAACCATATGTTAAATTTAGATGTCCCTTTGGATGTCTAAAGAAAAAGAAAATTTAACATGTAATAACTTTTAATCTTAAAAGCAAGAAACAATCATAATAATGGCAATAAATTTCCTTTGGGGCTAGATTGATATGATAAAAATAGACATTACCAGAGCCCTGTGACTCCAGAGATACCATGCATAGAGAGTTTTAGTTTCTGAATTGGAGAAAGAAGCCTGAGGAACTTTAGGATTCCATAAAGACAAGTGTGTGAGGGAGGGCAAGTTCTACCTTGTTTGGAGCCACTGCCCTCTGCCTTCTTTGCCGTCTACACTGCAGTACCCATTCAAACTGGAAAAGCTTGCCCTACCAGCTGGGTTGGATCAACCCTCATGTCCTGTGCCTCCTTTGGAAGGTCTGGCTGTTATAGAGCCCAGTCTTCCCTGTGCTCTTAATTTCTCATCTTCTACTTGATGGTACACTGGTAACAGGAACTAGACCCCCAGTCTTGTGGGGTTCAAAGCTTCCTTAGCATAGTACTTTTCTTCAGTTTGAACATGGCTTTCAATCAGCTTTCAGTTGACTTTTTGTTTTGAAATAAACACCTTTTAAAAAATAATAGTCTACAAGGTATAATTAACTTGGAATAAAATTTACACCTTTAAATTGTAAGGTCCTGTGGTTTGTAGTATAGTCACAGCATTGTGTAGTCATTGCCCCTATTTAATTTTAAAACACTTTCTTCATTCAGAAAGAAACCTTGGGACCATGCCTATTAGCAGCTTTTTTTTTTTTTTTTTTTTGCCAGTCCAGGGGCTTGAACTCAAGGCCTAGACACTGTCCTGAACTTTCCCAAGGCTAGTCTTCTACCACTATGTATGTGGTACCACGGTTTTGTGCATGCTAGGCAAGCACTCTACCACTAGGCCACACTCCTGGCAGCAGCCACTCTTAATGTCTCCCTTCCTTATGTCCATGGCAACACTTTTAGACTTTCTGTCTGTCTGTTCTGATTTACCTATTCTGGGCATTTCATGTAACTGTAATCATATAATATGTGGTCTTTTATGTCCTATATCTTCCATTTAGGATAGCCTATAAAGTTTCATCCTTGGTATAACATGGGTCAGTGCTCCATTCCCTTACATGGCTGAATAATACCTGGAGATAAACATATACATACACATAAGTTTTTTGTGGACCAATGAACTCATTTCCTTGGCTATATACATTGAAGGAAAATAGTTAGGTCATCTGGAAACTCTGCTTAGCATTTTAATGAAACTGCCAAACTACCAAAAATGTTCTACCATTTTATATTCCTATGAACATGTATGAAAATTAAGATTACTCCACATTCTTACTAACATTTTATTATTATTTTTAGTATGGCAATCCTAGTCCATGTGAAATAACATTTTTATGAGTCAGCTTTCATCACTATAATAAAATAACCAGGGCCATTAACTTATAAAGAAAAAGGCTTATTTTTGACTTATGATTCTGGATGTTCCATTGAGGATCATGCTTTTGGAGCATGTAAGGTACCACATCATGGAACATGGAGCCAAGCAAACTACTTACCTTGTAAACCAGGAAACAAAAAAGGACCAACCTGGGGTCCCACAGTCCCTGTTGAGGACATGCCTCCAGTGACCTAAGAAGTCCTGCTAGGTTCCACCTCCTAAAAGTTCACAGTAGATCACTCTAGCTCTACCCTGGGGGCCAAGCCTTTAACACATAGCCATCCAAACCATAGCAATGACTTGGGATGCTTTTGATCTGCACTGAACTGGTGATTAATGATGCTGAGCATCTTTCCATTAATTGATTAGCCATTTGTATGTCTCTGAAGAAGTACCTATTCCATTTTTCCCCTTATTTTTGATAGGGTGGCTTGTCCTTTTATTATTGCTTTTAAGAGTCCTTTACATATTCTTGGTGTGAGTTCATTATCAGATGCCTAATTTGCAAATACTTGTCTCTCCAGGATAATCTTTGCACTTTCTTTCTTTCTTCTTTTTTTTTTTTTTTTGCCAGTCCTGGACTTGAGCTCGGAGCCTGAGCACTGTCCTTGGACTTTCTCAAGGCTAGAGCTCTACCACTTGAGCCTCAGCACCACTACCGGCTTTTTTCTATGTATGTGGTGGTACCACATGGAAACCGGGTCTTGCAAGCACTCTACCACTAGGCCAAACTCCTGACCCTCTTTGTACTTTCTTGATGCTATGCTTTAAAGCACAGTAGTTGTAAGGGTTTTTTGTTGTTGTTTTGTTTTGTTTTGTGTGGGCCTTGGCGCTGTCCCTGAGCTTTTCAGCTCAAGGCTACCACCCTACTCTTGAGCCTAGCCCCACTTCCCATTTTCTAGAGGTTAATTGGAGATACAAGTCTCAGGTCCTTTTGTGACCCGGCTGGCTTTGAACCTTGATCCTCAGATCTCAGCCTCCTGAGTAGCTAGGATTACAGGTGTGAGCCACGATACCCGGCTCAAAAATTTTAAGTTTTAATGTATGAGTTGTAATTCTAATGTATGGGTTTTTTGTTGTTGTTGCTGTTACTTACATCTTAGAGAGCATACTTAAGAAATCATTACCTAACCTAAGTAATGGAAATTGAATTCTATGTATTCTTCTTCTTATAATTTGTATAAATTTACCTCTCACATTTAGTCTCCACTCTAAATTATTTTTTGCCTGTGGTATAAGTGTGCAAATCATTGTATTATACATGTACATTACTCTCCTAACACAATTCATTGAAAATACTTTTTCTCCTTCCTACTGCATTGTCTTGACATTTTTATCAAACATCAGTTGATCATAAATTAATAGGCTTTGTTTGTTTTCTTTCTTTTCTTTTTTGTGTCAGTACTAGGTATAAATCAAGAACCCAATGTTTGGACACAGCTTTTTTGCTCAAGATGGTACTCTACCACTTGAGCCACAGCTCCACTCTTGGCTATTTGGGGTAGTTAATTGTTGATTGGAGTCTCGGTACAGACTCACCTACCTAACTGGCTTCAAACCAGGATTCTCAGATCTGTTTCAGATCTCCACATGCTGGAGAGAGGTTGTGTTTTGTTTTTTCATTTGTTTGTTGGTTTGTTTGTAGTACTTGAGGTGGGTTTTTTTTTTTAATACGTTATCCACATTTTGCCCATTGTAGTTCTTGGACCACAATCCTTCTCCCTTTGCTTCCCTCATAGTGTGGGTTCTGGGGCTGGACCACCATGACCAAGTTTTTTTGATGTTGAGATATATATGTTCCTTTTTTTTTTTGTCTATTGTGGAACTTGAACTCTGTGCCTGGGTGTTGTCCCTGAGCTCTTCAGCTCAAGGCTGCCGCCCTACCCCTTGAGCCACAGCCCCACTTGTGGTTTTCTGGTGATTAATTGGAGATAAGAGTCTCATGTTCTTTAGTGCCCCCACTAGTATTGAACCGAGATCCTCAGATCTCAGCCTCCTGAGTAGCTAGGATTGCAGGCGTCAGCGACCATGCCCAGCTCCCCACTAACTTTTTGTCAAGGCAGACGTTGGTATTGATTTGTTTTGTTGTTAATTTTTATTATAAAGATGTTGACTACATCAGTATGGCATTGAGTACATTTCTTTTTGAACAGTGTTATTACCCCCTCCTTCATTTTCTCCCAGTTCAAGCCAGTCTTTGGAACCACTGTTCTTCCAATCTCCATTTTCCTAGTCACTGGATTATTGATGTGAGCCCCTCCTACTAAACTTTGGAACTGTTATCTTAATTTCATGTTAAGATTGTTCATTGCTGCTTTATAGAAATAAGTTTTGCTTTGTGTATGGATATTGTGTTCTGCAACCATACTGACCCTATTTATTAGCTCTAATAAATTACTATTAGCTTCTGAGTTATTTTCCATGTGTTAGAATGTACTGTCCAATAAAGATGTTGTAACATCTTCCTTCCTACTCTGATTTTCTTGTTTTCTTGTCTGATTGTTCTCAGTAGAGCCTTTGGACAAAGTGAAGTAGAATATGTGAAAGTAGATGTTCATGTTTGTTCTTTATCTCAAGGGAAAATTAGTCTTCTTTACCCATTAAGTATGTTATTTGCGATGTTTTAGTTGAAGCCTTCTGTTAGGAAAAGCATGTTTCTGTCTATTCCTAATTTTTGTTTTTGTCGGTCATGGGCTTGAACTCTGGGCCTGGGTCCTGTCCCTGAACTCTGCCCTACCCCTTGAGCCACAGTTACACTTCTGGGTTTCTAGTGCTTACTTAGAGAAAAGAATCTCGTGGACTTTTTAATGCTGGGGCTGGCTTTGAACCGCGATCCTCAGATCTCAGCCTCCCGAGTAGCTAGGATTACAGGCATGAGCCACTGTGCCTGGCTTGCTTGTATTCTTTTTTTTTTTTTTTTGAGAATATTTGTTACTCTCCACAATGAATATTCATCTGTACTTAGGTTTTTCTGTGATATTAGTATCAAGGCAAAACTGGCCTTGCTATTATTTTTCAAAGAGTTTGTAAAGGGTTGGTATTAATTTTGTAAACATTTGGTAGAGAACATCAGGAAAGGTATCTGAGCAGGTAGGATTTTTTTTTTAAGTTCTAATTTTATCTCCTTGTTTTTATCAGTTGTGATAGTTTGTGTCTTATATTCACTTATTGACAGTATTCCCAAACGGTCTTTTTTAAAAAAAATTTTATTTTATAATAAAATAAAAGTTTTAGACCTGGGAGCTAGTTGCTCATGCCTGAAATCCTAATTACTCAAGAGGCTAAATCTGACTTTCCTGTCTTGAACAGAAAAGGTGAGGAGACTCTTAACTACAGTGAGCCAGTTGGGGGGGGGAGGGCAGAAGTGGCAAAGAACCAGACTTGAGAGCAAAGACACCAAGTAAGAGTGCAAGACCCTGAATTCAATCCCTAGTATCAGCAAAGACAAGCAATCCTATTAAAAACAAATTAAGGGGGCCGGGAGCATGGCCTAGTGCTTGCCTAGACTGCAAGGAGCCCTGGGTTCTATTCCTCAGTACCACACACACTGAAAAAGCTGGAAGTGGTGCTGTGGCTCACATGGTAGAGCTCTAGCTTTGAGGAAGCCCCAAGGACAGTGCTCAGGCCCAGAGTTCATGCCCCAAGGCTGGCAAAAAAAAAATAAAAATCAGGGAGTGGCACTGTGGCTCAAAGTGGTAGAGCACTAAGCCTTGAGCAAAAGAACTCGGGGACAGCACCCAGACTGACCAAATAAATAAATAAAAGATCAATTCACCAAGTTTTTTTTTTTGTTGTTGTTGTTGTTGTTGCTGTTTTGTTTTGTTTTTGTGGGTCTTGGAGTTTGAACTTAGCCTGTTTGCGCTGTCCCTGAGCTCTTCAGATCAAGGCTACCGCCCTACCCTTGAGCCAAGCGCCACTTACCATTTTCTAGTAGTTAATTAGAGATAAGAGTCTCAGGTCTTTTTGTGCCAGGACTGGCTTTGAACCTTGATCCTAGATCTCAGCCTCCAGAGCAGCCAGGATTACAGGCATGAGCCATCGTGCCTGGCTCAGAATTTTTATTAAATTTTAAAACATCTGTAAGAGCTTCACTTTTCCCTTATTAAAAAGTGCAAAAGGGTACTTTCTATCCTGTTTGAGTTTTCTGAGCCCTGCTTCAAGGCTATTTGGCCTGAGAGATTAAAATGGACCCCTTATCTTTTACCTCCCGATGTGTGTGTGTGTGTGTGTGTGTGTGTGTGTGTGTGTGTGTGTGTGTCTGTCTGTCTGTCTGTCCGTCTGTGTCTGTCTGTCTGTCTGTCTGCTGGTTCTGGGATTTGAAATAAGGGCTTGGTCACTGTCCCTTATTGTTTTCACTAGAGGGCTGCCCTGCCTCTTAAGCTACAACTCCACTCTGTCTCTTCGGTTAATTGGAAGTAAGAGTGTCATAGACTTTGCTGCCCAAGCTGGCTTCAAACAGGGATTCTCAGCTCTCAGCCTCCTCTAGTTTTCCTGGTATGACCCATTGGTACCTGTAGCACATCTGGATTTACAATAGACTGTAGTGCCGCTTTTCCAAAAAGCTGAGCCCAAAAGACCGTCCAGTCCCACACTTAGGATCTTGCCTGTGTGGACAAAGAGCTATCCCTGATTAGTGTGGTCAAGGCATCTGCTCCTTGATCAGGGCCTTCCCATTTCTTTGATGCCCCTCTTTCTGCCTAATAATTTCTTGTTTGCTCCATGTCAGTTATAAGAACACAACCTACTGGCCACTCTGTCTCCAGGGCCTCATAGAGACTTAGTAACTATTTGTTTATTTTGTGAACAAACTGCACTTTTACCTGGTTTACTTGCTCTGTTTTTATACCTGTCCCTGTGTCTTCCTGTGTAGTTTGGAGCTGAATTCCGAAGGTTCTCCTTGGACCGTCATAAGCCTGGGAAGTTTGAAGATTTCTACCAACTGGTTGTGCATACCCATCACATCTCCAACACTGAAGTGACGATTGGCTATGCAGATGTGCACGGGGACCTGCTACCTATTAACAATGATGATAATTTCTGCAAAGCAGTCTCAAGCGCGAATCCCCTGCTCAGAGTCTTCATCCAGAAACGAGGTACAAAGAAGCTGAGCTGACTTACTGTTTAAAAATCATTTAAGGGGAAAAATGCAGTTTTTAATTTTGTATGGTGTTATGGGACAAAAATTTGATGTCTGGCTTCTAGTAGATTGTGTGTGTGTGCATGCATATGTGTGCATGCATGCATGCTGATGCTAGAGCTCGAACACAGTCCCTTAGATTTTTCTCTTAAAGCTGGTTCTCCACCACTTGAGCCATATCTCTACCTCCAGCTTTTTGATGGTTAATTGGAGATAAGAGTTTCATGGACTTTTCTGCCCAGGCTGGTTCCAAATCAGGATCCTTAGATCTCAGTTTCCTGAGTAGATAGGATCATAGGCATGAGGCCACGAGGCACCAGAGCCTGACCAGATTTTTGTTGTTGTTCTAGTCCTTGGGCTTAAACTCCAAGCCTAGGCACTATCCTTGTGCTTTTTTTCTCCATGCTGGCACTCTACCACTTAAGCCATGGCTCCACTTCTGGCTTTTTGCTGGTTAATGGGCTTCCCTGCTATTCTGTCTGTGAACTTCTATCCTTAAGTCTTAGCCACCTGAGTAGCTAGGATTACAAGCATGAGCTGCTGGACTTTGGCTACCTAGATTTTTAAAATGAATATTTGGCAAACATTACATTTTTTAAAATGCTCAAAATTAGTTAAGCTGCATTTCCACCCTAAATAGTGTTGACTTCTGCCTTTTAAATATGGAATACAAGAGTACTGAGGAAGTAGCTCTGTAGCTGAAAGGGATAGAGCACTAGCCTTGAGTAAAAGACCTAGTGACAGTGCTCAAGTCCATGACCAACCAAAAACAAGAGTCCTGATACTTCCAGTATTTAAATGGGAGCAAGTAGGCTATCAGTCATCAGAAGCCTAAGAATGAAACTTGTGGTCTCTAGTATATATTTTCTACATCTCTTTAAGATGAGGTGAAAATGTTAGCTTTAAATTATAACTTTGGTTAATATTTACCTGTGAATACCTGGAAAGGTTATCACAATATAATTTCATGTGAAAATAAGTTACACATTTAGGTGGGAGGTTGGAATGAGACTGGGAACTGGTGTTGGATTCATGGTAGGACCTTATGCTGCTCACATCTCAGAAATGCATTTCAATTTTTCTTTTTTTTTTTTTTTGCCAGTCCTGGGCTTGAGCTCAGGGCCTGAGCAATGTCCTTGGACTTTCTCAAGGCTAGAGCTCTACCACTTGAGCCTCAGCTCCACTTCCGGCTTTTTTCTATGTATGTGGTACCAAGGAATCAAACTCGGGTCTTCATGCATGCTAGGCAAGCACTTTAACCACTAGGCCAAACTCCCAGCCCTCAATTTTTCTTTTCTTATCTCAAGACTTAGGAGAACTAGCCAGGTACAGTAGTGTACCCAGTAATCCTAGCTACTCAGGAGGCTGAGATCTGAGGATCAAGATTCAAAGCCAGCCTGGGCACTAAAGAACCTGAGACTCTTGTCTCCAATTTACTAGAAAACAGGAAGTTGGGCCATAGGTCAAGGGGTAGGGCAGTAGCCTTGAGATGAAAAGCTCAGGGACAGCGCCCAGGCCCCATGTCTACCCTCCCCACCAAAAAAAAAAAAAAAAAAAAACCTTAGGAAAACCTTATTTAAAAATAAAATTATATGAAGAATGATCTGTAGTGAAACTTGAAATTAAGAAAATGGTGTTTTGTTTATCATTGATTTGTTAATGGTGATCCTTCTTGTGACAGACCAATATACCCAGTGTAGCTGACTTGGAAAGGCTGGTCTTCCAGGGAGAACCTACCATATGCAGTTTCTCAGGGCAGAGAAGGCAGTGGGATTCTTGTAGAGAATCACTACAACACCCTTGAAAGGGCTTTGTAGGAGGAATCTGCTGAGAGGCCAAAGAAAGCAGCAGTGGTGTTCCAAATGAGAGGACCAGAGAGCCAAGGTGGGGGAGCTAGCTGCTGTGGTTGTCCTCTGTGTCCTTCTTTTAAATGCCCTTGTTTACAAATGCTGAACCTTGTACCAGCTTACAGTCTATGCCCTATAATGTTAGTGTCTGTTATTTTTGTTATGGTGATGGCCAACAGCAGGAGACCCCCTGGCCTCACAGCAGGCAGGCTCCTTCTTATAAGATCAGTGAGCTCTGCATCTGCATTCTGGCCAAGCTTATGTATCTTGTTGATGGCACTGAGAGGTCCACACAGCTGTCCTTCCTCAGTGGCTGGGTGACAGAGGACTCAGAGGTTTCTGCACTCTGCACTGCCTCCAGTGTCTCCATCCTCTCTGACAGTTGCCCTCTCTGGGAGCACCAGCTTGGTTCTGACCCTGCTGGAACTCTGACTGTCACATCACTGGATAATCTACCTGTTGACTCACCACCTTCCCACAAATTCTGGCCTCAGTCTAATTAGCCCACATTTCCCTCTGGCCCTTCTGCATCCTCCATTTTGCATTGTAATGTAATGAATGCCTCTCAGGGTGGCTTGCTGTCTGTCTCTATCAGACTTTAAGGACCATAGGCTTCATTCCTGCAGCAGTGCAGATCACAGCTTTGCTAGCTTATAAGGGAAAGGTGAACAGGTGAAAGCTCTAAGCAGACAGCCTGTGCACCCATGGGCCTTGTCATTCAGTGCATAGGGAGCTGTAGAGTTGGATGATGGCCCAAGGGAGGCACACTTTGTCACTGTGAAATTGCTGAAGCTAAAGTAAGACAAGGACCTTTGTGTTGAACTCTTGGCCAGCATGTCTTAACAAAGTTTCTCTAGCACCCACATCTACGTGAGGCCTATCACAGACTGCTGTGCTGAGAGCACTGGGCAGCACTCCATCCCTGTGCTTGGAGCAACTCGAAACAGCAAAATCAATATCCCTTGCAGCTCAGATAACTTTGCCTCCTTTAGCTCGAAGGCTGACATCCTGCACCCTGTCTGTAGTGTGTGTGTGTGTGTGTGTGTGTGTGTGTGTGTGTGTGTGTGTGTGTGTATTTCCTTCTAGGGCTCCAGAGTCCTTTCTATAAGAAGGCAGCACTTGCCGCCTAAGTGTTTATGTGGTCTATCTTCTTGAGTCCTTGGCTAGACCCATATGTACTTCTGTGACCCTTTATCCTGTCACTAGGAAACTCAGGGCCTTCTCACCCTAGTCATGGAGTTCTGGCTAGAATCCAGAGCAGAGTTAGGGAACTGGTACACCTATAGACAGTGAGACACACTTGCCTATCACAGTGAAGACTCAATGTCTCTTATTTTTGGGGTCTTCAGGGTCAACAGCCAATCCACAGCCTGTCTGTGGCATCTGGTCTCCAGAGACTAGTAACCACTATGCTACCCTCATGTTGCCACTACAGCTTTACCCACTGTGTCCAGAGCAGTTTTCCATACTGGAACAGATTTTAAATGAAAACTGTCTTGCTATCACAAATGAACAAAATCAGCATTCTTTACACATTGTGAAATAAATCCACACTACATTTAGAAAATTTAATATGCCTCTCACAGTAATCTCTTCTCCCAAACCACAGGAGAACATGACAGTAAAATGACAGGACAGTATCCTTTGTAAGGGTAGATATAAAACCACCAACAGAACCCATAGTGTGTGGATAATGTGAGTCCATGTAAAGACTAGAGGGGAGTGTGCATAGCAGCACTATCCATAAACAAAACCCCAAGTGTCCACTAGCTGATAAGTGGATAACAGAACACACATATTGATATAAGAGAATGTTTTCCTGGCCAGAAGAAGAAGCCATAAGGAATAAAGTACCAACATATGCCACAGTATGAAGCTAAACTTAAAAAATATATGCTAGAAACCCAAGGCCACGTATTGTGACCCTCATTATTCAGAGGTTCTGTGTTTGCTGAATTTTATTTGTAACTCCAAATCAGTACTCCTCATGGAAGACATGCATGGAGTCACTCGATATGCAGCTTGTTAGCTGAGATGGAACACAATGAGGCTCTGTTTTCTATCTTAGCACCTATGATAAGCCAACATCATTGTTACAGTTTATTCGACGCCACTGTTTGCACAAGGTGTTTTTGTGTGTCTAGTTGATGATTTTGCTGTTTCGAGTTGCTCCAAGCACAGGGATGGAGTGCTGCCCAGTGCTCTCAGCACAGCAGTCTGTGATAGGCCTCACATAGATGTGGGTGCTAGAGAAGCTTTGTTAAGACATGCTGGCCATGAGTTCAACATTATGACTCAACAGTGCCTAGTTACTAAAGTGTCTTTAAACAAGACACACGGAAAACAAGATGATGTACCAACTGGTTGTTGAAAATGTTATTAGCAGGACCAGGAGTTTGGCCTAGTGGTAGAGTGCTTGCCTAGCATGCACAGAGACCCGGTACCACATACATAGAAAAAGCCAGATGGGGTGCTATGGCTCAAGTGGCAGAGTGCTAGCTTTGAGGAAAAAGCCCAAGGACAGTGCTCAGGCCCTGAGTTCAAGCCCCAGGACTGGCAAAAAAAAAAAAAATGTTATGACCAAAATCTCCCAGTCACCTGACCCTGTCTTTCCCCAGGAGCCATGACTCCAAATTCACTAGTTCAGTGTTTGCAGTGATATTACAGAACACAGTCAGCTGTGTGTGAAAAGTAGGGTAAGCAAATCTTTGTTGTTGTTTTCTTTTGCCAGTCATGGGACTTGAACTCTGGGCCTGAGTGCTGTCCCTGGGCTCTTCAGCTCAGGGCTGGCTTTAAACTGCAATTGTCAGATTTCAGCCTCCTAAATAACTAAAGATTATAGGCGAGAGATACCACCGGTGCCTGACTAAATAAGCAAATCTTAAAAACAAAAGGTTAATTCACAGTTGTCAGGGTGAGGAAAGGGAGAGCTAGAAGTTTGGAATTTAGTTGTGGAGTGATAAAAATGTTCTAGAACCAGAGATCTTTATAAGTATGAACTTGTGTACTTTAATGGGAAAACTCAAAGTATATCTCAATAAAGTTGTTACAGAGAAGAAAAAGGTACTAGGGCTAGCTATTGACAGCAGGTTCAAAGCACTTTTCTTATCTAAGGCCACAGCTCTTGGAGAGAGTTCTAAGCCTGTCTTCAGCTTTTATTTATAGAATTTGGCCATACTTAACATATGTGAATACTTCGACTCTGAAATGTTTTCTTTTTTTAATTTTTTTTGAAAGATTTTATTTATACTGACTTTTACATCATATTTCAAATGTCATGTTTAACAAACAAGTATTCAAGAAGGGAATCTATATGCAGTCACTGGCACATAGATTTTAGAACATAATTAATAAAATGTTTTCTTTTTTAAAAAATCATCTTTTCCCCTGGTAGTAAAGAATTTCCCCTATCCTCTGCTAGGCTCCAAGTATGAGATGTGAGTTATGCCCAGGTGCCAGCCATCTGCAGATGTGGGCCTTATCCAGGTCCGAGCCTTCTGCAGATGCAAGTCTTATCCATGTGCAAGCTGCATCCAGGTGTGAGCCTTGTCCCCGTGCGAGCCATAGCTAGGTATGAACGATGCTGTGGCTGTGTGCTGTGACTGAGCAGGGTATGTGTCCTCTTTCATCCTCAGCAGAAACAAAGCTAGCAGAATGGAATGGGATTTTTCTGTATCTTGTACTTTGTCATGAGTAGAAATCACAGATATTTTTCTATCATGTGAGACATATACAGGTATCATGTGTGGATTATCTCCTATGAAATACCATTTTTAAGCAATGACACAACTATATAATGCATTCACAAGGAAGAAAGCACCTGTACAATAATAATAATTTAGTTCCAACATAATGGCCTGTATTTTGTTTTAGGTTTCTGAAGCAGTATTCGAAGAAGATGTTCCCAAGTTCCATTATTACAGGCAAAAGGAGACAGCATTTGGGGCCCAGACAATAGGCTAGGAGTGATCTGGTTTTCACCTTTTTGGAACAAAAATGTCTTCTCCTGGTTAAGAGACTTTTTCTTTTTCTCTTTCTTTCTTTCTTTCTTTCTTTCTTTCTTTCTTTCTTTCTTTCTTTCTTTCTTTTCTTTTCTTTCTTTCTTTTTTTGTGGGTCCTGGGGCTTGAACTCAGCCTGGGTGCTGTCCCTAAGCTCTTCAGCTCAAGGCTGCCACCCTACCACTAGGCCTAGGCGTTGTCCCTGAGCTACCCTTTATCCAAGCCCCACTTCCCGTTTTTTTTTTTTTGTTGTTGTTGTTTTTTGCCAGTCTTGGGCTTGGGCTCAGGGCCTGAGCACTGTTCTTGGATTTTCTCAAGGCTAGAGCTCTACCACTTGAGCCTCAGCACCACTTCTGACTTTTTTCTATGTATGTGGTACCGAGGAATTGAACCTGGGTCTTCATGCATGCTAGGCAAGCACTTTAACCACTAGGCCAAACTCCCAGCCCCCCACTTCCCGTTTTTTTTAGAGGTTAATTGGAGATAAGAGTCTCAGGTCCTGGCTTTGAACCTGGATCCTCGGATCTTAGCCTCCTGAGTAGCTAGGATTATAGGTGTGAGCCACCACACCACCACCGGAGACATTTTCTTAAGGACTCTGACCTTACTGTCCACTGTGGAAAAGAGTGGGATCCAGAGGCCAGGCCTTTGCGTCCACTGTCACGGCTTCTTCCCTCTGTCTTTACAGGCTTCTTCTGCCAATAGTTAAAGTCTCTGGGCCTTTCCCTCAGGTAGACGGCAGCTACCATTCTGCCTTTCATGTTCATAATTGCCTAGGTAGAAAAGATCAGTAGCCTAGGATGAAGTGATCATGACAGAGGAACTGGGCTGGTGTTTGCATGTCCAGGTTGCAAGACTGGTGGGTGTTAGGGACGACTTCTCCGATAGTTATCCCTAAAATAATTTGTTTCTGTTGCAGTTTCCTGTGTCTTATTTCTTTACCTCTCCTCCAGTGTCCCAAAAGTTCAAGAGCATTTGGGAAGGCTCTGGCTAGAGAACACAAGACCAAAACAAGAAAAGGATATTCAGAGTGTCTCTTCCTAATTTTAGCTTAAATAAACAGGAAATGAAAGCACTAACATCTAATGCATCCAATAAAATTCATTCAAACACTAGTAGAAGTAGGCCTTGCGGATCTCCAGGCCTCACCCTGGATGCCCGAACCTGGGGAAGACTCTTGAAGTAAACACACATGTTGTAGCCATGCATGTGGCTGCTTGTTCTGGGCTCTTGATTTTCTAGAACAAGGAGACAAACATTTGTAAATGCTAAGGTTTATCAGAAGCTATATGACATTGTATTTCTGATTTCCCTTAAGTAGGTTGCTATGAAAAGTAATAAGTGATGTTCTTCAAAGTAGAATGTTGACACTGGTCAGGCATTGATAGAGTCACCAAGTATCAGGCTGTGAAGCCTGCTCATTGTGTTTTTCTTGGAGTATTTTATGATTGGTTTTAAGTTGGGAGCTCACTCATTAGCAGGAATTTCTCAGATTCTCAACACTCCCATTTATTCTTTCCTCAGAGGCTGTGTCATTTCCAGGGACATTTGTAAACTGGCCTTGTTTGGGTCTCTTTACTTACAGAGACTGGTGAAGTCAGGCTCTCTCTGGTCTAGTGCAAGGGCTCCTCATGAAACATGTGAGATTTTATACTGCCTCTGATTCCTGGAAGTTTTTGTGTTTGGAAGCTTTCTATTTCTATTTTTTTTAAGAGAGGGGGGGGGAGAGGGAGGGAGGAAAGGAAAGGAAAGGAAAGGAAAGGAAAGGAAAGGAAAGGAAAGGCAAGGCAAGGCAAGGCAAGGCAAGGCAAGGCAAGGCAAGGCAAAAGGTCTCCTACTGGGAGGCGTGGGAATGTGGAGAACCACATGCCTGCAGGGCTGTCCTGGAGTGGGCGCAGGGAGAATGTGCTGATGCAGCTCTGAGACGCCACACAGCCTGAGGCACCCACCACCCAGAGGAATGCAGCCGCTCAGGGAGCCTACTTGGGCCATTCTTCAGGCGTCTTCCTGACTGCTGTCTGTTCTCTTCCAGCAGTATTCACTGGGGAACATTTGTGGTGGCTGCATTCTCTAGCAGACCCAACAGGGTTCCAGAGTGAAGATGGTGAGCATTCATGCTCCCTGAACAAAGTATTTTCCCTAGTCATTTACTCTCTCACATGTTCAACGCATCGTGTTTATAGCTTGTAATCCTGCTTTCTAAGTCTAACTTGGTGTAAACATTTTCTATGGTTAAACACTCGGAAAAACTACTTTGTTTTGAAAGCTTTTTAGCTTTTTCTGCTGGTAGCATATTGTGAAAGGAAATTCAGACCAAGAGAAAGTAATCCCTTGCCCTGAAGTGACACACATTTGATAAAATTATTCCAGCCCTCTGGCAGTGCTTTCAGTTGGATCCATGCTATGGAGAGTGCTTTGACCTGCTTTTACATTTTTGTGTCTTTCTGTAGATGTGTGTGGGTGAACATCACCCTTTCATGATGGACATGTCAGTTGTGTGACTCGGCAACAGAGTATTACCAGTCCTTATTATTGCAGTTTAAATTGACCAGTTTCTCATCACATGTTGACCATGTTTACATAGTTGTCCCATTGTCTGTGGGTAAACTGGTAGAAATATTCTTGCCAGTTTAGGTTGAGTGTTCCAGTGTTCCTCTCAACAGAAACTCAGGATATCATTCAGATTGCTTCTTTTTCATGTGAAATAACATGTGCCTTTGAAGATGGCCATTGTATGACATTGCATGACATTTCAACTCATGGCCTTAGAATTTGCCTCTTGGATACAGTTATGAAAGCAAGCCCTCCTGCCACCTGATAGAGCTGGCAGAGCAGAGTGATGACTGTCTCATGGCCCTGGGAGCTCTGGGACCCCTCCTCTTCCCAGGTGCTGTTGTTCATGTCCACAGAAGATGCTTTTGGCATGCACAAGATCTCCAGAGTCTCTCTTCCTGTTGCATAGCACCTTGGCAACACGTGAGAAAACTGTGCTTGCCAGTGTAATTTAAAAGCATCTGAGTCGGGCCGGGAGTTTGGCCTAGTGGTTAAAGTGCTTGCCTAGCATGCACGAAGACCCGAGTTCGATTCCTTGGTACTACATACATAGAAAAAAGCCGGAAGTGGTGCTGAGGCTCAAGTGGTAGAGCTCTAGCCTTGAGAAAGCCCAAGGACAGTGCTCAAGCCCTGAGCTCAAGCCAAGGACTGGCAAAAAAAAAAAAAAAAAAAAGCAGCATCTGAGTCACTTTAACTAGACACTAGACATTATCATCACGTTTGTTTTCTGTGGCATCAATAGTGGCTCATTATGTGAGCCACATTTACCTATGCCAGCTTGGAGATTTCTAGAATTTCATGTTTAAGCCAGTGATGACCTAGAGCCAGAGTGATTTGTTTTAAGACTATTTGTGTTAGCAGGATTTCTCTTTGAAACAAATCTTAAAAAAGAAAGGAAGAGAGGGAAGGGGTGGGCAGGGAGAGGGAGAGAAAGGAGGGAAAGGAAGAAGGGAAGGATGGAAGGAGTGCTATGGCTCATTGTGGTAGAATGCTAGCCTTGAGCTGAAGAGCTTGGGGATAGTGCCCAGGCCCAGAATTGAGGTCCCATGACTGACAAAAAAAAAAAAAGAAAGAAAGAAAGAAAAGGAAAGAAAGAGAAAAAGGGCAACATGCTCCTCAGATCATACCTCTAGAATGTGTTTCTGTTTCTGAAGTGGGTTAGTCATGTGTGCTACTGGCTGGTGTTAGAACGGAGGGATTCTTAACCACCCAGAATGGTTCCTAGGTACCTATGCTCTGCCCACAGCACCTGGTGACTCCTCGGCATGTAGTAACACCACCCCTGGCTCAGGCAGTTCTGGACCACAATGGGATTTCATCCACTGATGGAATGTTTCGGGCCTGCAAACGCGACACTCATTCCTGATTCCTCAAATGCTTACCTCTCTTTCCTGTGTGCTCTGACAAATAGATTGGCCCAGACCTCTGCTTACAGGAACAGACCACTAAGTAAATGAGAAGTGGATACTGTGGAGAACATCAAGCCTAGTGTGCTACAGTGCCAGAGGTCCACTTCCAGGATGGGTTCTTGACCCAAAGATGGGGCCAGTTGTGCCAAGATGTTTCCCAGCAGAGGTGCTGGGCAGGAGCCGCCAGGTGTTGGCACCGAGCCCAACCACAGGAGCACAGGCCGTGCTTCCTAAAGGTATCCAGCATGCCTCTGGCCTGACTGCCAGACTGGGTATTGCAAAGGTCCCCATGGTGTGCCCCTCCCCAGGAGGCAGGTCCCCATCATGCACCTTCTGTTGACAGCCAGATCTCTAAGAAGCCTTCAGGTTGGCCAGTCAGTTACAAGGCTGCCTATAGTTAATAGATACCCCATGCATCCTTGTGACAGAAGAGCCTACCACTGAGATCTAGAATGCCAAGGGTGTATATTCTGGAAAACAGCACTCATTGTCCCTTCCTGTGGCAGGTGTTTGAAGTATGATATGCCACAGGAAGGATAGATGGAAGGTAACAGTAGCAGATGGGCCCCAAGGAGTCTACAAAGAGGTGTGGTTCTAAAGCCACCCACCCTGGGCTTGGGGTATATTAGGCAAAGGTTGTAGGGGAGCCAGCAACCTCCCTAAGAGACTGCAGGAGGCACTCACCAAGTAGCTGGTGAATAAGTTAGGGAGCCCCTCAGTAGAAGGATCACCTCCATAGGCAACTGCAGAGAAGAAGCAGATAACAGGTGACCAAAGACAGCTGGCAGAATGTGGATCTGAGACACTAGGAAATCTAAATCCAAAATGCCTTGAGTTGAGGCAATTGTGGCATGTCATGAACCATGGCTGAAGCATCATTTGTGAAGCGAGAGATTGTTGCTAAGCATTGATCGTGTTTTTTTTCTTGCTCTTTTTAAGTATTTCACACTTACACCATCTTTGACAGAACCATGTGCAAGAAAACGCACAGCACAGCCTAGAGGCATCCATTTCATCTGCACCTGAATGCGGTTATTGGGCTGCCAAACTCTAGAGCCATTATGCTCTGAGTTGCTGGTCATTCTGGCTCTGGCACCATAACTGTGCTAGGAGAGAGCTAGGCAAATGCTTGACTTACAGACAGAGTTCTGTAGAAATGACCAGTGTCTGTGAAGCATGTCCACACTGTTTAAAGGGCTTGCATTGCCAATAGCAGCCCGGGGCCCACAGCTGGACTGAGCTTGTCTCCTGCCTTGCCCCTCTTCTTCTTCCTGCTACCTACCTTGTAGCCAGTGGGGATGTAACAATTCAGCGTTCAGCTCAGTGGGCACCCTCAGATCACATCTCCATTTAAGTGAAGGCTGGCCACTGAGCCACTACATGGCCCCCTTTGCCTCTGTTTCTCCATTCCATCTGTGCCACTCCCAATCTGTCTCTTCGGCAGTCATCAGCTCCCAGAATTCACCATAACCATCCTGACTTCCAGATCCCTCAGACCTCATTTCCCATGCATTGGTAAGGTATTTCCAGCCCCTAAGGGTTGTAAACCACGGTCTGGGCTCACCGCAACCCTGGGGACCAAGGTCCCTGGAGGAAAGCTGTAGCCCAGCTCCACTATGACTCACCATGTTGAGGCTTTGAGAGGACATAGCAAGATTTACCTAACTGCTTACTGTTGACCATGGATTTTTGAAAAATTTTTAAATTGTGATGTGTACAACTAACCAAGCTGTATGCTTCTCCTTTGGCACAAGAGGCCCAAACCATAAACACATTCATCTAGCATTGCTTGGTACATGCATGGTGACATGCTGCTGCTCTCCCACAGAGAGGGCAGTTGTCCTCAGCTTTATTCTCCAGGGCCTTCCCTGCCTTCCAAACTGGAAACCGGCAAATTGCTTAGGAACTAGAGCAGCCCTGAGCCCCACACCTTATGAAGAACACATTTTCCCAGGCCAGGAGAGCCTTTGTTTCAGTATGATGGAGTGAAGAAATTTGTAGCAGAAATGGTGGCCAGAGATAAAAAATTTCCACAGTGAACTCTTCTTTTCCAGAAACATGAGACTTAGGTTTCCTCTCTGACAGCAATTTCTTTTCCTGTTTGCCCCATGGCCATGCTGTCCGCCTCCCCGGTGGGAAAGTGTTCAGAACAGGATCACGGGGTCACCACCTGTGCCCTGCCCATCCCTCCAGCCATTCTACTGCACTCCACAAACACAGGCGTGAGGGGTGGGAACTCTCAGGGAGCTATTTGCTCGTTTCTGTGGAGCAGGCTTACCGGGTGTGGTCATTCTGCCTGAGCACTCCAGCATTCACGTAGGGAATCTGCATGGGTGGAAGTAAGGGGGGGACAACTTTATCAAAATGAATATGAACAC
Organism: Megascapheus bottae; assembly: GCF_031878675.1. Classification (NCBI taxonomy): domain Eukaryota; kingdom Metazoa; phylum Chordata; class Mammalia; order Rodentia; family Geomyidae; genus Megascapheus; species Megascapheus bottae. The sequence goes on from NC_143527.1 coordinate 99,495, forward strand.
AAATCCGTATTTGCTAACAATAGAGATTTGTGTTTTTTTATAATGGTAAAATATATGCAGCAAAATATTTACCACCCTTGCCATTTTCACACATTTGAGCAGCATTAAGCATATCCACATTGTTGTCCAACCATCACCATCCTCCTCCAGAACTTTTGTCTTTAGTACCTCCAGGTATAAGTACGATCAAATATCCCATGGATATTTCATCGATGTATCTACAGTACTGATCATGAATATTTCATATCAGATATGACAAGTTGTATTTTTTCAAAGACTGAGCCACTGGAATAATCACTGTCTGTCACTAAAGAGTCATGGAGCTCCCACAAGACCTGAGGCCCTTTCCCATTGATGATGGGTGTCCGACCTTGGGTTACTCGCCTCTGGCTCCTCTGTGCAAGACGGATAAGACTTTGGATCGGGAAGGCATGGGATGTGAGAAGCAAGGACCCCTTGTGATTGGACCAAGGCTGCAGTACTAGGAGGACGCTCCCTAGCCTTTGTCAGCTCCAGCCACCGTGGCCTACTGAACCAGGAAAAAGCCTGGCTATGAAGAGAGTTCTCGAAATGCCATTGCTGTGTGCTGGATGTGTTGGAAGCAGGGTCCAGAAAAGACAATAGTGGTCCTTCCTACTCCAGAGAGCTGTAGAGCTTTCCTTCCAAACAAGTCCCCTCTACTCCTAGGCAGTTATAGGGAGAGCCTAACATACAGGATAGAAGCTTAGGAAGTTCCCTTCCAGGAAGCTTACAGAATGGAGCAGCTGGGAGTTTATTGATTGCACACTTTGGGGAATGAGCAGAGAGCCTCTCAGATGGTGAGTATCCTCCACAGAATTAGCCTTGTTACTCAACACCTTCCAAGATTTCTAATGACTCATGTCAGTCTGAATGAAAACAATTTGTATAGTTATATTTCTCTCACCTTGAAGTCAATATGAAGATGACTGCGTTGAGGATGGGATCACAGTACAGCTAGTAACAACTTTTAGATCTGGGGACAGGAGACTGGGATGTTGGTGCTGAGAAATGACCCAACATTAGATCATCAAGCATCCATGCCCAAGCACATTTAGTTAATAAATATGCAGTCTCTTGTTAGTCAGAATCATAGAACTGTGCACATGCTGGAAAAGTTCATGCAATCCAGCCATCTTGTTTACAAGCTGGCCTCTCCTTAAGTTCATGGTCTTCCCATTTATAGCTGTTCAGCAAAGGATTTAGTATCCCCTGTTCAGGGACAAAGCTGAGTTTCCAGAGAAGTAGTGTGATTTCCCAGAGCCACATGGAATCAGGTGGTGTATCAGGACCACAGCCAGGTCTGCTTCCAAAACCTTGTGTCTTCCATGTTCCTCCACATACTGGAATCATCAATGTAGTTGTCATGCCTCTCACTTGATGGTAGAGTCTAGGTGTGTGCAAATCAGGCCTGTAGGTTAGAGTTTCATTGGCCCAGGTGCCCTAGCCTTCATGATATCCCTTGATGATGACACTGTAGTCATGTGCAGCCCAGACAGAGCTTGCCCATCCCTAGAGGCTTCTACTCAGAGCCCTCCCTTGCCTTCAGATCTAGATTGTTGTGGTGCATGGGGAGGCTGCTTTGAAACAGAAGGAAGGTAACTGGTTAAATTCTTAAAATGTGGAATCTTCACAGAATGCAATGACTGACCTTGTAACAAAAAAATAGAACACAGATCTGCATCCACGTTGGCTCTTAATTGTGTAAACGGATTGGAATGATTCATAAACCAGAGAAAGTTCCAGCCTAGAGTGGTGAGCTTAAAGATGGAGAATAATATTCATGAGGTTGGGGTTTCTTTTGGGGGTGATGAAAACATTGTGGAATTAGACTGTGGTGGTGCACAATTCTGAATATGCAGAAAACCATGACTGAATTCTGTGCTTCAAACAAATGAACTTTATGGTAGATAAATCATGAACTATGTGATACCTCGATACAACTGTGTAAAAATGTTTATGTCCAGCCCGAAGTGTGACCCAGTGATAGAATACTTGCTTAGCAGGCACAAAGCCCTGGATTCGACTCCTTGTTATCACATACACAAGAAAAGCTGGAAGTGGTGCTATGGCTCAAGTGGTAGGGCGCTAGCTGTGAGAAAGCTCAAGCCCTGAGTTCAAGCCCAGGACTGGCAAACAAACTTATGTCAACAGTATTTCAGAACCTTCCTCCCAACAGTTCTGCCTCTTACCTGCTTCTTCCTAGTAAGGTCTATTCCGATGAGAGATGAGGGAAAGGCCCAGGACAGAGGGGGCGTCAGCGGGCACACTCAGGGCATCTTCCTAGAGGATCCACGAGCCAGAGGACAGGCCATGAGGTTAGGGTGATCTGAATGCCCTCGTGGGTGACTGGCGCAGCATTGATAGTGTAAGCAAAGACCACTGAAGTTAGTGGTCTTTTTGTAGGGTTGGAGGAAAATGGATGCCCTGTCAATTGCCGTTTCCTACGAGTCCCCTTGAAGAGCTTGCTGTCATGTTTTCTTGTCATATCATCTGGAGAACTGTCCCTCTAGCAGAGGAACCCACAGCCTATACTATGAGGATCTCAACGGCATTTTATAGGCCTTTGTAGAGCTTTTCCAGTCCCCTTTGAAAGAAAGACAGTGACGATGACGACAGACGATGGTTGAACTGGTGGTTTGCAATCCACTGAGAATTACTGGAGGAGGTCTACCCTAAATATGGGCTTTTCTGCCAACAGTTATTTTTGGGTGTTTTAATTACAGTTGTACTCTCTGGTAACCTCTGCAGTGTCTTGTAAATACAGGCTGAATCAGAGCTGGGTTGCAGAACTAGCTCTAGGGTGGGGACAACACATGGACAGCCCTGAGTGGTCTCCACCCTCCAGCCTGGGTGGATCGGGAAGTCTATTGGTCGGGGCAAGGTGGCGTCCAGAGCCATATTCTGGCTAGGGTGGTAATCTTTAGTATCTCCCTCCCAGTCCTACCTGAAGCTCCTCTGTGTTTCAGGAGAGTGGCAGATCCATACCCCCCCTGGAGATACAAAGGCTACAGAAAGTACATTCCGTCATGAGTTTCTTACAGCTCTGCTCAGTGAAGCCAAGAGTGTATGAAGTCAAAGCCCAGCTCACCTCTACACTCTTTTTATCTCTGTGGGAAGTAGGGAAACTGTGTTTCCTTTTTTTCAAGGGAAAAATTCCAGGGTGAGAAGAAAGAAGACAGCAATATTGCTCTGGGAAAAAATGGGAGCAAGACATGTTCTGGGAAGGATATGGTGGAAATGGAGGGGTAGAATTCTAGTAGCCAAGCATTTGCCTACATGCTCAGGACACTGGGCCTGATCCCCCGCACTGCTGCTTCAGGCACACTAGCCAGTGCCTTGTAGAAGTTAACTGTCACTGCCACAGCTTCCCTTCTTCCTGTACCAGGAACCACTGCTGACCACAGGAAACAGATTCTCACTTGTTCCACATGTTCCCTGGTTTGTGTTTCCAGGAGCAGCAAGTATTCTGAATATCAGAGAGTGAGGGAGCTAATATGGCACTTTTGACATCAGGGTAAAGAAGAGATGGAACGAGGAAGTATCCCAGCCTCCGAACTGCCAGCACTGGGCTCTTTAGTTCTGGGTTTAAAAGAAAAAGGTCCCCAGTGCCTTTGTGACTGTGATGAAGAGCCCAGAGATGGAAGAGAGCATCTAGAATCAATGAAAGAAGCAACAGGATGGCAGGAAAGTACTAAGAAATGAGACATCAAAGAGAGCATGTGGTTCTAAGCCTGTCCTTGGCTTTGAAAGGGAAGGAAGGAGGCAAAGCTGATGATACCACTGTGAAGTAAGATGGACACACCTGGTGGCAGACCAGCAGTCATAGCTGCAAGATAAACCCAAACCTCCCGCAAGTATTAAATCCAGTGCTAGGACTTGTTGATGGGAGGCTAGTATCTCAGAGGATGATAGCAAGGCACCATTTTGAGGCCTGTTGTTTAAGACACTCTAGGGGCCTGCAAGTAAGGAACATTCACAGCTTGGGAAGTCTATTACACCCTGCCATTACAGAGTGTGACCCAAAGGATGTTTTGAGGAGAGGGGGTATCTGATCCGGTCCCACTGAGAAAGTAAGGAGTGGGAAGAGTGAACAGTGGTGGAGACTAGCAGCTATTCTAGTAGCTATAACGGCCCCTCTGTTGTCAGAGGTCCCCACCCGCCCTTGCCTGAGGCTTGGGAAACAAAGCTTTGGGCTTGTATCTGGCTTAGTATTCTATCTCTAGGGCTTGCTTCTGGCTGCCTGTGTTGACTGCTTTATGGGTCAGGGCTCTATAACCCAACTCTGAATCACAGGACACTATAACCTCTCCTGCCCTGCAAGGAGGTAAATTGTCAGGCTAGCGCTGAGCTCTAGGACCTGTCCCTAGGAACAGTATCAGTTTATGCTTGCTGACAGTCAGAGCCCAGGATCTAGACCCTCAGAACCACAGAAATCTCTTTCTCACAAAGAGGGGCACTGAGATATTTTTGGGGGGTGGGGGTCCTGAAAATATTCAGATCAGCAGAAGCTACTAAGTCCTCAGTTCTCCCCGCCCCCCCCCCCATACCCAGTGCTCCCCCCACTCTGATTTAAGGATCTTTCCAAAGCACTTGCTGCCCCTGGAAACACACACTAGGTAGTGTGTGGAGAATCTGCTCTCTGCAGCCAACAGTAGTCCAAGAAGAAGGGAAACTGTGGTAGTAAAAGTTGACAGCTTCTACAAAAGACTCTGGTTAGTGTAGCTCAGATAGCAGTGCTGAGGATCAGGCCCAGTGCCTTGAGCATATGGGTGAATGCTTGGCTAATGAGTCATACCACCCAGTCTTGTGGTAGAAAACAGCACTTGAACTCAGCCACAACTCTATCATGCCTGAACATTTTAGACTACTTCAACAAAAAGCCTTCAGACGATTATAATTTCCAATCAATGCCTTGACCTCTGATGCATAAATCTCAAGGTATAAACACAAGTAATATAGCCAGGTGCTGGTGGCTTAGCTACTCAGAGGGCTGAGCTTTGAGGATCATGGCTCAGAGCCATCCTGGACAGGAAAGTCTGTGAGACTCTCATCTCCAAAAAACTATTCAGAAAAGGCTGGAAATGGTTCTGTGGCTCTAGTAGTAGAGTTAAAGCTAGGGACAGCATCTAGGCCTTGGATTCCAGCCCCTGGCCAACACACACACATACACACACACACAAAGACACACACATAATATGAAAACACAGGATAACATGTCTCCTCCAAAAGTCAACAATCCCATAAGAAAAGACTTGAGCAATTAATGGTGAAGTAGATAAAATTTCAAGCAAAGAACTCAAAAAAACATTGATGAGATTCAATGAAGTTAAAGAGAACATTTGAATGAATTTTTAAAAACTCAAATAAACAGCTAAGTGAAATAATTATGGAGATTGTGGTGGTTAATATACACACACTTCCATTGGTGTACCTAGTTTCATTAAACAAACACTACTGGACTTGCAAGCACAGATAGACTTCAGTGTAATAAAATGGAGAGACTTAACCAAAGTTAGTCAGAAGAGATAGCAGTCATTTAGGCTGAGCCATGGTGGCTCATGCCTGTAATCCTAGCTACTCAGGAAACTGAGATCTGGAAAATTGGAAAAGTCTACAGGATTCCTTCTCCAAAATAACCAGCAAAAAGCTTAACTGGAGGCATGGCTCAATTGAAAAAAAAAAACTAAGCAAGCATGGGGAGTCTGAGTTCAAACTCTGGTACCAATAAAACATGTAATTTGACATTAATAAGTAGAACAACCTATTGAAACAACAACAGTTATTAACACTAGCACCAAATATTGGTGCATCTAGTTTCATTCAACAAACACTGCTAGACTTAGAGGCACAGAGACCAACAGTGGGAGATGTCAGTACTGTAGTCTCACTGACTGATAAGGCCATCATGAAAAAAATATCAACAAAGAAACTTAATATAGAAATGACATCCTAGATCGAATGGACTGTAAAGATAGCTACAGAATATTTCATCCAGAAGTTACACAATACGTATTCTCAGCAGGTCATGGAATTACCTCCAAAGTAAACAGGACATAAAGCAAGTATTAAATATAACTGAAGTAACTTTTTTTTGGTCAGTAGTAGGGTTTGAACTCTGAGCATGGGTGCTGTTCCTGAGCTCTTCAGCTCAAGGCTAGAGCTCGAGCCACAGCACCACTTCAGCTTTTTCTGTGTATGTAGTACCAAGGAATCAAACCCAGGGCTTTGGGCAAACTAGGCAAGCACTCTACCACTAGGCAAAACTCCTGGCTTGAAGTAATTTTCTGTATTCTATCAGTCCTCAATGATATAAAACTAGAAATCAACAAAAGAAACTACAAAAAATATTCAAATATGTGAAAAATGAACAATAATTTTGTTGAAGAACCAGTGGATCATCAAAGAAATGTAAGAGGAAATAAAAAAATTTCTAGAAGCTAGGGCCAGGAGTGTGCCCTACTGGTAGAGTGCTTGCCTAGCATGTACAAAGACCTGGGTTCCATTCCTCAGTACCACATACATAGAAAAACCCAGAAGTGGTGTTGTGGCTCAAGTGGTGGAGCTCTAGCCTTGAGAAAGTCCAAGGACAGTGCGTAGGCCCTGAGCCCAAGCCCAGGACAGGGAAAAAAAAAAGAAAGATAAGGTTGTTTAGGTTGTTGTAGCTAGTTCATTTGCTTCTGATAACCAGCCTTACTGTTCTTTGACAGATGTTGTCTCATTGAATACTCTGGTGACAATAGACATTTGTCACTATGCTCTCTGTCTCCTGAGAATACAAACACCCAGAAGACCTTGACAGGCATGCTTTCCTGCATATCTAGAGAATGGGAAGTCTCTAGGGACCCAGAGACAGGGAAGTCTCAAGCTGTGGGCTGAAGGGAAGGCCAGTGGTATGGCATATGTCATGGGTACTCTTTCAGCTCTTCTGCAATGGTTTGGGGGCACTGGCCTCTGAAGACAGAGAACATCTGGCAAGGTAATCCACGTGGGCAGGACAGCATGCCACTGCTTTTGGGCAGGTGCTCCTCTGCCACATGGTGATCTCACTTCTGCCTGCCTGGCCTTGCTGAACACGGAGGCTTGTTTGGTGACATCACCTCCTGAGGTTTACTGACTGAAGTGATTCCCTGATTCTGCTGTAGTTAATGTGTACACACACCCACACATATGCACACACGCACAGGACCACAGCCACCTCCAGCTCTTCCTTTAAGGGTGCTGTGGACCAGGCTGTGGCACTGTGCCAACCTCTGGCTTGTTCCAGAAGAATCAGCAGATTCCCATTGGTGCTCTGTGATCAGCTTCTCCTTTGTTTCTTTCTTTCTTTCTTTTTCTTTTTATTGATTTATTGATTTTTTGATTTTTTTGTGGGTCATGGAACTTGAACTCTGGGCCTTGGCGCTGTCCCTGAGCTCTTCAGCTCAAGGCTACTACTCTACCCCTTGAGCCACAGCCCCACTTTGTTTTCTACTGGTTAATTGGAGGTAAGAGTCTTATGTTCTTTAGTGCCTGGGCTGGCTCTGAACATTGATCCTCAGATCTCAGCCTCCTGAATAACTGGGATTATAGGTGCGAGCCACTGCACCTGTCAGCTTCTCCTTTTTCTGTAGCCTCCATAAGAATATCTCACAGAAGAAACTATCTTCTATGATTTGTCCTCTCCGTGGACCCCGTCAGGTCCCTTCTGTGAATTTTTTTTCTCCCCCACGGACCCTGGCCTGTCCCTCCAGCGTGGGCTTTGCTGGGTGCCTAAGAACCCTTCTCCTGCTTCCTGCTCCTCCCTCCTAGAAAGAAGGGCAGTGGCCTAAGCCCCAGGAGCTGAGTTGGGAGTTGGCAGGTAAAGAAAATGGACATTCAGGGAGGCTCTAGCTTCCACAAAACTGCTTCCTTCTCTGTCCTAAATTCATGTCCATCTAATACCTGCTCAGCACCTGTCTCTCCAACCACCTCTGCAGACCCTGTTCTGTAGTGTGCTGCAGGTAAGATGCTCTTTGGTTTTTAAGTGTTAAGAGGGTATCTCCAATTTCCAGGAGGTGCTACCCAACCAATCTTGTCTTGCCTGCAGTGTACGTAATAGCTCCATCAAAACGATTGCTAGGTAGGCCAGGGGTTAATGTGTCTCACAAAGTGCTGTGGTCAGGGGCACCCAAAGACAGCCAAAAGATCAGGCTGGATATCTATCTGTGCCCGTGTCCCCTGTGCTTCAGGGCATAGTGGCAGCATCCCCAGATTCGTCATGTTCACACCTCCTGTGTTCTGAGAACTCCCATTACTACAGAACATGGAGGTTTCTTTCTTTCCTGAGAGGAATGTCATGGGAGCCCCAGGACCCTGCTGCATGGCAGATGCAAGCAATAAGAAATAGCAGCTTGAGAGTGGGCAGGGGGACTCCTTTGCAGCAGTGACCGTGGACACAGTTCACAAGGTCATGTGGCACAGCTGCAGACACACAGGCCCTGGAGGAGTTTGGCCAAAGGGCAACAGGTTTGCAAGCCAGAGACATAGTGTCACTCCATCCAGCCACACTGTGACTTCCCACGGCCTTGGGACTGATAGTCCACTGTTGAGGGAGAATTTTTATGTGAGGAACAAAATGATTTCTGAAGTGTTATCTTACTATGTAGTGTATTCTGGTTATGTGCTATACTATCAGGAAAGGGTAGGGTTTTTATGTTTTGTTTATTTAATCCTGTCTGATTGCTATTTAATTTCATCCTGCAAGAGTCAGAGGTCCTGGGTTCTTCCATCATCTTGCAGTTTCCCTCCTGTAAAAGAAGGTGTTGGGCTGGGAATGTGCCTTAGTGGTAGATTGCTTGCCTGGGTTCAATTCCTCAGTACCACATAAACAGAAAAAGCCAGAAGTGGCAAGCCTTGAGCAAAAGAAGCTCAGCAACAGTACCCAGGCCCTGAGTTCAAGCCCCAGGACTAGGGGGGAGGAGGAGGAGGTGGTGGTTGTAGAGGTGAAGGTGGAGGTGGTGACCTCAGGAGGTATGACGACTAAGGAGGAAATAGCTCTCACAGGGCCTCTGGGGACAAGAAGGAGAAGGAGAAGAAGGAGGAGGAAGAGGAGGAGTTGGAGGAGGTGGAGGGGGGAGAGGAGGAGAAGGAGGAGGAGGAAGAAGAGGAGGAGGAGGTGGTGACCTCAGAAGGTATGAGGGCTAAGGAGGAAATAGTCAGCTCTCACAGGGCCTCTGGAGACAAGAAGAAGGAGAAGGAGGAGGAGGAGAAGGAGAAGGAGGAGAAGAAGGGGGGGGAGAGGAAGAGGAGACCTCGGAAGGTATGAGGATTAAGGAGGAAATAGTCAGCTCTCAGAGGGCCTCTGGGGAAGCACAAGAGATAGGCCACTCAATCAGAGGAGGTGCCCTATGGGTGGTATGACTGAGTTAGAGATGTTGTAGCTGGGCTATGAAGTGCAACCAGCTCCCCAAGATTGATGGACTGTGCTCAGTACACAGTGACTTTGGTCTTGTGTGCCAAGCCAGATGACATCCTGCCTGCTTATGACCCTGGAGTTTCATCTCCTTGGAGAACTTGGGGTCCTGGTAGCACAGTGGCTTCTATGTACAGTGACTGCCTAGGTATGGTGTTCTTTATGAAGAGAATGTTTTGTCAGTGTTCATTGTTTTTTGTTTGTTTCTTAGAAACTTTCAGGAAAGAGCAATTGTCTACAGAACTTTAACAACAGCAACAAAATCAACCATCTGGGCTAGCTTTGAATCGTGATCCTCAGCTCTTAACAGCCTGAGTAGCTAGGATTACAGGCATGACCTACTGCACCCAGCTGTATTATACTTTTAAACCAATTAGCTTGAAGGGGAGGAAAAAAGTTACGCAAAATACGTATTAGGTGCCTGACTGTGCTGGTTTTGTTTGTTTGTTTTTGCTAGTCCTAGGCTTGAACTCAGGCCTTGGGAGCTGTCCCTGAGCCTCTTTTGTGCCCAAGACTAACACTCTACCACTTGAGCCACTCCAGCTTTTTTTTTCTGAGTAGTTTTTGGAGTCTCATGGAATTTCCTGCCTGAGCTGGCTTTGACCCACAAGCCTCAGATTTCAGCCTCCTGAGCAGCTGGGATTACAGGTATAGCCACCAGTGTCTGGCTCGTGCTGCTTTTTAAAATCTTACTAAACTTTGTGACTCCAGAGCATCCCTGGCAGAGCAGCAGTTCTGGGATGATTGTGTAGGGCATGCTCTGCCATGTGTGCCCTGACAAGCTACCACCCAGAAGTAGCTGAATGCTGTTGTTCCTAATATCAAAGATGATAGAAGCCTTACACCAGAGTAACCTGCCTCTGACTTAGCTTCCTCTTCCACTGAGCGGGCAGAGCACCAGCGAAAACAACCCCTTGTCTATGTGGACCATCATAATTCCAAATGAAGCCCTAAAATCATAGGAATGCTTTATTCTGCTGTTCAACATCTCTGCTTAGCTGGGGATAAGAGCAACTCCTATACCTCTGGTTCCTAGGCCAGGAACTTTCACACCACACTTTTTCATATTCATATCACTTGGAACCCTATGTGGGCTGGAAATTGAGAAGAAAGGAAAAAAGAACACAAATCTTAAGGTTTTAAGACAAAAGTCAGAGAAAGGAAAAGATTACTGAAAAATCAGGGATTCTGTCTTAATACACGGCATATTTTATTTTCCGGTTTGTGGCAGGCTTTTAAAAGTCTGTCTCTGTTATCTTTACTAATAACATCTTGTTCCAGCTTGTTTGTGATCCTGTACAGTACTTCCTCTGGAATGCTTCCTGTGTGTCTGCATGTGGGTTATGGTGAAGAGGCTGGTCTTGGCTGTTCATAGACAAGCTGGGGCAAGGGGAAAGTACTTGCACAGGCCTGTCTGCCAGGCAACTTACACCTTCCATGTAGCCAGGCATCGTAATGTCCCTACGAGAATGAATCTTCTTTCTGTTTTCTCCTTTCCTCTCACTTTTTAAAAGTTAATCATATACTGAGTAGAAAAAGTTGCTGCTGCCATTTTGGAGCTATTTGCTGTGGGCAACAGTACACCCAAGATGACTGAGCAATACAAATGGAGTTTGACTTCATTTTTGTGGTTATATTGGCATGTATATGGCTCTGTATACTTTCCAATTGATAGAGATAATTTTACATTACACACTGAGAGTCCTTTGAATGGGCTCACCATCAGACCTGGACATTCGGCTTCAAGAAATATTGAGAAATGGGCACAGCCTGAGGTGGTGTCCTCCCCATCACTGTGAGGTCAAAAGTAAAATCACACTAAATGACCAGCAACAAGGAGTAGATTAAAGAAATTTAGAAAAATCTGCACATTAGAATCTTGTGTGCCATGAAAGTATCTCAGTGCCAGGAGTGGTCGCTCATGCTTGTAATCCTAGCTACTCAGGAGGCTGAGATTTGAGAATCTTGGTTCAAAGCCAGCCCAGGCACTAAAGAATGTGAGACTCTTATCTCCAATTAATTACTGGAAAATGGAAAGTGGGGCTGTGGCTCAAGGGGGAGGGTGGTAGCCTTAGCTGAAGAGCTCAGGGACAGCACCCAGGCTCAGAGTTCAAGCACCATGACCAACAACAACAAAAAAAAAACCGAGAGAGAGAGAGAGAGAGAACCCCAAGGTGCAATATTTGTTGAACAAAAATACCCTTAATCTACATCATCACTCAGGGAATGAGCATCATACATACTATCTGAATCACACGCAGAAAGACCACCCAGGTCAGCCTCAATGTTGGGGTACAGGGTGATGGACATGGTGCCTTGCCAAGTGTGTGTACCACCTGAGACATACTGCAGTGAGCAGATTCCGTTTATGTAATCAAAAGAAATATGGAGTGACCTGAAACAGCCACTATTTGGAAAAGCCCTTGTTTGGAAGAGCACCCATCGTCCCCACTACTACTTGTGCAAATGCTGTGTAAGCCCAGGACCTGGTCAAAAGTACTAGGCAGACCCAGTGGAAGGTTTACCTCTGTTCTTACCTTCTCCTTTGCCCCAGAGCAAACCCACACTTGCCCCTAGATGCCTCAGAGGTGAAGTGACAGACAAACCTCCGAGCACAGTGCATGTGATAAGAATTCCTTCTGAATTCATTGTGAAACTGAGAAGGGGGATACCAGGTAGAGGCTATTACTTTGGCTGTGTTCTGACTTGTGTTTCATTTTTTTAAAAAGTCTCAGGGCTCACAGATTAAATGGCAGATTTCACCTATACTGTCTGTACTCTTTCTGTATTCTTGAATAGAAGTTCTTCCCCCTCCCCCCATCCTGAGGCTTGAACTCTGGGCCTGGACACTGTCCCTGACCTCCGTTGTACTCTACCACCTGAGCCACAGGACCACTTTTGGCTTTTTTCTGTGACTAATTGGAGAGAAGAGTCTCGTGAACTTTCTTGCCTGGGCTAGCTTCAAATTTCAATCCTCAGACCTCAGCCTCCTCAGCAACTAGGATGTCAGGCATAAGCCACCAGCGCCCAGTTGAATAGGAATTCTTAAATAGAAATGAAGGCAGCTGTGGCAGTTGGCAGAGTATAAAGCTTATAAATTATAAATGTAGCTACTGAGAATATGGAACCTAGGAAATGCTCAGGAAGGGTAAGTGGCTGGGTGCTGCTAGAACCCAAGAGGCCATGGAAAAAAGAAAAGCAGCCAAGTTTTCCCTGTCTTAGCCCACCATGGGAAGCACAGCCTCTAGAAGTACCTCTTGCAGAAGCCTGATGCTTCTTGTTTGGAGAGCTTCTACCTGCTACCCCTTCTTCTGGTCATGTTCTTTTCCCTGATAAATGTAAAAGCTGCCCCCTTTGTGCTCAGATCCTTGGATGCCAAAATCCCTTCCTTATTTTTTTTGGCATTCACAATTCCAGGAGACATGCAAAACAGCTAAGGCTGAGCAGGTGACACAGCTCTCCAGGCAGAGCCATCCTCAGCATGCAGATCTTATAGTAGAAGGAATAAGGGTTAGACTAATACCATTCACTCTTTTGGAGGAGGGTCTCCAGAATTTAGAGTGGAAGGCAAACAGAGCCTGCTTGGGCAGCCATTGTCTGCTAGGACCACCACTGTGTGTGTGTGTGTGCACTCACATGTATGCACATGCCAAAACTGGGGCTTGAACTCAGGAACTAGGCACTATCCTTAAGACTTTTCCACTCAAAGATGGTACTGTACCACTTGAGCCATGAATCTCATGGACTTTTCTTCCCTAGGCTGATATCACAGTTCTCAGATCTCAGCCTCCTGAGTAGCTAGAATTACAGGTGTGAGCCACTAGCACCCAGTTCCCACTCTTGATGAAAAAGCAGTGCTTCATTGCTGTGTGTGTTTTCCAAGGGATGGAGATGTGAGAATGCAGTCTTCTACAATGAAGAAGTATTAGAATAAAGATTGCAGCAATTTATGGCTTTGTGGGCACTTAACTCTGCCAGGCATGAAGAAGTCCACAGTAGGGCATGGTTGCAGTCTTGTAGCCTCTGTGCTTGTAGCATCTCTTGTCACTTAGAAATGGCCTGTGCAGACAAGCAGGTGCTCCACAGTGCAGGTCAGTGCAGCAGAAGTCAAGATGGTCCGGTGAGTGCGCATCAAGTGAATTAGGTGCCAAGATACAGAATGATACTCAGCAGCTGCCCTGACCTGGACCTTGGAGCACCTGCCTGTCTGCACAGGCCATTACTAAGTGCTACCTGGAGCCAGAAAAGCTGCTGGAGGCTAATGGGATCCACGGCATGGGTCATGGAGCAGCTCACTGCCACCAGTCATCACACTCAACACACGCCAGCCAGTCATTCTGGACTTTCCATCTGTGCACGGAGCATGCAGCAATACCTGAAGTGAAAGCGTATTTGGAACCTTGTCCAGAATGCCTGATGGGCAATGGAAAGGGGCTTTACACCAAGACTGTCAAGCTGTCTTGACACCAAGGGTACACCACGTCCTCAGGAGTGGATGCTTCCTTCCTAGAACAAATAAGCACGGGAAGATATATACCGCCCTATTCTCCCCACTTACCAGAGTCCACTTCTGGGTTGTCTGGAAGGGTGGCCAGATATATTTGTAGAAGCATGCGTACCAGCAATTCCTTGGGGTGAGAAAACCCAGAATCAGGGACAGTTTTAGTCTACATCAAACACATCATGTGAAGGATTGTTTTGTGAGAAAATAGTTCTTTAAAAATTTCTAGTCTGTGGTCAAGTGCCAGAGTGCTTACCTAGCATGCACAAAAACCCAGGTTTGATTCCTTGGTACCATATACATAGTAAAAGCTGGAAGTGGTACTATGGCTGAAATGGTAGAGCTCTAGCCTTGAGAAAGCTTGGACAGTGCCCAGGCCCTGAGTTCAAGCCTCAAAAAGTAAGATGTGAGGATTACAGTTTGGAGCCAACCCAGGCAAGAAAAGTCCATAAGCCTTACTCCTAGTTTTAATTGACCTGCAAAAGTCCAAAAGTAGAGCTGTGGCTCAAGAGGTAGAGCACTTAGCCTTAGGTGAGAAATTTAAAAGGACAGTATCTAGACCCTGAATTCAAAACCTAGTGCCATCACACACACTAAGAGTTAACTATTGCTTGATAAAGAAGCCATGACAATTTTGCTTTCATAAAAAGAGACACTTCAGAAGCCAAACTTGGAATCTCAGGAATGGGGCATTCTTTAAAACAATTTTTTTTAGATAGTTTAGAATTTTTTTACTAATAAAGTCCATGTGTGGTGGTTTATATTTAAGAAGAGATAAACAGATTGCTGTCTAAAATTCCAAGTCTTATGGCCCCAGCCTTCTTGTCTACAGACAGGCAGACTGTTCTTTCAGGAAGGCAGGCCAGTTAGTTGAAGCCACAGACCGCACCCTTTGGGTACTGGGAAAGAAGGGCCAACTGAAGACAAAAGTCAGCCCATCTCTTGAACAACCTGGGAATTTACCCTCCAAATACCTCCTCTCTGTACTCACATTCTAGATTATTTACTGTTTATTACAAGAGCATAAACTCGCGTACCCATGTAAAACAGTACAGAGGGCACACCTTGTGGGATGAGGGAAGTATTGTTTAGTTCCACAGTATTGTATGGTTGCAATAAAGTAGGGCCTGCTATTCTCATGTACTGTGACTATTCAGAGAGTCTGCATAGGTCACACCAGTGATAGTAGCTGTTATGGGGTGGGAAGCAAAGCCAGGAGCAGCAGCATACCTACAGACCAGACCTAATCCCCTAGGGTCCCACTTCATAAGCCAAAGTCTGCCTCTAGTCAGATAAGAACTTTTTAATAAACAAAACTACCTATTTAGGGCCAGGAGCATGGCCTAGTGGTAGAGTGCTTGCCACACATGCATCAAGCCCTAGGTTTGATTCCACATACACAGAAAGAGCCAGAAGTGGTGCTATGGCTCGAGTGATAGAGAAAGCCCAAGGACAATGCCCAGGCCCCAAGTTCAAGTCCCAGGACTGGCAAAAAAAAAAAAAAAAAAAAAAAGATTAGGTTCCTGTATCTGTGTCTTTGTGTGCCAGCCCTGGGGCTTGAACTCAGAGCCTGAGCACTGCTCCTGAGTATTTTTGCTCAACACTAGCATTCTGTCACTTGAGCCACGCTCTACTTCCGGCTTTTAGGTGGTTAATTGGAGATTCAAGTCCCAGGGACATCCCTGCATGGGCTGACTTCACAGTCATCCTCAGATCTCAGCCTCCATAGTAGCCAGGATAAGAGGTATGAGCCACTGGCACCTGGATTTATTAGTTTCTTAGTAAGAAATATAGAAAACCAACTTGCTCTTGCATAATTCCATTTTTAGGGCAAAACCAGATTGCATGTAGCCCTGGAGCTGAGAACTAGCTTTGATCTTTAGTTAAAACTTGCAATCCAACAATCCTGTTCACCCCTGCTGTGTACTGAAAGTTTGTGTCATGTCTAGTCTTGGGCTTCCACAGCAGTTGCTGCTTGACGTAGCATCCATGGGGTATTTGGGAATCTTCACATCACATACAAATTTTTTTTTTTTTTTTTTTTTGCCAGTCCTTGGGTTTTCTCAAGGCTAGAGCTCTACCACTTGAGCCTCAGCACCACTCCCGGCTTTTTCTATGTATGTGGTACCGAGGAATCGAACCCGGGTCTTCATGCATGCTAGGCAAGCACTCTAACCACTAGGCCAACCTCCCGGCCACATACAAATTTCTATGGATGGCAGGTTTTTGATGTATTCTGTATGGGCCCCCTCTGAGTACCCAACTGAGAGGAGGAGGTTCAGTCACAAGCAGCAAGCTATTTCTCAGCTGCTTCCAGAAACATACACACCTTCACACTAGTACTAAGGCTTGAACTCAGGGCCTTTTGTGCTTTCTTGGCTTTTTTGCTCAGACATGGTGCTCAATCACTTAAGCCATGCCTCCAGTTTCTGCTTTCTGCTGGTTAATTGGGGATGAGTCTCAGATGTATCTGTTCAGGCTGACTTTGAACTGTGATCACAAGATCTGAGCCTTCTGAATACCTAGGATTACTGATATGAGTCACTGGTGTTCAGGTATTAAAGGTTTAAGAGTTTTCCCGCTAGCCAACTTGCTTTCTTTTTCCTCCTTTTCTCTTACCCATACTCGTCCCATAAATTTTAAACTGTCTGTTTTTTTATTCCACCCATCTTTTGTCTTTTGCAGCTGAAAATTTTGACAGACAGTTTTGAGGGTGCCTATGAGCCGGCTTCCAACTTTACTTTAGACATAGTGCCTCAGCACCTCCCTAACATTAGTTAACCCATCTAACATGTTTTACCTTGTAATTGCCCCACACCAGAGCAGTTGTTCACACCTCCCCTAGTACAACAGACCTAGATGATTCTCTAAGAAATGCCTCATGTACAGCTGTTGAGGCAAGTTACACTGACGTGTACCAAAGGACATGTAAAGAGGCTATCTTCCTGGGGATTAACCTAAAACAGAGATAGTTCTCCAACTTCTAGTGGGAAGGAAGAAAAAAGAAGAGTCCACTTTAGGTACCCCGTTGGGAATAGCTTACAAAGTCCTCCAGTCTGCTTTACCCCCAAGCCACTATGAAAACCCCCATCTCCTGGGCCCTGGTGGAGGCTAACACACATTGTTGGTACTATTCTTCCTCATTATCACTGGTTCTTTGCTGCAGGCTCTTCCTTCTACCTCACCCTCTAATAAATCATTTTGTTTTGCTTGTCTGTGTGCTAAAGATCTCTGTACAAAGTTAGTTTTAGGGAGGTGATCACACTTTGACTTGTGCTTGAGTGTCCATGGAACATGATTTGCCCAGACAGGGCTAGAATTGGTGAAGCAATGCACGAGTCACAACAGCGTGTTTGTATGTCATGTTCCAGTGTGTGTTACCACAGAGGATCCATCACAGCAGCTCTGGCCTCCAAGAGCCCAGGTGGAGGTGTCTGAAGGAAGGCAAAGCTGGTTTTCCATGACAGTCACCCCAGTGACTGTCTTGGAGTCACTTGGTTTTGCTGCAGCTCTTTCTTGACTGCCTATGCGTGATGTCCACTTCTCATCATTTTCTTTCTGGACTGTTTCAGAAGAGGCAGACCACTACAGCTTTGGGACAGGCACCCTGTCAAGGAAGAAGAAAGTGCTGGTGACACTGAGGGATGAGGGTCTGCGCCGGCGCACCCACCTTGACATTGGCATGCCACATGACTTCCGCCCAGTGTCCTCTATCATTGACGTGGACATCCTTCCAGAGACACACCGCCGCGTGAGGCTCTACAGACATGGCTGTGAGAAGCCACTGGGCTTCTACATCCGAGACGGCACCAGTGTTCGGGTAACACCCCATGGGCTGGAGAAAGTTCCAGGCATTTTCATTTCCCGCATGGTCCCTGGGGGCCTGGCAGAGAGCACTGGGCTCCTGGCTGTGAATGACGAAGTCTTGGAGGTAAATGGGATTGAGGTGGCTGGGAAGACGCTGGATCAAGTCACAGATATGATGATTGCCAACAGTCACAACCTCATTGTCACTGTCAAGCCTGCTAACCAGAGGAACAACATTGTCCGCAGCAGCCGCACCTCTGGCAGCTCTGGCCAGTCCACAGACAGCACTGCCAGCCACCACAGCCTGTCAGCTGCTCACGTTCTGCAGAACTTCCACCTTGAAGAGATGGAAAGTGATGAGGAAGCAGACATTGTCATCGAAGGGGCTCTGGAGCCTCAACACATTCCCAGGTCACAGGGTATTCCTGCAGGCAGCCTCTCCCGAGCCAATGGCACCAGTCTTGCCCACAGTCTACAGCGGGACCTGGGTCTGCACAACTCTGGGCGGGACAGCAATGGCAGCATTCACAAACTTCTCAGTTCCCTGAAGCCAGACCCCCGCCACACCCTGGTCCTCCCTCAAGGAGGAGTAGAGGAGCATGGACCAGCTGTCACTCTGTAGAACCCAGGCTCTGGGCTGGACTCATGTGCCAGACACACGGAGTTGTTGTAAGACCCATGGTTGAGGGGAGCTGGTGATACTCAGATACACAGTAATTACAGCAGTAAGTTTCCAAAGGGAAGCCTTTTAAATGTTATCAATTTTAAGATAATTGTGTGCGTTGGTCCCCCTTTCTTTTTTTTTATCATTTCCACAACTTTATTTCAACTTTTAGACAAGAACTAAAAATACTGCATTTTTATAGGATTTCTCCAAAGAAGCTAAAATACATACACATGCATAAGCCTGAGAACCTTTGCAAAGTGAAAGACCTAAGGGCAATTTTTTTTTTTTTAAAGCAGTCCTGGGGCTTGAACTCAGGGCCTGGAACTGTCCTTGGTAGACTAGAGCTCTACCACTTGGGCCACAGCACCAATTCTGGCTTTTTCTCTGTATGTGGTACCAAGGAATCACACCCAGGGCTTCGTGCACGGTGGGCAGGCACACTACCACTAGGCCACACTCCTGGCCAGGAAATATTTTTAAACTGTAAAAATACTTTATAATAAAATTCATAGTTTTTAACTTGTGTAAAAACCACCATGCCGCTGGAGCTCTCTACTGACCTGAAGCATGGCTGTGACAAGACAGACATTCTGAGGACAGGTGTAGCCATGTCCAGGACAGGCAAGACCGTGGCAGGATTTCAGTGTTCATGGGGGTTACAGCCAGTTCTGAAAGGCTGGTGGGCATTAGTCAACTCTGGGAACAGCTCCCTGGGGCTGCGAAATGGTCCTGCCATGAGCTGTCATTCAACCATCTCCTGCCTCCCAGTCAGTGCTAGAAACCAGGGGCACTGCTAGCTGGGAGGTGGGCTCAGCAATGCCATGTGTGGTGAAGAACCAGTATCTATTCTACAGCATTTCAGTTGTCCTTGGGTGAGCTGACTCTGGGGCACTTTTTAAGATGTTTTTGGCAAAAATGAAAGAGGGCACTATGAAGCTTCTGTGATCATTCAAGTGGATGTATGCTTTGTTACCTTACTTTTAGAACAGCTGTTTTTTTGTGTGTGTTTTGTTTTGTTTTCTGCTAGTGGGGCTTGAACTCTGGGCCTAGGTGTTGTTCCTGAGCTCTTCAACTCAAGGCTAATGCTCTACCACTTTGAGCCACAGTGTCCCTTCCGGTTTGGAAGGTTAATTGGAGATAAGAGTCTCACGGACTTTCATGCCCAGGCTGGCTTTGAACCGCAATCCTCAGATCTCAGCCTCCTGAGTAGCTAGGATTACAGGCATGAGCCATCCGTGCCCAGCTAGCTGGTTCTTTTTAAGTCACTGTTACTCTGTGCTAGCTTCCATTCGTAGCACAGTTCTCAGTGGGCATGAGTTCTTTGAATTATAAAGTCACACGGAACTTGATAGATTTGACAAATGTTAGTGTCACTTTTATTTGACCTTAGTTTATTCTTATTTGACTCTAGTTGTCATTAGGTGTGTTTTCCTCCTGAATATGATGTCAGGAAGAAAATGTGACGTTAAGTCTTTGAGAACAAACTTTGGCCAAATGAATCTGTGGTGTAAATACAGGTGAAAGTATTTTCTAGGTTTTTCTGGCAGGTAGACCTACCTGTTGCTCTTATGGTCCAGCACCACCTGCTGGTCAGTGGCAGAAATGTCCTGATTTCATGAATGTTTCATGTTTATCTCATCCATGAACTACACATCTCATCATCATTTGTTTTGAATTCATTAAGTGAAAACATTGTTTTCCTTTTATTATTAATAATAAGTAGCTCTCGCTGAGGAATTTCTTCTAAGTCTGTGTCTGAGTTTCTTATTTGTGTACATAAGATTCCTGACTGCCTGTTCCTGACAGCAAGGAGCAAGATGCTCCACTATGAAGCCTCAGTAAAGGTCCAGACATCCAGATGCATGATCTTTGAGGAGCTGTAAGAGCATCTCATTTGTTCCTGAGAGTTATAAGCAACTTTTTACTAAGTAAGCAAACATTACAGAACTTGAACTCTGACATTTCTTTCTACTATCAGAAAGAAATGTTCCAAAATATGTTATTACTGGTTGAAGTCTGTTTTATTAACTGGGTTTGCTACCAAGGAGAAGTTACATTTCTTACCATGTTTTAAGTTGTTAGCAACTGTGAATCCTTTTTTTAAGGAGAACAAAAGAGGCTTATTCTGAGTTTTGTATGCTGTTGCTTGTAATTGTAGGAATTATAAGCTGCTTGGAGTAGCTACTTGAGTGTATTTTTCTACCAAGATTTATAATGGTTTTCTGCCATTTTCTTTTCTCATTTAAAAAAAATGACTATATTAAAGTTTCATTTGTTTTATATGCCAAAGAAAAAAGGCTTTTTTGCTTTTGAGCTGACAAAATATAATGCTGATATATTTCAGTTGTTTTGAATAAGGGTAAAGTGTTTGTGTCAATGACAGAAAGAAACACTCAGGGGCCAAGAGTGTGGACTAGTGGATGAGTGCCTATTTAGCATGCATGAAGTCCTGGGTTTGATTCCTTGGTACCATCCCTGTATGGTCACAGAATATGCTAGAAGTGGTGCTGTGGCTCAAGTTGGTAGAGTGCTAGCCTTGAGAAAGCTCAAGGTCAGTGCTCAGGTCCTGAGTTCAATCCCCACAACTGGAGAAAGATAAAACAATAACAAAAAGAAGAAAAATACATAGCAAGGACTGAATAGTATTTTTCAAGATTTTATGTGCCGTATTTTCACTTATTCCTAGATACCCATTGGAAAACTTTTTTTTTTTTTTGTCGTTAGTCATGGGACTTGAACTCTAGGCCTGGGTGCTGTCCTGAGCTATTCAGCTCAAGGCTACCACCCTACCCCCTGAGCCACAGTGCTACTCCCGGTTTTCTGGTAAAGTCTCACAGACTTTAGTGCCTGGGCTAGCTTTGAACGGTGATCCTCAGATCTCAGCCTCCTGAGTAGCTAGGATTACAGGACTGTGCCACTGCACCAAGCTGGAAAATCCTTTCTTCTTCTTCGTCGTCGTCTTCTTCTTCTTCTTCTTTTCTTCTTTTTGACTATTATAAAACCCTTTATAAATACAGTCTGATTTGTGAATTTCCACTAATCTAATTTAATTTATGCGTGGTATGCCAGTCTTGGGGCTTGAGCTCAGAGCCTGGGTTATTTCTCTGAGTTTTTTTTACTCAAGGCTAGCACTCTACCACTTGAGCCACAGCATCATTTCCAGATTTTTTTTTTTTTTTTTGGTGCAGTGGATGACTGTATTACTAATGGCTCTATGGGTTTTATTAGCTAAGGCCATTACCTTTTGAAAACATCCAAAACTATGGCAAAAAAGAAACAATGGAAGGCAGCAAACATCTGAGTGCTTAATTAACCCAAAATCAGAGGCAGAAATGGAGTGGCCTCATACTCATAACAGGGACAGCAAATTAGAGAAGGCCATGCACTTCCCACAGTATAATACTCCTCTGTAGACATCTGTCAGGTGGATGTAAGACCCAATACATTCGGATACAGCTAAGCCTGTAATCCTAGCTAATCAGGAGGCTGAGATCTGAGGACTGTGATCCAGAGCAGGCCAGAGCAGAATAGTTCCTGAAACACTTTTATCATTAATTATCTAGCAAAGGATAGAAATGGGGGTGTGCCTCAAGTGGTAGAGAACCATTCTTGAAAAAGCAACAGTAGAAAGCCTTGAGATTAAGCCCCAGTAATGGATTTTTTTGGGGGGGGGAGGGGGGATCATGGGGCTTGAACTTCTGGACCTGGGAGCTGTCCCTGAGCTCTTCAGATCAAGGCTACTGCTCTACCACTTAAGCAGCATCACAACTTCCAGTTTTCTGGTGGTTAACTGGAGATAAGAGTCTCATGGACTTTCTTGTAACTGGGCTGGCTTTGAACTATAATCCTCAGAGCTCAGGTTCCTGGGTAGCTTGGGTTTACAGGTGTGAGCCACCACACCTGGCATACAGCTCCACTTTTATCAAGTGTTTTTGTTATTGAACTCGGGGCCTCTGTACTATCTCTTATTTTTTGTGTTCAAGACTAGCATTCTACCACTTTGAACCATAGCACCACTTCCAGTTTTCTGGTGACTAATTGGAGATGAGTCTCACAGACTTTCATGTCCAGGCTGGCTTTGAATTGTGATCTTCAGAACTCAGCCTTCTGAGCAGCCAGGATTATAAGCATGAGCCACTCATGCCCAACTTGTCCTGTTCATCTTGATATCTAAGTCTAAAGACAACACTTTTCATCAAGTGACATTAGTGTGGACAAATAAATTTGCCTGGGACATTGTTTTTTGCACTGAAAATCCAGAGAAATCTCTCAAGTCCTGAGCAGACTAGAACAATTAATCACCTACCTAAACCTCTAAAAGGTAACATGTCCCAGACACAGTGGCTCACAATTATAATCCTATCTTCCGTGCTAGAGCCAACCTACTCAAACAAATCCATGATACTTTTGCCTCCAATTAGCCAGCAAAGAGCCAGAAGTGGAAGTGTGGTTCAAATGGTAGTGCTCGTTGTGATTGAAAAAAGCCAACTAAGAGGGAAAGACCCTGAGTTCAAACTCAAGTGCCAGTATATACACATACACACCACTACCACCATCACATCCCCACACACACACAATGTGTAGCAGTAATATATGGTATCAATGAGGCATTCAAATGCCACATCAGAATTGTTTTAGCCTAAACAAGTTACGCAACCTCTTATATCTCAGTTTCCTTGTGTGAATGGGGAGCTACCACTTAGAATTACTAGGCAGACACGCACAAGACAACAGAGTTCACAATAAGCACCGACAGTGACTTTACTTAGCTCACTTCCTTGCATACAGTAAACAGCTGCTAAAGTTTCTAGTAAGATCTTAAGCCTCACCAAGTGTTTGTCTCCTTATTTATAATGACATGAACTCCCTCATAGACTTTCAGAAATTCAGTTTTCATCAATTTTGATCTAAAAATGTAGTACTGAGCAACTACTTAACATTCAACATAAGAGCATCAAGACTTGTGCCACAGCTATCAAAATGCCTTCATCACAGTGCTGCTTCAGGGCTTTACCCAACAAGGGACACTGAACAGTGACCCTTTGATGGTACTGTTAGATTTAAATTGTTAGGTCAATGGAAAGAGCACCACTCTGTATTCAGGCATGAAGGAAAAAAATTTACCCTGAATTATGTCCTGCCATGCATGGTGAAGACTCTCGGCAGAAGGGCATACAACCGCTGGGCCCCAATTTATATGCGGAAGAGGCATCAATCCTTAATCCTCAGATCTGAACCTCCTAAGTAGCTAGGGTTACAGGCATGAGCCATGTGTGCCTAACTACCAATTTATTTATTTATTTAATGAGATAAGTCTCACTGCGTAGCCCAGGCTATCTTCAAATTCCAGGGTTCAACCAATCCTCTTGCCTCAGCCTTTCAAGTAGCTAGAACACAGACATGCCATCCCTGTCTCACAGAAACATGTTTAAAAAATTAAGCTGTTCTATTTGTAGTAGTGTAATTGTAATTCAAAACTCTTAAAACAATAGCTAAAAAATAAAATAAAGTCCAACAGTCACAGACAAGTCTCACAACTGCCTCAAAATGCATGTCACATTCAAATGTTGTACCGGGAAAAAAAAAAATACACAGCAACACCGAAACACTTTTCTGAAGCTGTCATACTCTTCAGAAGAGTGCAAAAGGCTCCTCCCACTAGGACAATACAGGTCTAAGGTAACAATCTACATTACCACTTCTGGTGCTTCTGGTATGGTTACAAAGGTTTGGCTTCCATTCACTGGTGATTTAATGGAGATTCGTCAGCAGTACCCTGTCTCATTCCTCTGGATACCTAGGGGAAAGGAAAGCTTTTTATCCAATTCTACCATTCTATCCCAAGCTACCCTAACCATGAAGATGAGCTCTTAGTTCACACCCCTCAATTCTATACCTAAAACTCATCTCCATTTCAGGCCTTGTCTACAAGCAGTGACAGGCATGGAATACTTGAATATCATGGCCCTTCCCTTCCACTAATTTGTGAGCAGTTCAAATAAGAGTTCTAGATGTGTTTTTTTGTTTGTTTGGGGTTTTGTGGGTCATGGGGCTTGAATTCATCCTGGGTGCTGCCCCTGAGCGCTTCAGGTCAAGGCTACCACCCTACCCCTGGGCCTGAGTGCTGTTCCTGAGCTCTTCAGCTCAAGGCTACTGCCTACCCCCTTGAGCCACAGTTCCACTTCTGGTTTTCTGGTGGTTAATTGTAGATAAGAGTCTCACAGAATTTTTAGTACTGGGGCTGGCTTTGAACCGCGATCCTCAGATCTCAGCTCCCTGAGTAGTAGGATTACAGGTGTGAGCCATTATGCCCCGCTAGATGTGTTTTCTTAACTTATTCTAAAGGCACTGAAGGTTCACTATCATGTCTTTGAATGGAGGAATGACTTGTCATTGTATCAATAGAGAAAATTTGCACTACAAAGTATCTCTGCTCCTACAAAGATTTTATTTATAAAATAACACTTGATTATAAGATGCACACCACATATCAGGCTCAGAACATTTGGTTTTCTATGAGTTACCATTAAAAAACAAAAGAACAAAAACCAAAAACAAACAAACAAAAAACCAACCCTCCACACAGCTTTTGTGACAAACTTAGAAAAGTGCAAATAAAAATTACAACCTTGTAAGCAAATAGCATTCAGACTCAATAAAACTTAATGCTTAGAAATGTGCTCTTGGCCACACACACAATGCTCTAAACATGAACTGTGCTGTTAGTTGCTGCCTATAAAGCTGAGGGAGAGGGATGCTGTAATTTTCCATTAATCAAGTATTCTCAAACCAGCAGAAATTTCCTAAAATGAAAAAAAAAAAAACCCAAAAAACAAGTATTTGTAGATTTCAGGGTTTTCACTTTCTTTTTAAAGATTTGATACTGACACCATTAGGAAAACAAAGCGTGCATGGAATACCAAACAATGTAGTTTATATGACAAGAGAGAAGGGGAAAAGAATAACTGTTACAAATAGAACTGCAGGAAAGAGTAAATCTGAAGAACTATTTGCTTCCTTAACAGAAGTCTTTCTGAGCACCTGGAACCCCTGAAGAGCTGCAGACACTGACACATCAACAGAGCACAGGAGTGTGTCCAAAGTCAGACAGAGACCACTGCTTAGGACTGTACTTTTTCACAGATTCTGTGGTTCACAATCAAAGTTCAATCTGTGTTTGACATTTTTAAGTTCAGACATATCAAAGCCTAGCAGCACAGAGGGCTTCCGAGTTTTTATTGCTTTCATGCAAATATATCTCCTTTTCCCAAAAAAGGAAGCCACATCAATTTTCCACACCCATAAGAGTGAAGACAAGAGTTCCATTTCTTTTCTGCTAGGATACGGTCTCTTATGGAAATAATCTCTAAGAAACTGCTTTTTGTCCTCATACGAACGGCCTTCATACTTTTTAGGATCTAATGCTAAAACCTGAAGTGAGTCATCACTGGCTACCTGTCCCTCTGTCCTTTCATTCCTCGGTCTCTTCAAAGGCACAGCACTTGCCCCTTTCTCAGGACCTGGAGCTGTCTCTGCATTTAGGACAAGCAGAGCTTCCTCCCCATCCCTCTGGTCTTCTGTGCCCACATGGCCATCTGGCAGCTTTCTCTTTACAGGAAAGGTGGAATCAGGAATCACTTCCCCATTGACTAGTAGCAGCTCACTGCTCTCAATCAAACCCGGCTGGACTTGCAGGTCTGAGCTGCTGTCTTTGGGAGCACTTCTACAACGCAGCAAATGGACAGCGATGGCTGCCAGTGTCATATTTCCAGTGTAGACCCCACAGCAATGGATGCACTTGAAGGCAGGAGACCTGAGCGTTGTGTGGACAGTAGGCATGACGTGGTGCCGCTCCTTCAAGTGCAGCTCATAGGCTTCAGCCGTTGCAAATGCGCCAAAACAGAAGGGACATGTCAGCTTCTGTTTGCTGGGGACCTTGGGCAGAACCTCAGGCTGAGGTCTCACCTTAACATACACAGGCACTAAAGACTTGGAGTGTATCCCAGCTAGAATGGCCAGGTAGACCTCACGTTCTCCAAGCTTTTCTCTTGGTAGAATGGTGGTGAAGTCGAGGTGGGGGAACAGCAGGTTGCCATTGGCATCCAAATCCAGCTGGAAGCCTCTATTGCTGTAGTCCACAGACAGCCTCTGGCTCCCCAAGTGCTTAGTCCTGCTATGCTCCAGGAGTCCTCGGACATCGTGGAAAGTACCTGGGCAGAAGAGACACCCCAGGCCGTGCATGAGTAAGTGGTGCATCAGCTCCTCCTCTGAGACCAGGCACTTGCAAGAGATACAGCGCACTGTCTTCTCCTTCATCCACTTCAGAAATGGCGCACATGCTGCCAGCTTTTCAGGCTCAAGTTTCTCGTTGGACTTGGAGTCGTTCTGCTTGTGAGCCACTTCCATGTGAACCTGGTAGACATTGGAGGGGAAGAGTTCGTTGCAAATCTGACAGAGCTGGGACTCGCTATGCTTGTGAGCCACTTCCATGTGAACCTGGTAGACATTGGAGGGGAATAGCTCATTGCAAACTGGGCAAGTTTTCCACTGCTTGGCTTGTTTCAGCACCTGACTGTTGTCTGCAGTAGGCGAGGTAGCCTGAACAAACACGCTTGGGGCAGCACTCACCAGTACCTGCGGAGAGGGCAAGCTGGGCAAAGAACTGGCCATCTGTGTGCCTGCACTCGAGGGCAGGAACTGGACCGGCACCTGGGGTGGTGTGACAGTTGTGAGGCCACTTACAGGAGGCACAGGCAAAGTGACAGACACAGGAGCCAGTGTGTAGGTGGGGATTCCATTCACCTGTTTCCCTGTAGGGATGAGCTGCCGCAGAATAGAGCCTGAGGTGAGAAAGGTGGTATTCTGTGAAGTTCCAGCTCTCACTGGCTGGTTCATAGGCAGGATGCTGGTGCCAATTGTCTGGCTGAGCTGCAGCACACCAGGCCTGACCGGTGGGCCCACAGGAAGTACCCCTGATGCAACAGGCTGACTGAGCTGAAGAACACCAGAGTTCACATTCTGGTTCATGGGAACAACAGCTGAGGGGACCGTCTGGTTGGGAGACAGCAGCCCAGACGGGACCACCTGATTTGCAGGGAGAACCCTCAAGGGCACTGTTTGGCCAGGGGGCAGGACCCGTGATGGGGCTGTCTGGCCAATGGGAAGAACTCCTGACTGGACCACTTGACCAGTGGGAAGGACCCCAGTAGTTGCTGTCTGCCCAGGAATTACCCCAGAAGGGGTCATCTGGCCTGTAGGGAGGACACCTGATGGGACTGCCCGACCCACAGAAATCACTCCTGGTGACGTGGCCTGCAGAACCCCAGGGTTCACAGAGGGACCAGCAGGCAGTATGCCAGGCCCTATAGGTCTGGTTACAGGCCCCCCAGGTCTGGTTACAGGCCCCCCAGGTCTGCTAATGGGTCCTCCAGGTCTGCTTACAGGCCCCACAGGCTGGGTGAGGGGCAAAACCCCAGGGCGTACAGCTTGATTCATGGGGCAGACACTTGCTCCAATAGACTTATTCCCAGATCCAGCTGGTTGACTCAGGGGCCTCCCCGGAGGGTTCACAGGCTGGTTAAGTGGAACCCCATGGGAAAGAAAGACAGGTGGGGGACCTGAGGGTTGTAGGGTCATACTGTTCTGACACACAGGCAGAGGGTTGGAGACAAGGGTCACGTGGGACGGGGTAGCAGCAGGTGGGGAATGAGTGAGGCTCCCTGAAGTGCTGGAGGCCACGGTCACTGGCTGCACTGTGGCTGTGCTTTGATTGTTCTGTGGCAAAGTGAGGTGGAAGCAGGGTGGGGGAGCTGCAATGCCCGGTGCACTGCTGTTTGGTGGTATGGCCACACGGGCTACTGGTTTGGGGGCAATATGCATTTGCTTCAGAAGCCCCGTCCTTTTGATGTGTTCTGAAATCACAGACCTCAGCTTATTCTCCAAGTCCCTGTGCACATCTGAGGTCAGAATATGGTACATCAGAGCGTCCTGGCTGCTGGCGCTGGCATTGCATTTCTTACAGAAGTATCTGTCAGATGGTGGACTCTTGTCCACAGAAACAGTGTCATTAGCTTTAGGTTGCTCCCCCGTTTCCTCAGTTCTCAGGCCAAAGTAGGAGTTAATTAAGTAATGAAAATGGGCCACTAGCACATGCTTTTTCATGCTATAGTACAAAGTGTTCGAAAAGTTACACTTTAAACATGTGAAGCTTATCACATCGCTCCTAGAGGATTTTGTCTCACCCAGAATGTTTACGGTGTAGTTCTGGACTTTCCGAACAGGTGCATGGAACATCCTGAAGTGCTTCCCTACCACCTTGGGCTGAGAAGCAAATGTGCAGTTGGGGCAGGGTATCACCAGCTCCTGGTCAGCCTCATCCTCATGGTTACGGTGCAAGTGATTTTTAAGTGAAGTAAGCACCTTCGTTGAATACTTGCAGAGACTACAACAGTACGGCTTTGTTCTGTATCTCTGTTGAAAAAACAACAACAAAGTCTTAGGCAAGATAAAAAGCTTTCAGGGACTGCCTTCTGCACAGTATTTCCTTGTTTCTTTTACTCATTAGGCAGGATACCAACATGAACTGGAAAACAGAAATCCTGATCCTGACCCTGTGGAAGTCTAGGTAGAAAGAGGGAGAGAGAAAGAGAGGAGGGAGGCAGAGAGGGAGGAAGGAGAGAGAAATGGGAAAAAAAAAAAAAAGAAGAGGGAGGGAGAGATGAAAAGAGAAGGAAGGGACAGAGGAAGGAGAGAGACAGGGAAAAGGGAGAGAAAACAGGAAAGGAAAAGGGAGGGAAAGAGGAGGAGAGAGAAGGGGAGAGGGAGGGAGAGAGGAGAGACAGAAAGGGAAGGAGAAGCCGGGAGTTTGGCCTAGCGGTAGAGTGCTTAACCACCATGCACGAAGATCAGAATTCAATTCCTTGGTACCACATACATAGAAAAAGCTAAAAATGGTGCTGTGGCTCAAGTGGTAGAGCTCTAGTTTTGAGAAAGCCCAAAGACAATACTCAGGCCCCAGGACTGGCAAAAAAAAAAAAAAAAAGAAAAGGAAGGAGAGTGAGAGCAAGAAGACAGCTAGAGAAAAAGCAAGAGAGCAAGCAAGTAAGGTGCCTTAGCTTATACTCCATTGAAAATGAACTATACAACTTGTGGGTAGGTACAGAGAGAAAAAGTGGGAATGAAAAAAAAAATGTACTCACTATGTGCTTATGAAATTGTAACCCCTCTGTATTTCACCTTTATAATAACAAAATTTTAAATAGGTAAAATGCACATAAAGAAATGTTTTGCTAGGCACTGGTAGCTAACACCTGTAATCCTAGCTATTCAGGAGGCTGAAATCTGAGGACTGCAGTTCAAAGCCAGCCCAGACATGAACACCCTTGAGACTCTCACCTTCAATTAACCATCAGAGAACTGGAAGTGGCGCCGTGGCTCAAAGTGGTAGAGCCCTAACCTTGAGCTGAAGAGCTCAGGGACAGCATCCAGGACCAGCGTTCAAGCCCCATGACCAACCAAAAAAAAAAAAAAAAAGAAAGGAAGGAAGGAAGGAAGGAAAGAAAAGAAAAGAAAGAAAGGTTTCCATATAAGACAATTTTTTTAAGCTAGGTATTATTTAAAAAGTCAAGAATTTATAAAGAATACATAAAATAAATGTAGTGTAGTTGGAGGGAAGTGCAATGCAGAGTTCTGTCCTGGGTGACTGCCTGAGGTTTTCAGTTACAGTGTCATGCTGTGTAGATCTGCAATGAGGTGTTCTGGAGACTCTCTCATGTAGGTTTGTGTAAGGAATAGACTATGACATTCCCATATCACAGCAATAAAATCTTCTAGCAACCCATTTCTGAGAACATATCACCATCATTAAGCAATGTGTGACTGTATATAAACCAGTAACACTCATTAATAACATTATCAAGTGATGTATAACCTATATACTTCTATGCAGCTCTGCTTTTTTACCATCTTCCCAAGCAGCAATTCCCACTAATTCACCAGCTGCCCCAATACCTGTGAACATCCTCCAGTTTACATTCACTTGTCCAATTATACAAAAATACATACCACTTTCTTTCCAGATGGTTCCCAGAGAGAAACATCTCCCCATGATGTGTTATAAAAGTACTTTTCTCCTGGATCAAAGTCTTCAAGGTCCTTTTAAAAAATGAAGACAAAAAGATTTTTTTGCAAATTCAAGAGATACAGAAGTGTTTTTAGTAGAACATGGTAATGGTGCAGTATGCTGTGGCAAGAGGATCCCAGGTCTAAAAACTAACTAAGATGACTTGGCAAGACTCTGTTTTCAAAATAAAAACCAAAAGCCTAGAGTTGTGGCTCAGCATTAGAGTGCTTCCCCTAGCATCTACAAGGTCCTAGATTTGATCCTTGGCATCACAAAACACTTATTTATACTTGATATAGCTCACACCTATAATCCTAACTACTCCAGAGGCTGAGATCTGAGGATCATGGTTGAAAGACTAGGGAGTTTAAGTCCATGAAACATTTATCTCCAAGTAACTAGCAAAAAAGCAAGAACCAGAGGCATAGTTCAAATAGTAGAGCACCAGCTGTGGGTGAAAATGCTGAGCAAGAGTACAAGACCAGAGCCAAGAGCATGACTCAGTGGTAGAATGCTTGCCTAGCATGAACAAAGCCCTGGGTTCTATTCCTTGGTAACACATACACAGAAAAAAAAACGAAGTGGTATTATGGCTCAAGTGGTAGAGTGCTGGCCTTGAGAAAGCCCAAGGACAGTGCCCAGGCACCTGAGCTCAAGCCCCAGGACTGGCAAAATAATAATAATAATAATAATAATAATAATAATAATAATAATAATAAAGTACAAGGCCACTAGTAGAATGAGCAAAACACAAGTCCAAGCAAATAACAGCACACATTAATAAATAAGAAATCTGCATGGGTAAACTGCTAACAGTAATCATTAAGGTTTGAGAGCTGAAGAAATGCTGAAATGATCCAAGTTAAAATTATTTTTATAAAAAAATAGATTATACTTTGTAACTATCATGTTCCATATACAAAGCCCTAAATGTATCTAAGGATTATAAAACTCATACAGCTAGCCAGGCACTGGTGGTTCACGTCTGTAATTCTACCTACTTAGGAGGCTGAGATCTGAGAAAGCCAGCCCAGGGACAACTCTGTGAAACTCTTATCTCCAATTAACCAAAAGAAAACCAGAAGTGGCTCTGTAGCTCAAATGGTAGGGCACTAGCCTTGAGCTCAAGGGACAGTGCCCAGGCCCAGAATTCAAGCCACATGACCGAGACACACTCACACACTCATACACACAGACACACAGACACACACACACACACACACTCATGTGCTTTGTGAATGCAAACAAAATAAGCACTTCAAGGTAAAAGAATTTTTATCTTCATCTTCTTTTTTTTTTTTTTTGGTCAAGTGGGCTTGAACTCTGGGCCTGGGCGTTGTCCCTGAGCTCCTCAGCTCAAGGCTACCACCCTACCCCTGGAGCCAAGCACCAATTCCAATTCTTTTATTTTTTAGTGCTTAATTGGAGTCTCACAGACTTTTGTGCCTGAACTGGGTCTGAACAGTGAATCCTCAGAACTCAGCCTCCTGTGTAGCTAGAATTACAGGCGTGAACCACTGTACCTGGTAACAATTCTTTTTAAATTGTGCCACCTATGTTCAATGTATTTGCCTTAAGAGCATGAAAGCAATGTGTTTTTTATCTTATCTTTTGAATATCTTTCAGGGCAGATATCTCATCTGAGATCTAAAATACAGAGAAGTTTTGTTTTTTTTTTTTCAGATGAAACAAGTCATGTTTCACTCAAAACAGTTGCTCCATTAAGAGAGTAGCAAAAAAAGCCAGGCATCAATGGTTCATGCCCCTAATACTAACTACTCAGAAGGCTGATTTGAGGATCAAAGATCTGTAAAGACTTTTATTTCCAACAAACTACTAAAAAGCTGAAAATAATGGTAGGGCTCAAAGTGGTAGAGCATTAGCCTTGAACACAAAAGCTCAGGAACAGTGCTCAGGTCCTGAATTCAAGCCCCAAAACAGGGACACATAGGGGCACACACACACACACAGTGCAAAAAAGGGTATAAAGCTTGATCTGAGGATCAAGGTTCAAAGCCAGCCTGGACACTAAAGACCATGAGACTCTTATCGCCAATTGACCACTAGAAAATGGAACTGAGGCCATGGATCAAGGCCGATTTCCAGGCCGATTTCAAGCCCCATAAACCCCCACCCCCCAAAAAGAATGTTTAACCTAATCAATACTTATAGCTTAATAGATTAAATCTCTCAATATTCCCCTCTACTGTGCTCCCATATATCTCTGTCAGTAAACTGTCTTAAAACATTTTCAGATGACAAACACACCTAATATTTAAGAGCATGTACAACTCTACTCAAAAAGTAAGGATTTTAGTCAGGTGTGGAGACATATGCCTATAATCTAAGTACTTGAAAAGCAAAGAAAATTGCAAGCTGAAGTTCTGGACTACATAGGATTCTATGTTAAAAATAACAAGAAAAACTAAAGAACAAAAAAGCCTAAGGACTCAAAAATAAAAACTTCAGCCATTATTGATTTTTTTTAAATCTGAGAATAAAACCTAGCCAAGGCAGACAGTGGCACAAATTTATAATTCCAGCACTTGGGAGGGTAAAGAAGGAAGATGTGGCTAACATGGGTTACATAGTAAGATCCTCTTTTCAAAAAGGAAAGAAAGGGGCTGGGAATGTGGCTTAGTGGTGGAGTACTTGCCCAGCATGCATGAAGTCCTGGGTTTGATTCCTCAGTAACACATAAAAAGAGAAGGCCAGAAGTGGTGTTGTGGCTCCAGTGGAAGAGTGCTAGCCTTTAGCAAAAGAAGTTCAGGGACAGTGCCCAGTGCCCAGACCCTGAGCTCAACCCCAGGACTGGTGCACCAAAAAAAGGCGGGCGGGGTGGTGGTGGCAGTAGAGGAGCCAGGTATTAGTGGCTCCACCTGTAATCCTACTTACTTAAGTGGAGATCTGAGGATTGTGGTTTGAAGCCAATTAGTACACCTCCCGGTAAATATTTTTTTAATCAGAATTCTCTCAGCCTGGTCTGATGGGGACTCATCAACCCAGTCACAGTGATTTGTTTTACTTTGGTTTGCTTCTAGTTATCTTTAAGTAGTAGTACAAAGGGTTTCAATTTAATGTGTCAGTTTATTATACTCAATGTGTCCTTTTTTTATTTATTTATTGTTTTTTTGGTGAGTGGTGGGGCTTGAACTCGGCCTGGGCGTTGTCCCTAAGCTCTTCAGCTCAAGGCTACTGCCCTACCCTGGAACCAAGCCCCACTTTCCATTTTCTAGAGGTTAATTAGAGATAAGAGTCTCAGGTCCTTTTGTGCCCAGGCTGGCTTTGATCTTAGCCTCCTAAGTAGCTACTCCATGCATCTTGATCATAATTCTCTCTCAGCTCAAGGCTACTGCTCTATCATTTAAGCCAAGTGCCACTTCCAGTTTTCTGGTGGTTAACTGGAGATAAAAGTCTCATGGATGTTAGTGCCCAGGATGGCTTTGAACCATGACCCTCAAATCTCAGCCTCCTGAGTAGCTAGGATTACAGGCATGAGCCACCGGCGCCCAGCTGGATGTGCCCCCTTTTAAAGTATTCCTTTAATTTGGGTTTTACTTTTATTTACTCATTCATTCCAAAAATAGCTATGAAGCTATGAAAGTAGACTCTACTTTCAATTGAGTAATAGGACAATGGAGTCTTTGCCTTCTTACTTTGGGGCAAGGAAGGGCAGACAACCAGTAAATAATACCAAGTAGCTGTACAAGTGCTCTGAAGAAAACAGGAAGATGGGGAAGGATAAAATAGCATGTTAGGGTGAAGATCTCTGAAAACATGTGAGTAGATTAATCTGGGACCTTTCAGAAATTAATACAAATTAGCTACTTGAGAGCAAAGTTAACTCTGGCCATTGATAGGAACCCTGCAACAGACTACTATGTATAAATAAAAATCTGCTTCAAGTCTGAAATATAAATATGAAGAAACCAAGTAGGATAGGGTACTGGTAGTTCAAGCCTATTATACAAGCTACTCAGGAGGCTGAGATACAGAGGGTTCGATTCCTTGGTACCACATACATAGAAAAGGCCAGAAGTGGTGCGATGGCTCAAGTGGTAGAGTACTAGGCCTTGAGAAAGCCCAGGACAGTGCTCCAGGCCCCGAGTTCAAGCCCCGGGACTAGCAAAAAAAAAATCCCTCCTAAAAACTTTTAAAACCCGAATTGCTTCAATACCTCACCAAATGGTAAAGACAAAAAGAAGCTTATGCTTTCACACAGGCATCTGGTGTATTAGCCACTCCCATGTGGAGGACTCTTACTCATTCTTCAAAAAAGTCTTTAAAAAGTAAAACTGATGATTTAAATACAACGAAAAAAGAAAATCTCACCTCCCGAGGCCCCCTGGTACCTCTATTTCTTGATTTGTTATTTACACCTACTTACCTTCAGCAAGTCCCTGCAGCTATCAAGTCCAATATCCACAAGAATGCCTTTCACTCTCTTCCGGACTTTTCTGATATTATCAAGGTTTTCCACAGGAATTTGAAACATTTTTGAAAATGTCCTTAAAAGAAAATGAAATTATATCATGGGTTTTATTTAAATGTATGCTTATAAAAAACACAAAAATACTATTTTGAACAGAACTGGTTAAGCACTAGGTATAGGGTATCAATTTCAGCAAATGATGCTGGGAAAATTAAGATAATAACAACAACAGAATGAAACTAGATTTTTGTCATTATACCACACATACAAGAGTAGATTAGTGGGCCAGGAATATGGCCTAGTGGTAGAGTGCTCACCTAACATGCACAAAGCCCTGGGTTCAATTCCTCAGCACCACAAACAGAAAAAGCCAGAAGTGGTGCTGTGGCTCAAGTGGTAGAGCACTAGCCTTGAGAAAGCCCAAGGACAATGCTCAGGCCGGCCCTGAGTTCAAGGCCCAGGACTGGCATTAAAAAAGGGGGGAAGGGGGCAGGAGTTTGGCCTAGTGGTAGTGTTTGCCTAGCATGCACGAAGACCCAGGTTCGATTCCTTGGTACCACATACATAGAAAAAGCCAGAAGTGATGCTGTGACTCAAGTGGTAGAGCTCTAGCCTTGACAAAGCCCAAGGAGAGTGCTCAGGCCCTGAGCTCAAGGCCCAGGACAGGCAAAAAAAAAAAGATTAGACACATACTTGGTAAAACTGAACAAAACTATAAACTCTTTCTTACAAGAAAACAATTTTATGGACTTAAGACTTGGCAATAGACACAACAAAAAGTATCAGCAACAAAAAAAGTAAAAATAGCTGGGCAGTAATGGCTCATGCTATATAATTCTAGCCACTCAGGAGGCTGAGATAGGTGATCATGGTTTGAAGTCTATGAGATTCTTATCTCCAATTAAACACCAAAAAAGCAAGAAGTAGAGTTCCACAACTAACAGAATGCTAGAAAAACAAAGCTATGGAACAGTGAATGTCAAGGCTCTGAGTTCAAGCCCCAGGAAGGGCATGACCAAACAAAGGAAGGGATGAACAAATAAATAGAAGGAGGGAGGGAGGGAGGGAGGGAGAAGGAAAAGGGAAAACCAAGTTCAACTTAAAACAGAATTTAACACCCCCCCCACCCCGCCCCGGTCATGGGGCTTTAACTCTGGGCACTGTCTGTCCCTGAGCTCTTCAGCTCAAGGCTACCATTCTTCTACTTTCAGCCATAGCACCACTTCTGCTTTTCTGGAAGTTAACTGTTAATGAGTCTCACTGACTTTCGTGCCTGAGCTGGCTTTGAACTATGATCCTCAGATCTCAGCCTTGTGGGTAGCTAGGATTATAGGAGCATATCTCAGAATTCACATTTTTAATGCCTCTGTCACCATCAAGCAAAAAATTCACAAAATGGGAAACATTTTTCAA
Source organism: Megascapheus bottae (assembly GCF_031878675.1). Classification (NCBI taxonomy): domain Eukaryota; kingdom Metazoa; phylum Chordata; class Mammalia; order Rodentia; family Geomyidae; genus Megascapheus; species Megascapheus bottae. The sequence continues at coordinate 135,887 of NC_143527.1, forward strand.
ATCATATTTCTAATATAGAACATATGCATAATATATAAAAATCTTATTTGAGTAATTAAAATACAAATAACCTAATTTTTAAATTGAAAAACATTCTAAAAACATTTTTTTCCAGAGCAAATATACAGATAGCCATTAAGCACATGCTCAAAATCACTAACCACTGGGGAAATACAAATTAAAACCAGTTAGTTGTTATGTATTAGAGTGTCCATATTTTTTTTAAATAAGGACAACAACATGTACTAGCAAGAATTTGGAAAAACCAGAACTCTAATACATGCCAAAATCCTTACTGCAACCAGTTTGCAAGTCTGGCAGTATTTCGAAGGATGAAGTATCACCTAAATTTCCACATAAGAGAAATGAAACACCTACACAAAAACTTGGACAAGTATTCAAGGCAGCATTTTTCAGAATGATCAGAAGTGCAAACAACTCAAATGTTAATCAAGCAATGAAATGACAAATACAATGTATACACACCAAGCTGGGTGCCAGTGGCCCATGTCTGTAATCCTACCTACCCAGGAAGCTGAGATCTGAGGATTGAAGTTCAAAGTCATACCAGGAACAGAAGTCCATGAGACTCTTATCTCCAATTAACCATCAAAAAAGCGGAAGTGGCACTGTAGCCCAAAGTGGTGGAACAGTAGCATTGAGTAAAAGAACTCACAGACAGTTCCCAGGCCCAGAGTTCAAGCCCCACAATTGACTGACCAAAAAAAAAAAAAAAAAACTATAACAAAAATAACAAATGTATATAACCCTCTTCTGGGCCACAAAAAGAAAAAAAAAGAAAAGCAGCACCAAATACATGCTACTATGTGAATGTACCTTTTAAATATTTTGAGGGAGAGAAGCTGGACACCAAACCTACATGTACATGTTTCCATGGAATGTACAGAATAGATCTATGTATACAGAAAGTACAACAGTGATTACCTGGGGCTAGGAGAACCAACAGGTGTTGGCTAAGGGAGCAAAGTTTCTTTTTTACCCAATGACAATACTCCAAATGCTGGGGAAACTGTTTTAATACTCTGGGCATCAAGTGGAGTTCTATGCTCCTTTGTATAGCAGCCCACTGTATCTCTTTTGTGCCACGTGCTAATCTTATTTTCTTGTCTCAATAAATTCTTTTACCAACCCAAGACCAAAAATTCATCACAAAAAGGATGTAACTGTGGCCTGGTGGTAGTGTTTGGATTCCTCAGTACCACATTCACAGAAAAAGCCAAAGTGGTGCTGCGGCTCAAGTGGTAGAGCCCTAGCCTTGAGAAAGCCCAAGGGCAGTGCAGGCCCCGAGTTCAAGCAGCAGGACTGGCAAGCAAAAAAATTCATCACAAAATGGTAGCCTACATGGGGAGCCTTAGAAGAATTTTTTCCTGGGGCTGGGAGCATAGCCTAGTGATAGAGTATTTGCCTAGCATTCATGAAGCCCTGGGTTCAAATTCCTCGGTACTACACCCTCAGAAAAAGCTGGAAGTGGTGCTGTGGCTCGAATGGCAAAAAGTGTTCAAAAGGCCAGTACCCAGGCTGAGTCCAAGCCCAGGACACGCACGAGCGCGAGCGCGAGCGCACACGCACGAGCGCGAGCGCACACGCACGAGCGCGAGCGCGCACGCGCGCGCGCACACACACACACACACACACACACACACACACACACACACACACACCAGCAACTTCTCTAGTACTACACTTGGACTAAGACAAGACAAAGACCCAATGAATGAATCCTCTTAACTATCTGGAAACTACTGCCTTTAGACATATACTCTGGGATGGAATTATCTATTTCCCCTGAAATCTGCAGGTCTTTGGTCAAGGGAGTCCTTTGCTGAAACAAACAATAACAAAATCAAGGGGAAAGGGTTCACAAGGGCGAACAGTTTGTCTATCCTCTCTGTGTCAAACCCTCATTTCCAATACACATGAGGACGCTATCTCTCACCATCTACCATCTAGCGACTCTCAGTGCCCTAGGCCAGGCTTCCACACAATTCTATTCTACTACTCCATTAGACCTAAGAAGACAGTCTCCATGGACTGCCCCATAATCCTCAACCAAAACCACAAACAGGCAGGGACATTTCTACAACCCTACCAAGCAGGAAGCAGTTTCAGAAGACATTTGACTCCACTAAACCCAGGATTGGTTCTGCCATTTTGTCAGAAAGGAATGTGAAGAAAGGGGTCCTAAAGCCTCAAAGAGAGGTAAGGAACATGAAAACACTCAGGGCCAGATGGAATGTGGAGGCAAACAGACTGCCTGAAATGGGGAAGCTGGATGTGGAAAATAAATAAGCTAACTAGTGTGGTTTTATCACCCATACCTAATTGAAACAATACTTGAAAAAAAATTATCAGAGCCAAGAGTTTGGCCTAGTGGTAGAGTGCTTGCCTACCATGCATGAAGACTGGGTTCGATTCCTTGGTACCACATACATAGAAAAAATCAGATGTGGTGTTGTGGCTCAAATGGTAGAGTTCTAGCCTTGAGAAAGCTCAAACCCCAGGACTGACAAAAAAAAAAAAAATTATCAGCAAGTCCCATAAAGAGAAACAATCAGCAGGGCAGTGGCTCACGCCTGTGATCCTAGCTACTCAGGAGGCTGAAATCCAATCAAGGTTCAGTGCCAGCCAGGGCACAAAAGGACCTGAGACGCTTACCTCCAACTAACCACTAGACAACAGGAAGTGGGGCTTGGGTCAAAGGTAGGGCAGGAGCGTTGAGCTAAAGAGCTCAAAGGCAGTGTTCAAGCTACATGACTCACAAAAAAAAAAAAAAAAAAAGAGACGCAAAATCTCTAGTAGTCCCATTAGTCTCTTCCCAACCCCAACTGCAACAGCAGTGCTATGTTTCTTTGTATAGCAGCCCACTGTATCCCTTATACCAGAATTCTAATAAATCTTTGCTTTCTCTTTGAAAAAAACCAGAAGTGGCCCTGTGTCTCCGGGTGGGCTGAGTAAAGAGCTTAGAGACAATGCCCAGGCCCAGAGGCAGAGTGATAGCCTTGAGATGAAGAGCTCAGGGACAGCACCCAAGCCCAGAGTTCAAGCGCAGGATGAACAAAAAATAAAGTCAAATGCATACTTGCATACATAAAACAAACAGGTCAGGGCCAGGAGTTTGGCCTAGTGTTAAGAGTGCTTGCTTAGCATGCATGAAGACCCCAGCTTGATTTCTCATTACCACATACATAGAAAAGCTAGAGTGGTCCTGTGGCTCCAATGGTAAGAGTGCTAGACTTGAGGAAAGCCCAAGGCAGTGCTCAGGCCCTGAGTTCAAGCCCCAAGCCTGGGCAAAAAAAAAAAAAAGGCGAATTATGGTACATAATGAATATACACATATATGTACATAAGGGAGGGAAAAGTAATACAGAGATATATCTCAATAAAGGTCTGTGTGTGTGTGTGTGAGAGAGAGGGGGGGAGGGTGAGGGAGAAAGAGAGAGAATGTATGTTCTAGTCCTAGAGCTTGAACTCAGGGACTAGGAGCCAAGAGTAGCGTTCTACCACTTGAATCACACCTCCTGGGCTGGATTTGAACCCCGATCTCAGACCTGAACCTCCTGAGTATAGCTAGGAATCTAGGTATGAGCCACTGATACCCCACTAATAAAGCTCTTTTTTAAACTATCTGGAAAAAATAAATAAATAAAACCTAGGGGGCTGGGAGCATAGCCTAGTAGTAGCATGCTGGCCTAGCATGCATGAAGCCTTGGGTTCCATTCCCTGGAACCACATACACAGAAAAAGCCAGAAATGGTGCTGTGGCTCAAGTGGCAGAGTGCTATCCTTGAGCAAAAAGGCCCCAAGTTTAAGCCCCAGGACTAGCAAAAAAAAACAAAACAAAACAACAACAAAAAAACCAACCCTAGGGCACTTGAACTCATTAGGAGGCACTGACATAACCTCATCATTTTCAACATATAGGTTACAGATATAATAATCAATATAATGTAAAAGTGTGCATACATACATACTTTTATTACACAACTCTGTCTAGGAGGAAGCTTGGAGGAAGCTATATACTCCACAACAGTGGGTATATCTAAAGCCTCAATCTTAATACTAAATAACACCTTCTTTTTTTTTTTTTTTTGCCAGTCCTGGGCTTGAGCTCAGGGCCTGAGCACTGTCCTTGGACTTTCTCAAGGCTAGAGCTCTACCACTTGAGCCTCAGCTCCACTTCCGGCTTTTTTCTATGTATGTGGTACCAAGGAATCGAACCTGGGTCTTCATGCTTGCTAGGCAAGCACTTTAACCACTAGGCCAAACTCCCGGCCCCTAAATAACACCTTCTATCAAAAATAAAAACTAGAGCTCCTTGGGAAAACGGTCTATTCTAGGGCTGAAGCAAAGACAAGACAAGCCCAGTATTCTAGGCCAGAAAGTTAGACAGTTGCTCAGAAAATGATGAGTCATGTCTGTAAAACAGAGAAGACACCAGCTCGGAGATTCCCACAGGCCAAAGCCAGGATAAAATAGGCACCAAGCAAATGACAGAAATCTATTATAAGCTGCAGTACAAAGCTGTCTGAGAATATGCACAACTATATCTTCCATCCCAGATGCTCTTCTTATAAAACAGCGATACCCCTCCCATAATGATGGACAGAATCAAGTATGGAAAAAGCAACGCCATGAGAATGAACTGGAAGAGTAGATTTTTTTATAAAAATGCCTGGCACTCTTACCACTTAAGCCACAGCTCTTCTTCTGGCTATTTTAGTACCCAGATATACAAAAGGGTTACCATTTCATTAGTCACCCTTTCCTTTGCTCTCCCCCAGTTTTTCTCCCATTCCTGCTATAAGTTGTTAGCTCACTTCTTTTTTCTGCCAGTCCTGGGGCTTCAACTCAGGGCCTGGGCACTGTCCTTCAGCTTTCTCAAGACTAGTGCTCTACCAGTTGAGCCACAACACCACTCTGCCTTTTTCTACGTATGTGGTACTGGGGAATTGAACCTAGGGCTTTCTGCATGCGAGGCAAGCACTCTACCACTAGGCTGCGCTCCCAGCCTGTTAGTTCATTTTCAACATAGTGTCTATTGAATGCCACTGCTGCATTTGTCAAAATGACTTTTTTTTCAAAATGACTTTTAAAATGAAAAATTTGTACTTAAAAATATACATTGAGTAGGGCCACGTTCAAATCACTGAAAAGTCCTTTCAGCCCTGTAAACTACACCAGTCTGTCTTCTCCTATATTACCAACACATCCTGACAGTGACAGCCAAAAGGTGGGGCAGGACTGAAAGATAAAATTTACCTCTTTAAAGTGAGGGTGGTCACAAATGAACCAGTAGCATACTGCAAGTTTGTACCCCCAAGTCCCAGAACATCTTCTGGTAAAAATCTTTTTAACTGTCATCACTCCCCACCACGACCAACGATCCATTACTACCAGCCATGTCCAATTGTAGCCCTCATCTCCTTCCACTTAATAGATATACTGAGCAGGGAAGCGGGAGGATTGAGCACTGGTGGTCCATACCTGTAAACCTAGCTACTCAGGAGGCTGAGAACTTGGGATTGCAAGAAAGCCCATGAAAGTTATTTCCAATTAACCCCCCCCCCCCCCAAAAGGCACAAGTGAAGCTGCAGCTCGAGTGGTGGAGCTCTCAGGGGCAGCGTCTGGGCAGAGTTCAAGCCCCAGGACTGGCACCAAAATACTGGAACACGGGCACACAAGCACGCAGCACACACATGCATGACTGCCCGGCTGCAGTACTGCGTGTGTAAAAGGTACTTTGTATCCCTCTGTAGCCCTCTTTCCCCGTCTCCCAGCTGTCCGCCTGAGCCGCTCACAGATGCTCGCTTCCTGATCGTTCCCGCCCATTTCTAATCTCAGCTCTTAGGAGCACTGGCGCACCGCCGTCTGGGCCGGGGTCCCACGTCGACCGCACACGCGCACGCTGTGACCAGCGCTGCCCTGACAGGCGGCAGCTCCACCCTCACGGTCACAACTCCTACTTTTCACACGCGGTACCCTCGTCGACCCCAAGCTTCCGTCTGAAGGAGCGTGTGCGCGCCTGCACACACCTGCCCGCCCCTCCTCAGGTCCTCCGGACGAGCCCGCTCGTTCCGCGGACGGCTCCGCGGGGCACCCCGGACCAGGCGTTGGGGAACATGGGGCGATGGAATCCAGCTCAAGCGGCGGCAACGGCAGCTGCCCTGAGGTCAGCCCGGCACTCCCCAGAGCACCAATGGCGGGCGGCAGGAACCGCTCGGCCGCCCTTCACACAGACCTTCCTCCGCGGGGCGACCGCGCCGCGCAGGCCCTCGGCCCGGCCGCCCGGCCTCCCGCCGCCGCCGCCGCCGCCCCGCGCGGGAGGCCCGCGGGCCGCCGAGGGGCGTCCGGCCCACCTCCAGGACGTCGCCCCGCCCTCCCGGCCGTTACCCTCCCGCCTCCCGCCCGCCCCCACCCCCGCCCCGGCGGCCCGCCCCCCCCCCCCCGCGTCGCCCCGGCACGCCGCGACCCCGGCCCCGCCGGCCCCCGCCGCGGCCCGGCCCCGCCGAGGCCAGGGTCCCCGTCCCCGCCCTCCCCCCGGGCGGCCCCGCTCCCACGTGACCGGCGGGCGGGGCGGGCGCGTCGGGACCCGAGCCGCGCACTGCAAACGTCCCCGGCTCCCGAGGCGGCACCGCGGAGACGGCGCGGCCGGCCGCCGGGGGCACAGCACGGCGAACCGGAGGGGGCGGCGGGCGAGCCGCGGGGGTCAGGGAGGGAGCGTCGCGGCGCAGGCCGAGCCGGCCGTACCTACCGCCGGGCGCGAGGAGCGCCGCGTCCCGCCGCCGTCGCAGCGCCGCCGCGTCCTCCGCCCACGCGGCGGACCCCCGCCCGCGCCCACCCGCGCCCGTCCCTCCTCCCGCGCGCCAGAAAGAGAAGATGGCGCTCAGCTGCCTCCGGAAGTGACGTCGCCTCATTTGCATGCCTTCGCGGGCAGCCAATGGGAGCAGAGTGTGCTTGGGGACCCCTGGGCACTTCCCACGGGCCCCTGGACCCCTACAGCCTCGAGGCCCTGGAAGGGGGTGGGGCCCGCCGGAGTCTCCGCCCCCTGCCCCCCCTCCCCCTGGTCCAGTAAGAAGGCCTGCCAACCTCTTACCACCTCTGGGCAAGCTCTTCTGGGAGGTTCTGCTAGTGATGACGTCATTGGAGGGGTGGGGAGAACGCATCATCAACCACGTGACTAATCACATGGGCTCATCAGAGCCCTGACTTCGTTTGCATGAAATGGGGGTGGAGCTAATGGCAGCCCCTGGCGTGGGTAGCCCCGCCCACACGTAACAGCCAATAAGAAGCCAGCTCTGAGGATACTGCTTTGCCATTGGAGGACATGACTGGCTCTTAGAATTTGGACCAGTGGGCACATGATTGACATCTCTTGGTGAACCAACCGGGGTAGGGTCTTCTGACTCATTCTTTTTCTGATAAAATGTACGTCGCATTGATAGAGGGTTTTCATTTTTGAGTATACCTACTGTATGCTGTTAGCATAAACCTAATGACCTAAAAGTTCTCCTTTGCCAGGATTTTTTTAAATGCGTATCAATAACAAGAACAGCTATCAAATTGAACGAAAATATGGAGAACTGTCACAGTGGTTACGGTTTCCATCCACTGAGCTGCCAATCTCCTCACTACTTTGTAGACTCATTGACAAGTTCAGGTGGAAGGTGAACCTTGGGAAGCTTGGGATTGAATGAGAAGGCAAAGGCAAATAACTTCAAAAATGCCTTGCAGCCCCCCTCCGTTAACAGGCCCCGATCCAATTATCCTCGTCACTTGACGACCGGTCCAGAGCTTTCTCAGCATGGCACTAACCCTCGTCTTCAACTTCCACAGAAGACCAGTTCTTCAAGAAAAGGAAACTAAGACTTGGGTTCCATATGTGCTCCCCTATCTAATCAGCAGGGTCAGCGCGTGACTGCCTGCCGCGTACGACCCTTCGCGGATGACGCTTAGAAGGTCTCTGGTCAGGCCCTTCCAGGGAGCTCTCTGAACATCACTCACTCCCCTGCAACCGCGACTTCCTTTCTCTCTGCCGCCATCTGTTCTAGTTAGCCCATAATAAGCAATCAATAAACATCTACATGATGTTACTTGACCATAATTTGCTTTCATTTTCGGCATTGAAGGAAATTTTGTTCTAAATATATATGAATTATAATTGAATTTGAGTCTAAATTATAAACTAATGATGCCCATATACATATATAATTGAAAAATGATGGATGGAACACGAAGTTAACGAAAGCCTTTCAGTCTCTCCTCCGTGCAGATGATGAAGCAGTAGAAGGTATCTATTCCGGCTTCTCAAAAGGAGTCTGTGTACCTCTCCTGGCCTTTCCTTTCCTTTTTCTCATCTGTCTCCCCATCATCACAGCTCTACAAAAACTCCTTGGTCATGAAAGACTTACCGGTTGTTGAACCCAAGGATGGGCTTTAGTCTTCCTCTCTGTGGACCTATCCTTCCTCAGCAACCATCCTGAACACTCATCTTTCCTAATGCCTTTCCCCTTGATCACCCTCTAAACTTGTTCTTCATACTCTTGCACAAACTTAATCCAGCCTGTCACCATCCCCAGGTCTTTCTCAGCCCTCCGTGGTCGTGGTAGTCCCAAGTTCTGCCTGCTTTCTGACATCATTCAACACATTTCACTACTCCTTTCCTGTGCCACGTGTGACACTGGAAATCCCAAGCTCCTCATCTTTATTCCAGTATATTCTTCTTCTATTAATCTCAACTACGGAGTCCAACTTGATTTCAATTCCAAACCAATATCTTATTGAATGCAATGTCATGCACTCAGTTCGGGCAGGAATATCTCAACTTTGAGACCAGCCCAGCTCACATAGCAAGACCCTGTCCCAAAACAAAACCATAACAAAACATTTTTAAGAAATAACCATCGTTTCCCTAAGTTTCCATTTTATTTTCCTGGCTACCACATGAACAGTTCCACTTGTGTACCACAGATAACTTAGCTTCAAAATGTCCTGAATCATGGCCTTCTTCAAATTGCCTTTCAGTAAGTAGGCAGTGTGCTTCTCTTTCTTTCCCTTTTCCCATTTCCAGTTCTGCAGTTCAATTCTAAATGCTCCCCAAGTCTGTTACCTCACAGCCCCATCACCACTGTAGAGATGGGAAATGGAGCCTGACACTGACACAGACTCACACCTAACTTCCAGGTTGACCCCAGGTACATCCCCCCTTCACCATCTGTCCAAAGGTAAATCTAACTATGCCATGCCCTTCTCTTGCCTTCAGCCATTCTAAGCCACCTTTGCATGATTATGACCAGTTGATAGGCATAATGGATAATTCCTCAGGTTTGGTTAGACCCTAGTTTCTTATCCTGCTCCAGAAAACACTATGCATACTTGTTCATGGGATTCATGCTCCAATACCTGAGTTAATATCTACTTCTTTGCTCCTCAGTCTCAGTTCTGCCAAACCTCTTCTAGGAAGGCCTTTCTGTTCACCACACGTGCACCAACATTTCTCAGTGTGCTAGCATTTTCTACCCTATTACCTAAAAGAAGGAAGAAAAGAGCAAAAAGGAGGCTATTATATATGGATAATAATGAGAATGATGATGGAACTGCAGATTAGAGTAATTGCAAAGATCTTGTTCTACTGTCTCTCATGGGAATGTTCTACTAAATGAGTTTCTTCCTACAGCCTTGAGTCTGCCACCTACTTCCTAAGCTAGGCGGCTTGCAGACTCTGAAGTATGAGCTTTGTTTCTGGGAAGTCTTCCAGCAGTAGGAATTCTGAGATTCCTCTTAGTGAGTCATGAAACCAAGTTGCAATGCCTAAGAACAGTTTCTCAGATGTCTCATTCAATGGACAAAATCTTGGAGTAGAAATTCATGAAGAAGCTGCTTAGGAAAATGTGTCAAGACAGATTTAGCCTTTTGGAGGCAGGCCTGGGTAAATTTGAGTCCTGAAAATATTTTTGCCAGTCTGTTTACAGTATGACAATCTAGAAGAAGAGGTGAGATCCCTAAATATGTAAATCATCCCATTATAAGTTGCTAAAGAACATTCTAGCTGCTATAACAAAATAACATGTTCTAAGTGGGTTACAAATAACAAATTTTGGTGCCCTGGCACTCAGTGTCTGGTAAAGGGCTTTCCTCATGGAAAGCCATCTGATTACTATAATCTCACATGATAGGTGTGATAGGTCTCCCTTAGACCTGATTTGAAAACAGGGCACTAATCCTACCCAAGGAAATCTACCTTCATGACATAATCACCCCCCTAAAAGCCTGTCTCCCTCTTTTTTGTAGACTGTCTCCTCTCATCACCCCAGGACCTCAATAGGGAACTTGGCTGGGATCTTGTCCTGTGTTAGTGGTGGATGAAGAGGACCTGGGGTTGGGGGGAATTATATGATGTTTAACTTCCCCAGTGGAGCTGAGCAAAGAAAACATGTCCCTGGGTACCCTCACTAGTTCAGACATGGGAGACCCATGGGAACGAAAGAAGAAGCCAGAACAGTCACAGGAAATAGATTACGAGGTAGAGGGGAAATGGCATCCTAGACCTGAGACTTAGCATCTACCCCCAGTCAGCATCATTTAGTCACCACCAGGCAAACGTGCTATGAATTAAAAATGGAAGAAATAAAACACCTTTGATTGATCTTGATTTTTTTTGTTGGTTATGGGTTTAAATCTAGAGCCTAGGCACTGAGCTCTCTTGCTCAAGACCAGTGTTCTACCACTGGAAGCCCCAGCTCCACTTCCAGTTTTCTGGTGGTTAATTGCAAGTAAGAGTCTGACAGACTTTCCTGTGTAGACTGCCTCTCAGTCATAATCCTCAGATCTCAGCCTCCTGAATAGCTGGGGTGTAAGAAGGAGCCACCAGTGCCTAGACAGTGAGGGATCTTTAGGTCAGAAATTTGATCTTAACTCTCCTTTTCTATTTTTTTGTCCTTTTCAAGTGTCTAAAGAGGGAAAATAGATATAAATCAGGCCTGAAAGTCCTATAGTCCTAACAATGAAGATTTTCCCATGAGTTCCGAGAAGATATAGGTTTTTTGCTGTTGTTGTTGTTGTTATTGTTGTTGTTTTGTTGTTTTATAGGATACCTGATCTTTCCTTGAGCAGAAAACTGCACCTGAGAGAGATTGTAAGAGTAACTGGCTCAAGGAGCCCCAGACTGTCTAACTATTTTCCTTCTGTTATCAGTGGTTATGGTGTTCCAGATATTCCTTAGTTCTTCGGGGATAGCCAAAAGGAAAGGAACTACATATGATTTATTAGCAAAGCAAAAGTGCACATCAAGATGATAGGTGAGCAATTGGATAAAGCTGGCAGCATCAAAGATTTTTGGAGCCTGGAACTCTATTATCCAATAGACTGGAGTTACTATATAGCATAAAACTGAATTCTTTCCCTTGAGGCCCTTCCTTAAATGGTTGACAATTGTGCAATGACTGCCTATAAGGCTACACTTTGAAGAAGGTAGGAGCAGGTACCTATGCACCCCACCCTCTCTGCCCTTGCAGATTGGGTGAATGTAGTACTACCAGTAAATAAATGGTCACCTAGCAATCATTAGACCTCAAAGAGCTTGCCTCACCTTGTTAGAAGGTGCCTTCCCTAAAGATGTAGGGTAGCATTTTAGCAACTGTTAAGGCTTATTGGTTTTTGGTCAAGAAAAATGCTTCAACCTATCCTGGAAATAGAGACTAACTAAAACATACTTGTCCTCATGGAGGAAGAAAGAAGGATAAAATTCACCAGGAGGAATTCAAAGGGCTCTTGAGGAGCCCTTCAAACTCTTACATAGTCTACCTTTACAGACTTTTTGCTACTTAGATTGCAGAACTGAAAACGTTTACTTCGCTTTTAAAGTTTCATACTAATATTAACAAGAAATATAACTAGTTCTGTACTATGAGAGGTAGTTTGAGATTCTGATTGAAATATCAGATTTAGTTGAGATCCATTTGACATCATCTGGTGCCTTCTGGAAGTGCCATTGAGTGAGGTACATAGATCTTCCCACTCAACCAGGCTGATGGCAGATGTACTTACTGCCTTGGCGCCTTTGGCTCCTTCCAAGGATTTATCCTTCAAAACCCTTGATTAGGGTTTCAACAATGGTCAAATGATCATCAAGCATTTCTAATTAACTAATAAAAAGGTCACAAGTGTCCCTGGCCATAGAGGAAATGCAAATAAAAACAACCCTGAGATACCACCTTATCTCAGGCAGAATGGCCAATATTCGGAATTCAGACAACAAATGCTGGTGGGGATGTAGAGAAGAAGGAACCCTACTGCACTGCTGTTAGGAATGTAAACTAATACAACCACTCTGGAGGTTCCTTAAAAAAACAAACATAGACCTTCCCTACAACCCAGCTATACCAGTCCTGGGCATCTTCGTTGAGCAACACAAACCAGGACACAACAACAACAACACCTGCACATCCATGTTCATCACTGCACTGTCCACAATAGCCAAGATATGCAAAGAACCCAGATGCCCCACTACAGATGAATGGATCCAAAAAATATGGTCCCTCTCTACAATGGAATTTTACACAGCCATCAGAAACAATAACATAATGGCATTCACAGGGAAATGTATGGAAGCAGAACAACTCACACTGAGCAAGATAAGCCAAGGCCAGAGAGACAAATGGTGCCTGGCCTCACTGGTATGCGGGTGTTAGGTTTAAAATGCACTGAGACATGATAAAGTAAACAGGACTCAAGATACCCATACAGAGTAAGACAAAAAGACGGTAGTCTCAGGAGAAAAGCACCAAAATATGATACACAAGCACCTCTTCATAGGTACATAAAATAACACACAGTGAAAAGAACCCCAAAGATAAGGCAACAAAGGATTGCTTCTTAATTTGTCTTATGGTTTGGGGATGACTCTGTATCCTTTTTTATTTTTGTCAGTCCTGAGGCTTGAACTCAGGGTCTGAGCACTGTCATTAGATTTTCTCTAAGGCTAGAGCTCTACCAACTGAGCCACAGCGCCAGTTCCAGCTTTTTTTATGTATGTGATACCAAGGAATCGAACTGGGTTTTTTGTGCACGCTAGGCAAGCACTCTACCTCTAGGCCACACTTCCGGCCTGGATTCTGTATTCTTTACCTCATATGTGGTATAGGCATGTGCCCATCAGAAGGAAGGTGGGAGGAGGGCACACAATCAGAGGAAGTAGGTGAAAAGTGCAGCAGCAGGGCCCATCAGCTCCACTAGACATTGATGAAAGTGAACTAAGCAACTTAAGGGCAGTGAGGGGGGAAGGAGGGAGAAAGAGGGAACAGCTGATACTAAAGCAAAAGAAAGAAATGTACAGATCACCTGATAGGAAAGAAATAATTTATCATTAATGTTCAAAGAGTTAAACTTTTTTCTTACCTAAAACCTGAGTTCTTATCCAGCACTAGTAACTCACACCTGTAATCCTAGCTACTAAGGAGGCTGAGATCTGAGGGTCGTGGTTCAAAGCCAGCCGGCACACGAAAGTCGGTGAGACTCTTATCTCCAATTAAGCGCCAGAAAACTGGAACTGGCTGTGTGGCTCAAGGAGTAGAGCGCTAGCCTTGAGCTGAAGAGCTCAGGAACAGCCCTCAGGCCCCATGACTGACAAAGGAAAAAAAGGAGGGGGAAGAACTGGCCTAGTTCAGTACTCAGCACGGGAGCTGCAGGTGCATGTAGGCAGTATTGCTGGGCTGATGTGTTTGAAGTTATGTTCAAGAAGTTGAATTCCCTAACCTACAGAGCTGGTGCACACCGCCCCTGAGAAAAGCCGGGAAATTATATGGTTAGGCAGGTAAGAAAGAGAACCTTCTTTAAAATAAAATGAATAATACTGTTTATTAGCATATATTATTATAAAAGGATTTCATTGTAATAATTTCATACATGTATACAATGTATCTCAATCAAACTTACCCCCTCAAACACTTCCTCTTATCCTCATTTTTTTAAAAAATCCTCATAGGTTCCATTGTTCTATTTGTATACATATCTAAAAATTATTTGAACCATATTTTCTCTCATTTATCCTTTTTATTAACTCTCCTCACTCTTTCTGGTCCCCACTCCCAACACAGCCTGCTTTTCTTTCTTGTCATCCATTTTTAAATGTGAACTGCATATTAATTGTACAAAGGTACAAGTTTTACCTTAACTGTACAGTAATGTATAATAACTGCACATGGTACAAATTGCAACATTGTTTTATCACAGCATTTCATGCATACATATAATTTAGTCAGATTAACTTGCTCTCTTTCCCAGTCTCCCTTAGCTCAGGAAAGATCCCTCTGATGTGTGTTTTGTCCGTAGATCAGTTGTATGGCGAGCTTCTCTCTACCAGTATCACAGGGCATGGAAGTATTTCCCACCCAATGGCCCAAGGAATGGGAAAAGTCTGCAGATCTGCAATAACACCTGTGTGGCATGTTTACTGGGCAAGATAGCACTGTTTGGGAAGGAAGAATGGTGACTATCAGGAATGGATGGGCTAATCATTTGTTTGAATGATACTAATTCAGTCACCCTGCTTCGAATATTGAAGAGTATGTCTGAATGCGCCCCCTTGGAACACACTTAAGTTTCTCTTTCATAAAATGAAATAATTTCTTTCCTAGCATAGCTTCAAGATTCAGTATTTAGTATCCCTGTTTATCAGTCCTTGATTACTGAAGAAGGGGCTGCTCAGTTATTTTAACTGTAGGGCCTCAAGCTCTGCCTTATTTTTGTTCTAGTGCCCTTTCAAAATGTTCCACCTGAATGGAGACTGCTGACTCACACCTACAATATTACCTACTCAGGAGGCTGATATCTGAGGATTGTGGTTCAAAGCCAGCCCAGGCAAGCAAGTCTCAAATTAACCAGTAAAAAATTGGAGTGAGGTATGATTCAAGTGTAGAGTGGCAGCCTAGAAACAAAAAGCCAAGAGACAGTGACCAGGCCCTGATTTCAAGCCCCAACACTGTCACACATACACATTTACACACACAAAATGTTCAGTGTTGCAGTTCAACTAAAAAGCTATTTTCTTTTCTTGATTCTGTGTTTAAATCAGACCTCCAGTGTTATATTGTGTTCTTTTAATGTCTCAGGTTTTTTGATTGCTTACTTTTTTCTTTCCTAGTGCAGTATCTTCTTTCTTTAAGATATATGAGCTCAATTCTCAGGGCATATTTATTATTTGAGCAGAAGAACAGGTAAGAGGAAAGGAGCTGCTCTTTCCCCCCTTTTCCCCTTACTTTTATATTTATTTATTGCCAGTCCCGGGGTTTGAACTCAGCGCCTGGACATTGTCCTTGGACACTTTCTGCTCAGGATTAGCACTCTGCCACTTGAGCCACAGGGCCATTTCTAGATTTTTCTGTGTATGTAGTATGGAGGAATCAAACCCAGGGCTTCTGCATGCTAGGTAAGCACTCTACCACTAGGCCATGTTCTCCGCCCACTTCTGGCTTTTTCTATGTACGTGGTACCAAGGAGTGGAACCTGGGTCTTTGTGCACGCTAGGCCAAACTCCTGGCCTTCCTTTCTACCATGACACCCTCCCTCACTACCCGAGGTCAGTTCTTTTGACAATGGGAGAAACAAGGCTGCTGCTGCTAAGGCACTTGCTTGTATACTGTGCAAGGGTATATTCCAGTCTGTCTCCATGCTCTGGTAGGCCTCTGTCTGCACAATGAAATATGGTCCAATGAGTATATTCTGGAAATATTTCAGGGTTTGCTTTTAGAAGTTTTGACCTCCTTCCTTGAAATTTTTGACCTACGCGATCTAGGGATATTTCAAGTACCTTGTCAGTTCAGTCAGCTTTTGCCACCTGGGACTCAGCACTTAATATAGGTCAGGTTGATAGAGGTCAGTGCAATGGATCAGACATGAGTCAAGTGCTCCCAGTCCTTCACCTCCTGTGAGGTGTTCAGAGGGTCAAAACCTCATGCAACAAAGGCATTTAGTGACTGGAACTTTGAAAGATGATTAGAATCAAATAGTCATACTGTAATCATTCAATGAGCATAAGTCCCAGTCAGAAAAAAGTACTTACTCCCTAACTTCCTGGCAAATATACCGAATATGTCAGGGCAGCTAAATAAAGCTAGCCCTTGGGTCTTGCGAGAGAAGAATCCAAGGAGGACATAAACATGAGTAACAATTATAGGAAAGTTTGTCAGAAAAGAAATATGGCAGGGGTTGGGGGAGGGAAATGGGGACCAAGACATGAAAAAGGGTATCAATGTTTGTGAAATAATGCACCTTCTATATGCTGAATATAATGTAACCCTTCTATTAATTACAATAAAAATATATGAAAAAAAGAAAAAGAAAAGAAATATGGGAGGGTGTAGGAGCATAGCATAATGGTAGAGTGCTTGCCTACCATGCGTGAAGTCCTGGGTTCAATTCCTCAGTACCACATACACAGGAAAAGCTGAAGTGGCGCTGTGGCTCAAGTGGCAAAGCACTAGCCTTGAGCAAAATGTGTCCAAGGACAGTGCCCAGGCCCTGAGTTCAAGCCCCAGGACTGGCAAAAAATATATATATGAGAAAGTGAGCAAATGCATGGAACAAGCACGCCATGAAGGCAGCCCTTCAGTCCATCTCTATCACCCTGACCATCTTCTTTGTTATTGAACTTGGCTTTGAGTTAAATAGTGATCATTGGAGACGGCTTTCCGATTGGTGGTCTCCTGAGAGTTGTGATGCCAAAGATTTGCTCATCCATACATATTTTCTCATTCTTTTGTCCTTTTTACTTTCTCATTCTTTTCTAATTCCAACCTCATTTCATTGTCGGGCAGGTTAGTTTATCAGCTTCTCCTTCCATCTATAAGCTGAATGGCTAGGCCTGCTTTTCTTCTAACTCCTATCATAATATTTTACAGTGAGAAAACACAGAAGCCACATTTTGGGAGGCTGAATTTTAGAATCTTTATTAAAAGGCCAGCAACTGCATGATAGACTCCTGTCTCAAAGACCAGCAGCCATCAAATACTCTTAGCACTGTTAGGAAACTGAGCCATAAAGGCCAAGGAGGAAAAGAAGAACAAAAATAATAACAACAAACCAATTCAGCACTCCGGTGGAGTGCTAATATGGGATGTCATGGGGACGGGAGAAGAGCCAGGAGCCAGGAGGTGAACACTGAGAAGTGTGGCATGGCGAAATGGCATCTGAGCCGATCAGGCCTAAATGGGGTCAGGCCAGGGGAAGGGTCACAGGAAATTCGAGACCCCAGCCCTGGAATGACAGGCCTAGTAACCTAAGCAGCTAAGTGCTTGCTCTGCCTCCAGGGATTCAGGCACTCCTCACCTAGAAGGCAGGGGCTTCAACTTCCCCACCACGAAGACAAGATGCCAGACCCCACCATAGACCATGTGGCCAGGATGGAGTAGGCCAGACCCAGTCTCCTCAAGAATCAGAGTATTTTCTAGGCAAAGTTTTCCTAAGGCCATGACATTTCATTTCTCCGAAACATATAGCCTTTTTAGCTCAACTTGAGCTAGGCATCTGCATTCAGTGAATGGTCTCTCTCACTTCTACACTTGCTTTTTTTTAATTGTAATTAATAGAGGGGTTCTGTTGGGGGCCGAGCAACGCCATGTCTGATAACTTTCTGCTGAGGCTTGTAGTAGGGATAAAACACGTGGACCTCCTTGTCCTGTCCATCTTGTATAGTGATAGGCTCCCTCACCCAATATAAGGAGGAGGGATTTAGGGAATAAAGGGAGAGAGATCTTCCTGCCTTGATGAAGCTGCGTGGCGTCTCTGTTCGTGCTCCAGGGTAAGAAGGCTGAGTGCGGGAGGACAGTGGGCCCCTTCCTCTCCCAGCTTGGCCTGGTCGGGGTGTGTTTTTTCCCCATCCCCCTACTAGTCGAGAGGGACCGGGGACAAAGGACCCCGACAGGGTTCCAGTTACATTCACCAGATAGAAGGTGCATTACTTCACACACAATGATACCCTTTCTCATGTTTTTGTCCCCATTTCCCTCCCCCAACCCCTCCCCTCATCTTGTTTACCCCCTTCCCTATCCTATTTCAAATAAACAAATAAATATATATATAATATATCAGATAACAAAGTCAGATACTGTAACAATATGAGAATAATCAAGGGGCAACAAAAGAGATGAGAAATAACATAGTACATTAAGAACAACATTCACTCATTATATAGCTCTTGCTTCCCTGTCCTGGAGGTCCTATCATTTAGCCTCATCCTATATGGCCCTATGCATCTAGGTTTTGAGCTATTGTAATCCTGTACTAGGAGAGTCCAAGGTTTGTACCAATTATTACAGATGAAGGAAACCATTGAGCCTATGTTCCTTTGGGTCTAGCTTACTTCACTTAATATGATTTTTTTCAAGTCTTTCCATTTCCATACAAATGGGGCGATCTCTTCTTTCTGATGGCAGCATAGAATTTCATTATGTATAAATACCACATCTTATTGAGCCAGTCATCTACTGAGGGGCATCTGGGTTGGTTCCATATCTTTGCTATGGTAAATAGTGCTGCAATGAACATCGTTGTGCTAGTGGATTTAGTATGTCCTTGTTTCTGGACGACTGGGTAAATGCCAAGTAGTGAAATTGCTGGGTCATGGGGGAGGCTATGTTTAGTCTTTTGAGGAACCGCCATACTGCTTTCCATAGTGGTTGAATGAGTTTGTACTCCCACCAACAGTGTAGTAGTGATCCCTCCTGGCCACATCCCCTCCAGCATCTGTTGTTATTAGATTTCTTGGTAATGGCCATTCTAACTGGAGTGAGGTGGAGTCTCAGAGTTGTTTTGATTTACATTTCTTTTATAGCCAGAGATGTCGAGCATTTCTTCATGTGTCTATAGGCCATTCTTATTTCTTCTTCTGAGAAATCTTTAAGTCTTTGGCCCATCTTTTAATGTGATGGAAGTTTCCTTGAGGATTTGTTCTGGAGAGATTAAATTTTTTTAGCTGTTGATATATTTTAGATATGAGGCCTTTGTTGTATGGTTAGTGAAGATCTTCTCCCACTTTGTGGGCTTTCTACTTAACTTGCTAGCTATGTCCTTTGCCATATGGAAGCTCTGCAGTTTAATGCACTCCAATTTGTCCAAACCTTCTTTAATTTGTTGTGTTTCTGGGTCTTTATTAAGAAAGTTTCGACCTGTGTTAAGGAGACCTAGTATATCCCCAATTCCTTCCTGTAATGTTTTCAGTTTATCTTCTTTTCCTCAGAGTCTTTGATCCATTTGGAGTTAATCCTGGTGCAGGGTGACATAGAAGGATTCAGTTTTCTGCAGGTGCTTAACCATTTCTGCCAGCACCACTTGTTGAAGAGGCTGTCTTTCTTCCATTCTATTTTTTTTGGCTCCTTTATCAAAGATTAGGTGGCCATAGGTCTGTGGGTTGATTTCTGGGTCCTCAGTTCTATTCCATTGGTCCTCAGACCTGTTCTTGTGCCAGTACCAAGCTGTTTTGGTTACTATAGCTATGTAATAGAATCTAAAGTTTGGTATTGAAATTCCTCCTGTGCTGTTCTTTCTGCTAAGAATTGTTTTTGCTATACAGGGTACTTTATTATTCCATATGAAATTTTGGATTGCGTCTTCTATTTCCTTAAAGAATGATATTGATGGGTATTGCATTTAATTTGTAGATAGCACTTGGCAGGATTGTTAATTCTTCCAATCCAGGAGCATGGGAGGTTTTTCCATTTCTTCAAGTCTACTTTAATTTCCTTTTTCAGGTTTTTAAGTTTTCATCATAAAGGTACTACATTGTTAGTTAATTCCTAAGTACTTTATTTTCTTTGAGGCTATTGCAAAAAAGAGTTGCTTTCCTGATTGCTGCCTTGATCTTCTCATTGTTGGCATAAAGGAAGACAGTTGATTTTTGAGGTTGTTTTTTTTTTTTGCCAGTCCTGGGGCTTGAACTCAGGGACTGGATACTGTCCAACTCAGGGACTGGATACTGTCCCTGAGCTTCTTTTGCTCAAGGCTAGCACTCTACCACTTGGGCCACAGCACCACTTCCAGCTTTTACTATTTATCTGGTACTGAGGAATCAAACCCAGGGTTCATGTGTGTTAGGTAAGCACTCTACCACTAAGCCACTTTCCCAGCCCTCAGCTATAGGCTTCTTAGCACTGGGACAAGAACTCCCTTCACCCAGCAAGAGGCATTAGGATGGCTGTAAGAAGTTACTTAGATGCAGTCTCCTTACTTCAATAATACAGGAGAGCCTGAAGATTGAATCCTGTAGCTTCATAACAGAGAAATGGGTTGAAGCTCAGTGACAGACAACATACTTAGCAAAGCCAAGTTCAATTTCTAGAATAAAAAAAAATGAAGAGGAAGAAATTGAAGAGAGAGATAGATACATACACATTTACACATACTCACTGCCTCTCTGTGTGTTGCCATAAGCAGATATTGATGGAGATGTGAAAGAGAAACAGGAATGGAAAGCAAGCAGGAAGAAAGGGTGTATAGAGAAGCAACTAGAAAACAAGGCAGGTGAGGACTCACCAAAGAAACAAGTCCAGCCAGGCAGTAGACTCACTCCTAACTATCCAGGAGGTCAAGACCTGAGGATCACAGTTCAAAACCAGCCTAGACAGGAAAGTCTGTGAGACTCTTATCTTCAATTAACCAGAAAAAAGTTGGAGTGGAGCTGTGGTTCAAATGGTAGAGTGCTAGTCTTGAGCACAAGAAAGAAAGCACAGAGACAATACTCAGGCCCTCAGTTCAAGACCCAGGACTGGCATACAAAAATAAATAAATAAGCCAAGTGCCAGTGGCTCACTAAATCCTAGCTACTGAGGAGGCTGAGATCTGAGGATTGTGATTCAAGCCAGCCTGGGCACTAAAAGGTAAGTGGTAGCCTCAAGCTGAAGAGCTCAGGGACAGTGCCCAGGCCCAGAGTTCAAGCTCCACAACAAACAAAAAATAACTAACTAAATAAAAGCAGTTGTAGTTGTTTGAGTTTGTTAATATATTCATTGACTTAAGCTAAGCAATCTCTTAACAAAATTTATTCAGAATTTCATCTAGCTGGGCATGGTGGATCATACCTGTAATCCTAACTACTCAGGAGGCTGAGATCTCAGGATCTCAGTTCAAAACCAGCCTGGTCACTAAAGTCTATGAGACTCTTACCTCCAATTAACCACCAGAAAACCAGAAGTAGGGCTATAGCTCAAGGGATAGGACGGTAGCCTTGAGCTGAAGAGTTCAAGTCCCAGGATCGACCAAAACAAAAACAGGGCCAGAAGTTTGGCTTAGTATAGAGTGCTTGCCTAGCATGCACAAAGACCCAGGTTCAGTTCCTTGGTGCCACATACATAGAAAAGGCCAGCAGTGGTGATGTGGCTCAAGTGGTAGAGCTCTCGCCTTGAGAAAGCCCAAGGACAGTGCTTAGGCTCTGAGTTCAAGCCCCAGGACTGGCAAAAAACCAAAAAACCAGAATTTCATCTAGTCAAACATTTATACTAGTTAAAAACTATTGCTATTTGCTTCTTAGAAATCTTACTGCCTTTCTTTCAGAAACTCTTTCAAAACAACAATTTTACTCAACTAATGATCCTAGAGATGCTAAAGAAGACCCAAAACATCTATGATGGTTAATCTGGATTGCCAACACAATTGGTGTTGGCAAGGAGATTACCCTGTGAATGAGGAGAGTCAGAGAAACAGAGGAGAGACTACATTAGAAAAGAAAGAGAGGAAGAACACCACAGATCAAAAGGCATGGAAGCAGCCAATGTTATGGTTGTCTATTGTTCTAACACCCAGAAATCAAGAAAATGACAAGTTGAAGGACAAATGGGGCTAGATAGCAAGATCTAGGCCAGCTTGGCCTTCAAATCGATATATAAGGAGGGATGAGGGGAGGAAGCACAGGGAATACAGAGGAAAGTAGGAAACCATCCATACCTCCAGCTCTGATGGGGGTGGGGGAAGGGAAACCCTAAGTCTTAACCACAGGTGCAGGAAGCCCAGTACAACATACTGACAGTTCACAGGAAAAACCCACAATTCACAAAGCCGTATAGCCAGTAGGGATATGTCATCTGTGTCTCCTCCCATAGAAAGCCAGCTTTGAGAGGCAATTTGTTGGGCAGCTTCTCATACCTCAGAGTTTAATTACCAAGAGTCATCATGAGAGGAACATGAGATTGAATTACTCTGGAGATGCTAAAACAAGGAACAGTCACAGGCAGAACAGCCTACTACAGTAGCTGAATTTAAAAAAATGATAATGAAAGGTATCTATAGAGAGGTGGAAGGCCTCATACAGAACCTGTGAGAGGTTTGAGTAGCAAGAAACTCAGACTAAGAAGCAGACGTGGCTGCTGGCCTTAAGCCTTTTCACTCAAAGCGAATCCCCTGGGGTATCCATGTCTGAGAAGTCATGCACATACTATCTGGTGGATGCAACTGTAACCCCTCTATACATCACCTTGCTTTTAAAAAAAAGCGAATCCCCTACAACTTGAACTATAGCTCCACTTCTTTGTGGAGATTAATGAGAGATAAGAGCCTTGCAGACTTTCCTTCTAGGCTGGTTTCTAACGGCACTTCTCAGATCTCAGCCTCTTGAGTAGTTAGGGTTACAGATGTGAGTAAATGGCACTCAGCCTTTTAGTTATTTTTAACCTTCATAGTCTATGCTACATTATTTTTGTCTCTTTTCTTCTTATGGTTGTTGTAAAATTAGTTATCATACATTGATTTTTGTTGTATTTCTACAGCCTGAGTGTGTTGGTTCACCCTGTAATCCCATCACTCAGGAAATGAGGCAGGAGGATTTTGAGTATAAAACCAGACTAGGCTGAATAGCAAGGCTCTGTCTCAAAAACTGACAACCAAAAATATGAAAATGGGCAGATTGGATTAACACCATCTAACTCTTTGCTGTCTTCAAGAAACTCACCACATTGGCCAAGACATATGCACTGGAAGTGAAAGGACAGATAATAATCCAAACAAAAGCCAAAAGCAAGTAGCTATACTCATATGATAAAGCAGAATACAAGTCTGCTTTTTAAAATGGATAGATTCAATGCTGAATTCTCCTAAACCTTAAAGAGCAAATGCAAATACTCCTCAAACTATTCTACAAAATAGAAAGACAAGATACACTTACAGAGTTATATTATGGATCCAAGATAACCTGGATGCGAAAATCAGATAAGGACAGAATTAAAAAACAAAATTATAGATCAAGATCTTTGATGAAGGCAAGTGGAAAATCATCAATAAAACACATTTTAGAGCTGGATGTGTGTCCTAACAGGTAGAGTGCTTGCCTAGCATGCATGAAGCCCTGGGTTCAATTTCTTGGTATCTTATACACATAAAGAAGCCAGAAGTGGGGCCAGGAGTTTAGCCTAGTGGTAGAGTGCTTGCCTAGCATGCACGAAGACCTGGGTTCGATTCCTCGGAAGCACATACATAGAAAAAAGCTGGAAGTGGTGCTGAGGCTCAAGTGGTAGAGCTCTAGCCTTGAGAAAGCCCAAGGACAGTGCTCAGGCTCTGAGCTCAAGCCCAGGACTGGCAAAAAAAAAAGCCAGAAGTGGTGCTGTGGCTCAAGTGGTAGAGCTCTAGTCTTGAGAAAGTTCAAGGACAGTGCCCCGGCCCTGAGTTCAAGCCCTAGGGCTGACAAAACAAAACAAAACAAAAAAACTTACAAGTTGAATTCAACAGCATGCTAAAAAGTTCATACACCATGATTAAGTTTTCATTTCAAAATGCAAATCAAGGGGCTGGGAATTTGGTAGGACTGGCAAAAAAAATGAAAAAACTCAAATAAATAAATTAACTGTGATACAACACATAAATAGAATGGACAAAAATCATATGATCACTTTAACAGGTGTAAAGAAAAGTATGACAAAATTCAAAATCATGGAAAAAGAATTTGAAGAAGACAACAGAATATGAAAAATCATCTATGCTCATGGCACTGGCAGAATTAATACTGTGAAAAAAACCACATTACCGAAAAAATCAATATATTCAATGCTCTACCCATCAAAATTCCAATGCCACTTTTCACATATCAGAAAACAATACTAAAGTTCATATGGAAGCATAAAAGAGCCTGTAGAGCCAAAGCAATCCTAAGCAAAAAGGGCAATGCTTGAGTTATCAAATTATATTACAGGAACCATAATAACAACTAAGAAAAAACATGGTACTGGCACAGAGACATATGTAGACCAAAAGAAATATCATGTGATTTTTGACAAAGATGCTAAAAACATACAAATAATGGCACTGGCAAAACTGAAGATCCGCAAGAAGAAAGCAGAAACCAGATTCCTGTCTCTCACCCTACACACACACACACACACACACATTAATTCAAAATGTATGACCTAAACTTGATACTACTAAAGGAAAACAAGAGAAAACACTTCAAGACATAGACATAGTTGGTGACTTTCTGAATTGACTTTCAATCTCAGGAATAGCAAAAATTAACAAATGAAATTGCATCAGATTAAAAAAGCGTCTATACAGGAAAAGAAATGATTATTAGAGTGAAGAGAGCTGGAAGCTTGGTCTAGTGGTAGAGTACTTGCCTAGCATGCATAAAGACGTTCGATTCCTTGGTACCACATACATAGAAAAATTTGGAAGTGGTGCTGAGGCTCAAGTGGTAGAGCTCTAGCCTTGAGAAAGCCCATGGACCGTGCTCAGGCCCCGAGTTCAAGTCCCAGGACTGGCAGAAAGGGAAAAAGAAAAGTAAAACAACTTAGAGTGAAGAGAGCCTATAGAAGGGGGGAAACAATTCCAGCTATTCACTCAACAGAGGATGAATATTCACAATATATAACAAATACAAATATTGAGCCAGGTGCCCATGGCTTATGGCTGTAATCCTGGCTACTCAGGAGGCAAAGATCTGAGGACTGCTGTTAAAAGCCAGCCTTGACAGGAAAGCCTATGGGATTCTTATCTCCAATTAGCCACTAAGAAGCCACAAGTGGAACTATGGCCCCAAGGGCTTTTTCTCCATCAATGGAGATCATCATGCCACTTTTATGCTTGGCTTCTTTATGTGATATATTACCCTTACTGATTTACATATGTCCTTGCATCCCTGGAATGAAACCAACTTTACCATGGTACTTGATTATGAATGTGCTATTGAAATTGTCTTGCAAAAATTTTACAGAGAATTTTTGCCTCAATGTTCATCAAGATTAACCCATAATTATTTGTGTGTTTTTGTTCAGTTTTAGAATGAGTGTAGAACCTCACAGGAAGAGTTCCTTTCTTTGTATTTCATAGAGAGAGATAAAGGAATGCGGGGTGGAGTGAGTTCTTGGACCATCTCATGAAGTCAGCTGTGAATTCATCAGGTCTTAGAATTTTTTTGTTGGTAGACCCATTGTCACTGTTTGGATTTCATTCTTGTTATCATCTGTTTGAGTAGTATTTCTCCTCTAGGCTCAAATTTTGTAGGCCAGCCATATCTATACATTTATCCATCTCTTGAAGACTTTCAAGTTCATTTGAGCATAGGTTTTATAGGTATTTTCTCATTCACTGGATTTGTTACTTTTGTGTTATTCCCCTTTTCACCACTAACTGCATTAATTTGAATTGCTTCCTTTCTTCTTATTTGAAAGATATTTTTTAAAATATATGTACTTAAACTATAAACTTTCCTTTTAGCATTATCCCAAAGATTCTGGTAGGTCACTTAAAAATTTTCTTTAGATCCCAGGAATTTTAAATCTCCCTTAATCTATTACTAGTCACTTAACAATGTGTTGTTCAGTCTCTAGGTGTTTAAATATTTTCTTGAATGTCTTCTGCTGCCAGGTTGTAGTATGATTGTATTATACTGTGATAGAAAAACGGAGTTATTTCAATTTTTCTTGTGTTTGCTAAGACTTGCTTTATGTCCTAGAATATGATATATTTTGAAGAAAAATCCATGAACTTCTGAGAACAATAGTGCAAACTGGATGAAATACGTTGTGGGTGTCTATGAAATTTATTTTGTCTATGGTCTCAGTTCTGTGTGTGTGGTTTTTAGTTTTGTTTTCACCAATCCTGGGGCTTGAACTCAGGGTCTGGGTGCTGTCTGAGCTTCTTTTTCTCAAGGCTAGCACTCTACCACTTGAGCCACACCACCACTTCTGGTCTTTTCTGTTTATATGGTGCTAAGGAATTGAACCCAGGGATTCATGCATGCCAGGCAAGCACTCTACCACTAAACCACATTTCCAGCCCATAGTTACCTGTTTTGCATAGTACATGCTTGCTGTTGTCTGTTGTTTCTATGGCTGTTCTTGTTTTGGTTTGGATGACCTATGTGTAAGAGTTGGGTATGGAAGTACCCTACTATTATTATGGTACTTGGGTCTATCAGAGCTTGAAGTTGAGAAGTATTTGTTTAATCAATTTGGGTGTGAAGAATTTTAATTTCCAATTCATTCCTTCTGTTCTTATGAAGTGACCTCCCGCCTCTGCCTCCTAAGTGCAGGATTGCAGGCATGTGTGTCCAGATCTGGCATTACAGTAAGATTTCAAATAGAGAAAAGAGAAATGTGAGTCCTGAGATAGTTCTATTTCATTAGGTCCAGAAGTAAGTTTAATAACTTCATTTCTTTTTCTCCCCCCCCCCTTTTTTTTTTGGCAAGTTCTGGGGCTTGAGCTCAGGGCCTGTCCTTACTTTTTTTTTCTCAAGGTTTGTGCTCTGCCAGTTGAGCCACTGTGCTTCTGGCTTTTTCTAGGTGTGTGGTACCAGGGATTCGAACCCAAGGCTTCATGCATGCTACGCAAACTCAGGACCTAGACCCTGTTCCTGTTTTTGTTCAAGGCTAGCACTTTACCACTTAAGCTACAGCTCTACTTCCAGCTTGTGGTAACTGGAGTTAAGAATCTCACAGACTCACGGAGTCTTTCCTGCCTGGGCTGTCTTTGAACTGCAGTCCTCAGATCTCAGCCGCCTGAATAGCTAGGATTATAGGCATGAGCCACAGGTATCTGATTCCCCACCCCCTCTTTTTTTTTTTTCAGTGTTTTGGTTACTTAAGGTCCTTTGAAATGCAGTATGAATTTAAACAGCGGATTTTCCATGTCTACAATTGTAATAAGGACGTAATGGTTACTTTGGATTGTTCATTAAGTTTTCCAGTCCACAAACCTGGCAACTTTGCACTAGTTTAAGCAATAGTTTTTGTTGTTGTTTATTTTTATTTTTGTTTGTCATAGGACCTCAACTTTGGGCCTTGGTGCTATACCTGAACTCTTTAGCTTAAGGCTAAGGCTCTACCACGTTGAGCCACAGTGTCACTTCCAGTTCCCTGGTGGTTACCTGGAGGTAAGAGTCTCACAGACTTTAGTGCCAAGGCTGGCTTTGAACTGCGATCCTCAGATCTCAGCCTCATGAGTAACAGATTACAAGCATGAGCCACTGACATCCAGCTTGTTTGATAGTTTTTGGTATATAAGTCTTTTAGCTTCTTGAGTTTATTCCTATTCTGGATATATGTGAGGGGTATATTACAAATAAAATGTTTCTAATTGGGGGGGTGGATGAGAGGGTAATGGGTACCAAGACATGTGAAAGGTTATCAATGTATGTGAATTAATGCACCTTCTATCTGGCAAATATCATGTAACCCTTTTATTAATTACAATAAAAAATGTTTCTTTTGTTTTTTGATTGCTCAGTGTATAGAAACACAACTTTTTGGTATATTAATCTTGTACTCTACTACTTTGCTAATTTGTTAGCCCTACAAGCTCTATGGATTCTCTGAGATTTAGATAATGAGTCATCGGAAATGGAGTTTTTCTCCTTTACATTTTGGATGGTTTTTTTCTTCTTCTTATCTAGTTGCTCTGGGTAGGAGTTCTAGGACAATGCTGAGTATCAGTAATGAAGTAGCTGCCTTGTTTCTCATCCTTAGGAAAAGGTTTTCAGTCTTTTATTGTATATGACACTAGCTTTGGCTCTTTCTTTTCATTCCTTTATTTGTGCTTTGTTTGTTGAGACAGGATCTTACCATGTAGTCTAGGCTGGCCTATAACTATCTATATCCTAGGCTACACTCAAATTTGAGATTGAACTGCCTCTACTTGAGTGCCAGAATTATAGGCATGTGACCATCACACAGAGAGAGGGAGAGAGACAGACAGACAAAGAAATAGATGGAGACAATTGGTTATACGAAGGCAGAGAAAGCCAGAAAATTTGTGGAAAATCTCCAGAAGTTATGAAAAGGGAATGAAGGGTTCCCCTAGAGGTGATATGGCAAAGTACCACCAACACTTTCTTGTGTGTGTGGGTCCTGGGGCCTGAACTCAAAGAATGGGAACTGTCTCTGAGCTACTTTGCTCACACTACCACTTGAGCCACGGCTCCACTTTTCGCTTTGTCTGAGTCTCGTGGACTTTCCGGCCCAGGCTGGCTTCAAATGGTGATCCGCAGATTTCAGCCTCTCGAATAGCGAGGATTCTAGGTGCAAGCCACCAGCATCTGGCTCTCCTTCACGTCTGACCTTCTAAACAGTAAGACATTAACTTCACATTATTATAAGCTACTAAGTTTGTGACATTTGTTGCTAAAATTCTAGAAATAGTCTATATTAGTTATATATTGATCTGCAGTTTTCTTGTTAATTTCTTTTTATAAAGGTGATGTACAGAGGGTTATAATTCCTTAAGTTAGGTAGAGTACATTTATTTTTGGACCATATCACCCGTTTCCTTGCTCTAGTTTTCCCCTCCTGTCTCCACACACAAATTGTACAGTTCATTTTCAACAGTGTCCAGTGCCACTTTGTCCCTCCATTACTGTGCCACCCTTACCTACCAAATAGATACATGAGCAAACAAGACAAAAAGAAAATGAAAACAGTAACTAAGAGAAAATCTCTTGTTTCCATTTCCTGGAGTTCATTTTAACAAATATTCTTTTTTATGATCAGAGGCACATAAGCCTTGTGCCTCCGTGTTCTCCTACCATGTCCCAAGTCTAGCTTCACACTGGAGAGAACATATGAACTGTTTATCTCTCACCTTGGCTTCTCTCACTTAACGTGATTTTTTTCTAGGTTCCTCCATTTCCCTGCAAATAACATGACTCTAATGGCGGTGTAAAATTCCACTGTATCCATTTTGGACCCACTCATCTATTGGCAGGACCTGGACTGTTCCTGTAATTTGGTTGTGGTAAACAGTGTAGCAATGAACATGGATGTGGAGGTGTCTTCATAGCATCTTGGCTGGTGAGTTTCTGGGTAGAAGCCAGTGGTATGCCAGTGGTATGCCTAGGTCAGAGGAAGATTCATGTTTAACGTTTTCTTTTGCAATTTTCTTTTTATTTAAAATAACTTTAGTTCTGTACTTCACGTTCTTTTATTATTGAGATTGAGTAATTGCATACATAATTGTTTTCACATTCACACTGATAAGGATCATCATTCTGATTTTAAAAGGCCATGTTTAATTTTTTTTTTGGTGGGGGGTCGGTTGTGGGGCTTGAACTCTGGGCCTGGACGCTGTCCCTGAGCTCTTCAGCTCAAGGCTAGTACTCTATAACTTGAGTCACAATGCCACTCTCAGTTTTCTACAAGTTAACTGAAGATAAAGAGTCAGGACTTTCCTAGCTACTCAGGAAGCTGAGATCTGAGGATCAAGGTTCAAAGCCAGCTTGGGCACAAAAGGACTTGAGACTCTTATTGACTCAAGGGTAGGGCAGTAGCCTTGAGCTGAAGAACACAGGGACAACGCCCAGGCCCAGGGGTAGGGCAGTAGCCTTGAGCTGAAGAGCTCAAGGACAGCACTCAGGCTGACTTCAAGCCCCATGGCCCACAAAAAAAAAAAAAGCATGTCACAGACCTTAGTGCTAGGTTACAGGTGTAAGCCATTGCCACTGGCCCATGTTTTATATTTATTTATTTAGCCAGTCCTGGGTCTTGAACTCAGGGCCTGAGCACTGTCTTTGGGCTTTCTCAAGGCTAGAGCTCTACCAACTGAGCCATAGCACCACTTCCAGTTTTTTCTATATATGTGGTACCAAGGAATTGAACCTGGGTCTTTGTGCATGCTAGGCAAGCACTCTAGGCTAAACTCCTGGCCCACTATGTTTAATTTTTGAGGAATCTTTAGACCATTATCTAAAGTGGATGAAGTGTTTATATTCCCACCAACAGTGTAATAGGGTTCCTTTACCCCCACATCCCTGCCAACATTTGTTGTATGTGGCTCTCTTCATGATGTATTTTTATTAGCACATATTTATTGTACAAGGGTCATTTTACTGTGACATTTCCACATAGGCAAACCATGTATCCTGATTGTTATCACCCTTCCTATCATTCTCAGACAACCTATATCCCCTTTACTCAGGCAGGCTTCTCTGTTCTGTTTCCAAGCCTTTGGCCATATTCAGCTTCAGTCACCCTCTTTCTTTGCCCTGTCCCCTCCTGAAGGTGTTTGCCATCTAACCTGGCCTATTTCATTTTTCTATAACTCTTGTTTTTTCAGTGTATATTAATTATACCAAGGGTTTTCACTATTTCAGATATACATTTACGTTTTGATCTCTCTATTGCTTGTCTCCCAAACTCCCAGCCCCAAGCCATCTTATTTTTAACAAAGAAGCCAAAAACATGTACTGGAGATGGCCAAATGGTCTTAAGTAAACTGGCTATCTACATATAGATTAGTGACAATTACCTTCTACCTGCCCTCCCCCAAAATCCAAATGGATCAAAGGTCTTAGTATAAAATCTAAACTTGGAAACTATTACAAGAAAATATAAAGAAAACATTGAAGGACATTGGCATAGGCAATGATTTCCCAATAGAACTAAAACGGTCCAGAAAATAAGGGCAAGAGTTCACAAATTGGACTGCAACAATTTGAAAATGTTATAGCAAAAGAAGAAATTAGTGGCCGGGAGTTTGGTAGAGAGCTTGCCTAGCGCACAACGAGCTGGGTTTGATTCCTTGGTACCTCATACATAGAAAAAAGCCGGAGGTGGTGCTGAGGCTCAAGTGGTAGAGTGCTAAGCCTTGAGAAAGTCCAAGGACAGTGCTCAGGCCCCCTTCCCCAAAAAGAAATTACCAGAACCAATAGACAATCCACAGGAGAAAATCTTCACCAGTATTTCTATGAATACAGTATTAATATCCAGAATATACAAAACTGAAAAGATGGAACAATAGTAGGGTGTGGTGACTCATGCCTGTCATCCTAGCTACTCAGGAGCCTGAGATTTGAGGATCAAGGTTCAAAGCCAGGCCAGGCACAAAAGTCCCTGAAACTTTTTATCTCCAATCAACCACTAGAAAACCGGAAGTGGCACTGTGGCTCAAGGGGTAGGGCAGTAGCCTTAAATTGAAGAGCTCAGGAACAGGGGCCAGACCTATGACTGACAAAAAAAAAAAGACTGAACAGTAAAGGAATAAATAACCCAATTAGTACATAGCAAATGAACTGAGCAGCCAGTTCTTAACCGGCCAATAAATTCAAGAGAAAAGTGTCCAATAGTCTTAGCCATAAGAAAAAAGAAAGTAAATAAGAACTATCCTTAGGAGCGGGAAGCATAGGTTAGTGGTACAGTGCTTGCCTAGCATGCATGAAGCCCTGGGTTTGTGTAAGAGGTCCTCAGTACCACATATGCAGAAAAGGCTGGAAGTCGTGCTGTGACTCAAGTGGTAACGCACTAGCCCTGAAAAAGCCCAGGGATAGTGCCAAGGCCCTGAGTTCAAGTCCCAGAACTGGCAAAATAAATAAATATAAAACGACACTGAAATCCCATCTCACCCCAGTCAGAATGGCAATCATCACGAAGACAAAGAAGCGATATGCTGGCAAGGATGGTGGGGGGGGGTTGGATGGGACCCACATACATGGCTGATGGAAATGCAGATGAATATAACCTCCATGTCAATAAGTACAGGGCTCATCAAAAATATAAATATATTTTAGGACCTTGCCTTGCCACTCACTCTTGGTCACACATATGAAGAAGACTAAATCAACCTACCAGAGAAATATCTGCATGCTCAAATCTATTGCAGCTCTGTTTACATCAGCCTAAGTTCCCAACAATGGAAGGATGGATAAAGAAGATATTCTGTGGACATATACACAACAGTATATTATTCAATCATGAAGAAAAACAAATGTCATTTGCAGGAAAGTAGATGGAGGTGGAGATCATCATGCTGAGTAAAAAATAAGTTAAGCTCAAAAACCAAATGGTTTTGCTCATTTCAGAAACTAGAATTTATATCTACATACATACTTACCAGAACATGAATGTAAAGGTGAGACTGTTTGAAAAAAACGAAGGAGCGAAGAGTGGAGGTAAGAGCACGATGAAAGACAAATACATGGCAAATATGCACGGAAGTGGCATAGGAAATGCACTCAAAGTTAACTTGTGTTGCCTTTACAGAGCTTGGCCTTGGGTTAAATGATGAGAACTGGATGGCTCTCAACTGGCAGATTTCCTTTCTATTTCCAAAGGTTGTAACAATCCAAAATTCATTCTGTACTTATTTCCGCATTCTTTTGTAGCACCCTGGTCCCATATGTTGGGAAGGTTTCCGGTCATCATTCTCTCTAGTGGTCTGCAAGCTTTAGACTACACTTTCCTGCTGGCTTTTCTATTAAACCAGGAAGGAATGAAAACCAAAGGAAAAGACAATTTTTCCTTAATTGCACAGAATGCTGCACAGTCTAATGGCTGAAAAGGGAAAGCCAGAGAAAACTCTCAGCAGGGGTATTCATCAGCCTTCCTTGAATTTCTAGGCCTTTCTAATGGAGGTTTGATAGTCTGAACCTTATCACTGTTATACTGAAGCAAAAATGCATCTGTAAACTTAACAAGATTTTCTTTCTCTGAATCTAATTTGGATTTTCCAAGAATTGCTAACTAATAAGTACGACTGAGGCAATTATTTCTTAACATACGTAATTCTTGGTTGTATTCTAATACTTTAAATCACAGTTCTGTTATTTTTGGAGGTGTACACAATGTGGCTTAATGTAAACTGACTCTGGGTGCTCAAAACATGGACTCTGAGGTGGGCTGCTGTAGAGGAGAATATGTGAAATCTCTACTTTATACATTATGTATCTTGCTGTTTTTATTATGGTATGAAAAATAAAATGTAAACCTTGTATTAATTTTGCTATGTAAGAAACTCTTTTAGGACAAAGGAATCCAAATGACTTTTACTCTTAATTTCTTTTTTCAAACCTTTCAGCAACACAGAAAATATACTCCAGAAAATTACAATTTTATGTATTATGTACTCAATAAATTGTATATACTGAACTTCCAAACTAGACAAACTAGGTTTGTTTGTAAGATCCCTGATCACTAGCAGTTGATGAACATGGAATGGTTCTCCTAAAAGTAAAAAGGACCTCCTTAAGTTTATGACAACAGTAAGACTTCATCCAAGGAAAAAGCATGAATGTGGCCAGTCTGGCAGTGAAGAGAGTCATCACACAGCTATCACAGTGAAGTGCTGGAAACAAGTCATGGCAGCAGCAGGGCTGGTAGGTGTGGCTCTCCAGCACTCTGTGCTTTTCCTGTGCACTGGCCCTCTCATGGACCCAATACTGTAGGTTCAGGCAGCTCTGAGAAGAGTGCCTCACAAAACAGCCTCCCAGCAAGGCACTGCCCTGAAGGTGTTGAAGGAACCCACTCTGGCCATGACAATGAAAGGAGTTTGTACCCATAAAGCCTGTCTTTTGCCAGGCATGGTGGTTAATGCCTGTAATCCTCAGGAGCCTCAGGAGGCTGAGATCTGAGGACTACAGTTCAAAGCCAGCCTGGGCACTAAAGTCAATGAGACACTTATTTCCAATTAATCACTAGGAAACCAGAAGTGGCACTGTGACTCAAGTGGTAAGGTGGTAGCCTTGAGCTGAAAAGCTCAGGAACAACACCCGGGCCCAGAGTTCAAGCCCCACCATCGACACAGACACACAGACACACACAGGCACACACACACACACAGACACAGACACACACACAGACTACCTTTTGGATAGAGGCATGTGCTATGCATCTCCACCTCAGCAATCCACAGAACACATATCCCCCAAATTCACATCCCCCCAAATAGTAGGATTGACCTCATTTTGAAAAGATGGTCTCCACAGACAGAGTTATCCTGGGGTTAGGGTAGATGTCACAGCCTGGCTGTCACTAGTAGTTGTCAGATCTCGTAACAGTTGCATGTTGTCACTGGGAGTTGTCATTGTGGCACTTCCAATCATTTGAAGGTATAAGCAAAGAACAATTAGAGTTTCAACTCAGCACATATTCCTAACTGACAGGAAGCAGGGTGGCATGCTATGTTCTTATTTCAGCCAACATCACAAACAAATATTCATCCATTCCATGGTTGAGAAGCCAATTTTTCAATTTTTGCACCCTTTGTGGATGATTTTGTTGTTTGAAACAAAAATGACATAATTTACAAGGTAGATCATGTTTTTTTCTCTGGTACTAGGAGTTCTTACCTCAGAACTGATGAAAGGAATTTAGCCACTGTTCATTCTCAGGTCTGGGAGTCACACATTCCTTAGAACAAAAAGCTAGTCTGTCAGACATTTGGGTGGATTTTAGAAAAAGCACCAGGTGGACAGTGGTACCAGGTAGTGTTGTGAATCCTTCAGAGTTAATCCAACATCAGTCACCCAAGAAACCACCCAACTCACTCAGCCTCAGTCAGAAGGCAGAAGTGTAGCACACTTGTGCTAAAGAGACCAGTCAGTTTGTGACAATCTTGGTGACAAGCGGACCACTTCTATCTCTATCTCTATCTCTCTCTCTCTCTCTCTCTCTCTCTCTCTCTCTCTCTCTCTCTCTCTCTCTGCCTCCTTTCCCTTCCTCCCTCCCTTCCTTCCTTTTTAATAAAGTATTAAGTATGTAGAGAAACAAATCAACTGTGAGCTTTGGTTGCAAACTGTATTTAAATATACAGTAAAGATCTGAATGTTGAGCAGAAAAACCAACACCACTATTGAGAGCTTCACCTCCCTGGCTGTCTCTGATGTAGACCACACACCTTGCACAAATGTTTCTCAGGCACAGGTAGCAACAGAGGCACTCCCTACATCTTCTGCCACCGTGAAGCCTGCTGTGATCCACCACCTCTTTCCTGTGCCCCTATATCCTCCTCTGCTTCCAGGGCTTAGCACCCACACCCTGGAGTGCCCTTTGCACTCTCCTTCTCCTCTTCCTCCTCACTTCTAGGCAAGGCATCCCGGTCTTGGCAGGGCAGGGACTTCTTTTTCCTCCTCACCAGCTGTGTCAGCCCAGCCACCTGCTGCTGGTCCAGAAGCGGTGGCACTAATGTCACTCCCCTGAGTCCTTTTTCTTTCTGCCGTTTGTACTCCATTATTTTCTTGTTGAGTGCCTCATGATCGATCCCACCCAGATGTGATTGCACGGCAGGTACCTGAGCATTGTATGGTGGCAGGGAACCAGGATTCCTGTGAGAGAAGAGAAGCCTTTACACTAAGCCAAGAGCCAAGGTTCATACCAGGGCGCTGCTGCCCAAAATACTACATCACCCTCATGTGCACACTCCTGAACATGATCTGAGGGAGACTGGACACTACGACGTGCGAAGGTTAACCTCAGCTTTTCTTCTCCAGCATCTGAACCAGTGGGAAGTACAGCTCAGTGCAGCCATTCAGCTTGCCCATGCTCCCCTCATTTGAGCCTACCAGCACACAGCAGCTAAAGAGACTCACAGGTGGGGCTCAGTGCAGTCACCTGGCTCAATCCACCATGACTGAGCACAGCTGTCACCCTCTGACCCTCTGAACTCGGTTCTGGAAGATCTTATGACCCTAGGTTGGTAACCTGACATACCCTCCCTGTACTAGCTTACTGCTGGTGCGGGATAAGCCAGGCTAGATGCAGTACAGGGCCTTCAATTTGGCACCAGCACACTGACTGGATTTCAGACTTCCAAGTGGCCATGTGGGCTCTGACAAGTGCCAGGGGTGAATGCTGCACTACCCAGGAGATGCCTTACCTGGAGGCCAGGGTATGCCTTACCTGGAGTAGGGTCCCCTCCGCAAATACCTCACAGAAACCTCAGAGGCACATCTGTGCCCGCTGGCATTTCCACCTCCTCCTGCCTAACTCCACCTAGCAACAATGCGCTAGAGGAATGGTCAACACTTCCCTCTCAGCACAGCATGGTCTATAACCAGATATTACTGCTGGTGCTCACAAATGTACAAACACTTGATAGAAATACTTTGAGTCACAGCAAGCCATACTGGGGGCCCACAGAGCAGATGCTGTGTTCATGTGGCTAGATGGCCATAGCTACTCTGTGTAGATAACTACAAGACCCAGGAACAAATACTAAGGGGGCAAGGCATGCTAGTGGGAGCACAACTCACACAGCTGCCAAAGCACAGGGCAATTTCCCATCTAGATATCGACCTTTGGAAATATAAATATGTCCACAGGCCTTACCTCAAATCATCTTGCGCCAAACTGTCCTTTTCATCTGGGGGTCCAAAGTCAGCTTCTGCCAGTAATTGATCCACCTGAAAAGGAAGCACAGGGCAGTAAGCCTCTGGCTCCTGCTGTGAAGCAGCAGTCGGCACTGGTGTCACAGCCTCCCACCTGGTCCAGCTGTGGCCACAGGACCTGGAAATACCCTACCAGGCAAGAACCTACAACTCAGAATTATGAGCAGCAGTGGTTCTCTTGAAATATGGTCTATGCTTCTCGCCTCATGACTACCTCTAGAAAGCACCAAGGAAACACGTGGGACATCATTTCCCAGAGACAGAAAGAACCACAGGCAGTTCTGAGGAGATAGTTCAACCCATTCCCTAGGGCAGCCACAAGGAGTGGCCTTAAGCACCAGAGCTGAACTGCATGCCCGGAGCTTAATGGTACTACATTCCTCTGATCTTTCTAGATGGTGAAATCCCTTGCCGGGGCCAACCGGCAGCAAACCAGGGTTCGCAGATTGGGGTTCCTGAAATAGGGGGCAAGGACTAGGAAGAAATAGAAGAGAGACAGACACACCGGGTCAGGGATGTCCGCAGTCCAGGTAAAGACTGCCCCGTTTATTTTTCACTCCCGCTTCTTCCCTCCTCCAGACCCCGGGAACCTCCAGGTGTTACATTCATATGGTAAATCTCAGGTCATTTACATAGAATAGGGCCAGAAAACAATAAGACAATAAAGCCATTGTCTGATGCAAGTCAAGGTACAGTTTGATTCCACTCTGGCTCCCAACAATCCCCCACCAACAGGATTGCCATTCCTTCACGTTTCAGAGCTACCTGTGCAATAACTAACAAAAGACAAGTCAAATTAGATACATTTCTTCTGTGTAGCTCAATCATACAAAATCTTCTAGTGAACAACAGTTACTTACCTATAACATTGCACACACTATTTGATGATTTTTGGCAAATTAAAAAAAAATTTTGTGGGTGATGGGGCTTAAACTCAGCCTGGGCGCTGTCCCTGAGCTCTGCAGCTCAAGGCTACCACCCTACCCTTGAGCCAAGCCCCACTTCCTGTTTTCTAGAGGCATATTAGAGATAAGAGTCTCAGGTCCATTTGTGCCCGGGCTGATTTTGAACCTTGATCTTCAGATCTCAGCCTCCTGAGTAGCTAGGATTTCAGGCACGAGCCACCACACCCAACATGACTTTTGGTAAATTAAAGTTTTGCTTTTGTTTTACTTTTTTTGCGGGGGGGTCCATCATGGGGCTTGAACTCTGGGCCTGGGCACTGTCCCTGAGCTCTTCAGCTCAAGGCTAGCACTCTATCACTGAGCCACAGCACCACCTCCAGTTTTCTGGTGGTTAATTGGAGATGAGAGTCTTATGGACTTTCCTGCCTAATCTGGCTTTGAACAACGATCCTCAGATCTCAGGCTCTTGAGTAGCTAAAATTACAGGCATAAGCCACCAGCGCCTGGCTAATCCAAATTCGTTTTCTTTTCTTTTCCTTTTTGCCTATCCTGGGGCTTGAACTCAGGGCCTGGGTGCTGTTTCTAAACTCTTTTGCTCGAGGCTAGTGCTCTACCATTTTGAGCCACAGATCCAGCTCTAGTTTTTGAGTGATTAATTGGAGATAAAAAAGTCTCACAGGGGACTTTTCTGCTGGCTGGCTTCTGTGATCCTCAGATCTCAGCCTCCTGAGTAGCTAGAATTATAGGTGAGAACCCACTGGCTAAAGATCTCTTAAAAAAACGATGTTAGAGGGGCCGGGAGTTTGGCCTAGTGGTGGAGTGCTTGCCTAGCATGCACGATTGCCCGAGTTTCATTCCTCAGTACCACATACATAGAAAAAAGCCGGAAAAAGTGGTGGTGAGGTTCAAGTGGTAGAGCTCTAGCCTTGAGAAAGTCCAAGGACAGGGCTCAGGCCCTGAGCTCAAGCCCAGGACTGGCCAAAAAAACCCCAAAAAACAAAAAATTAAAAAAACCAAAAAACAATGTGAGAGGCTAGTTGCTGAACAACCAGCAGATCATTTTGGAAATAATAAGGACAACTCCTAGAATCTAATGAAAATGAAAAACAATTTATCAGAATTTCTAGGATATAGCAAAGGCAGTGCTGGAGGCAAGTTTATAAATATAAGCACTGACATTAAAAAAAATCTTAAATAATAGCTTAATGATTCTCTCCTCTCTCTTGCTCTCTTTCTCTCTCTCTGCCACGAAAGAACAAGCTGGGTAAGAATATGAGACCTTGGGGCCGGGAGTTTGGCCTAGTGGTTAAAGTGCTTGCCTAGCATGCATGAAGACCCGGGTTCGATTCCTCGGTACCACATACATAGAAAAAAGTCGGAAGTGGTGCTGAGGCTCAAGTGGTAGAGCTCTAGCCTTGAGAAAGTCTAAGGACAGTGCTCAGGCCCTGAGCTCAAGCCCAGGACTGACAAAAAAAAAAAAAAAGAATATGAGACCTTGAGTTCAAGCCACCACCAAAAATAAATAAATAAATAAAAATCAATTAAACAAAAACTTGGCTTTTTGAGAATAAAAAGCAGATTGACAGCCAATATAACCAAACAGAAGAGAAAGAAGGCCCATATTAATAAAATAAAGAGATGAAAAAGGGGATAGTACAACACATACTGATTAAATTCAAAGGATCTAAAGTTCATTCTAATACACTGGGAAATCAAGAACATGGATAAATGTCTACATGCACTTGATCTACACAAACTGATGTAAACCATGTAACAGATCTATAACAAAATAAATAAAATTAATTCTTCTATTAAGGAGAAGATATGAACCTCTGGTTATAAAGTTTTAAGTCTTATGTAATTACCTGGGTCTTCCACCTCAACAAACCCTTTCTTGGGGTAGGCTTATAATACTATCTAATATTATGTATTTTGTGGTAAGGTACTTTAGGGAAGTAGGCCTTATTTTTCTTATCCTTTCGTACTAGGAAAAATCCAGTGACAGAAACTGACCTGGATTTCTCCGGTCTGAACTCAGATCATATAGGATCATTGAACAAATGAACCTTTAATAGCTGTTGCACCATTAAGATATCCTGATCCAACATCGAGATTGTATATCTTATCGATATGAACTCTTTTTTGAACACTGTCTTTGTGCTTTCTCAAAGCTAGCGCTCTACCACTTGAGCCATGGCACCCCTTCTGGCTTTTCTATGTATGTGGTGCTTAGAAATTGAACCTGAATCTTCCTGTATGGTAGGCAAGCACTCTACCATTAGGCCATGTTCCTGGCCCAATATGGACTCTTTAATAAGACTGAGCTGTTAACTCTAGGGTAATTTAGTCCACTGATCTGACAATCTGGGTCAAATAAGACTTCATATAATGTTAGCTTGTAGGTCTTAATAAAAGTCTTTCAGAGGTTTATTTTTGTTCCAAGGTCACCCCAACCAAAATTTAGATTCTAGCTCTCTGATTGTTAGCTCTTGTTGACTGATAATATTAGGATATTAGAATTTTAATTTAAGCTCCATAAGGTCTTCTCATCTTATTTCATAATTTTCCATCAATTTAATTGATCAAATGTAAGAGACAGTTAAACCCTTATTGTGCCATTCATACAAGTCCCTAAAAGTGATTTATGCTGCCTGTGCACAGTCAGGATACCTTAGCCACTTCACATTGGTCACTGGGAAGGTGGGGTCTCTTATACTTGTACGCTAAAGATGATGTTTTTTGTAAACAGGTGGGGTTTGTGTTTGCTGAGCTCCTCTTATATTTTTTAATCTTTCCATTATAGCATTCCTGTGTTGGGTTAACATATAAAGCTATATTTAGTTAAGAGATTAATTATAATATTTTAGGGGCCGGGAGGTTGGCCTAGTGGTTAAAGTGCTTGCCTAGCATGCATGAAGACCCGGGTTCAATTCCTCGGTACCACATACATAGAAAAAAGCCAGAAGTGGTACTGAGGCTCAAGTGGTAGAGCTCTAGCCTTGAGAAAGTCCAAGGACAGTGCTCAGGCCCTGAGCTCAAGCCCAGGACTGGCAAAAAAAAAAAAAAAAAATTTAGTGCTATCAGTGAATTATTTGCTCTGATATAAACTTATGCTAGGAAATTTATAAATCTTATTACTTTTTTTTTTGCCAGCCATGGAGTTTGAACTCATGGCCTGGGGCTTTCTCAAGGCTGAAGCTTTACCACTTGAGCCACAGCACCACTTCAGGCTTTTTTCTATGTATGTGGCACTGAGGAATGGAACCCAGGTCTTTGTACATGCTAGGCAAGCACTCTACCACTAGGCCAAACTCCCGGCCCCATTTATTAGTTTTTTTATTAGTAAGTTTTAAACAGAACATAAGTTCTTTGCTGGACAACCAGCTATCATCAGGCTCGATAGGCTTTTCACTTACACCTTCAAATCTTCTCACTATTTTGCTACATGGATGAGTTGGCCCTCTGTGCTATTAGAAGGTAGCTCGTCTGATTTCAGGGTGCTTGACTTAAATGCTTTTAGTCAAATGCTTTTATTTCTGGTTAATTATGCAAAATGTAAAGGAACTAATCTTTGCTTTGTTTAACTTTTATTAATCTTTCATCTTTCCCTTGTGGTATTTTTTTCTATGGCTCTAATTTTGTGGATTTTCTATCACCTAAACTAGTATTCAAGGTAAATGATTTAGATTATTAAATATATTTATGTTTGAGGTTTTGTAGGCTATGAGACAGTTCAAAGCATTCGAAGATCTGAAATCTTCTGAGTGTAAGTCAGATGCTTTTCGTAAGTTATACTCTGACTATTCTAAGTGCATTTTCCAGTACACTTACCTTGTTATGACTTATTGCCTCTTATTCTCATGTAATAAGTAATTAATAAATGGTATATTTTTTAAATATTGAGGAAGGTGACAGGCGGTGTGTGTGCTTCCTTAGTCTATTCAATTAAAGTCTCTATTTTTCATTTACTGTTAAATCATCCTTTATAATATAGATTTCATATAGGCATTCATGAATGTTCTGTTTAAGGAAAATGTAGTCATTGCATTCCACGTCATTGACTACATCTTGATTTAACTTTTCTGTTTTATCAATGACTGTGCTTACTTGAAAAGCTTTTTTTATTAAAGAATTTATTAACATTGGCTTTTACATCATATTTCAAATGACATGTTTAAAAAACGAATGTTCAAGAAGGGAATCTCAATATACAAACACTGGCACTTAGTTTTTAGAACATAATAAAAATTAGGCTAAGGGTTTGTATATCATAGATACATATTAATTTATGAATTAAAACAGTATGTCTATAGAGTGATATGTTTTTATGTAGTTATGTTTATATTTCCAATACCATGTCCATAGCATTGAGTATGCAAATATCGAGTCCTCGCTCTTGTACTGTTTGGATCTAATAGCCACATATTAACGATACCATGAGCCTTTTGTTCCTTTGGTCTTGACTTGTCTCACTCAACATGATTCGCTCTAGATTCATCCACTTGCAAAGCTTTTAAGGGTTTGCTGAAGATGGCAGAATATAGGCTGACTTAATAAGAAGTGGTGAGATAAATTGGGGTTCATCGATTACAGAACAGGCTCCTCTAGATGGACATAAAGCACCACCTAGTCCTTTTAGCTTTGAGCTGCTGCTTGTAGTTCTTTGGCAAATACATTTGTTCTACACTTATGTTTAAGGTTAAACATAGTGGCATATCCAATCCCAGTTTGTGCTACAGCTTTAGTGCTGCAGATTAATAAAATTACTTTCATTGGGTGTTTTCACATTAGGGCTTTTTACAGCTTAGTGAAGTTTTAGCTTTACTTAGATTATATTCTTTAGCACTCTTTGCACTACATTGTATTAACTTGGGTTAATCGTATGACAGCAGTGGCTAGCACAAAATTTAGCAAGTAAGTTATATCAGTATAACTTATTCAAACTTTCGTTTATTGCTTAATTTTTGTCACTATTGTAGCCTGTACAGGGTGTGGTTCAATGTGGTGTTTTTGGCTATAAGATGTTGTGTGCTTTATACCTGCTCCTTTATTTCTGCTATGGTAGAGAGACTTGGGGCAAATCTCACTGGTGTACAGATATTTGCATGCGTAAATTTACTGACAGCAAATACAAAGGCTAGGACCAAAACCTTTAATATGCTTATGGAATTATTAATTTTTTCTAGGCATTTTCAGTGCCTTGCTTTGTTTATAAGCTACATTAACCCTAGTGGGTTTAGGAAATGTAGGTTGTTAAAAAGTTTCTGATATATTAATTTTATATGAAGTTTACTACTTTGAATATGTTTAAACTTGACATAATGGTTAATATGTTTAAGATTTAGTAGAACTCCTAAAATATGTATGTATAATAATTCTTGTTTTGGGGGTTTGGCAAGATAGGGTGCATATAGGCAGGGGATGGGGGGGTTGTTAATTATATTAAATGGATTGAGATAAA
Organism: Megascapheus bottae; assembly: GCF_031878675.1. Lineage (NCBI taxonomy): Eukaryota > Metazoa > Chordata > Mammalia > Rodentia > Geomyidae > Megascapheus > Megascapheus bottae. The sequence goes on from NC_143527.1 coordinate 178,827, forward strand.
ATCATGAAGTTACTTTTTTCATGTCCTCAAAGCATGCATAAATTGTAGCTTGTTTGTAAGTGGTTAGAGGATATTAGGTTTAAGTCCAGCTACAGATCAATTGACTGGGACCAAGCCTTGACAGCTTAGCTGAGTCACAACATCCTAAATATTAAGAAACAAAAATACCAGAGGCATGACAGAGTAGTTACGTTGATCATGGGCTGATTAATCCATTGAGATGTCTTACTGAAGAGGAACAAGTGGACAATTTTAGGATATACGGCTTTGAGGTAAGAACCAGATGCCAGGTTCATGGGCTCTAAGAACAAGAAGGGAAGTACTGGTGGGCAGAAGATGGTTTCATGGAGGATGGTAGATTAAGTGGCAAAAAGTAGCAGGGGAGGCCTCGAGTTTGGCCTAGTGGTAGAGTGCTCACCTAGTATGCATGAAGACCCGGATTTGATTCCTTGGTACCACATACATAGAAAAAAGCTGGAAGTGGTGCTGAGGCTCAAGTGGTAGAGCTCTAGCCTTGAGAAAGTCCAAGGACAGGGCTCAGGCCTTGAGCTCAAGCCCAGGAATGGCAAAAAAAAAGTAGTAGGGGATAGCCATCTGGACAAGGATATGTTTAATGTGAAGGTTGTAGTTACATATCAGGGACAATCTTATTTTCAAGCATTATTTGAATTGTTGTGGTGGATATTCATATTGAGTATGATTATATGTGAAGGTAGTATATAGTATGTATGTTTACAGATTATGTATGGTTAAAATTATTTAATGGGGTTATTCACTGCTGAATTACACTGGACCTTTAAAGAATGCATACCAATGTTTCTCTATTCCAAAAGTTACACAAGAAGGAACAGTACCAAACTCATTCTATGAGGCTGCATGTGACTCATCCAGGTACCAGTCTTACCCTATGACCAAAACCCAACAAAGACATAACACACACAAAAAAATTATAGACTAATTTCCTTAGTGTACATAGATGTGAAAATTCTTAATAGAACTTTTCAACCAGATTCAACAGTACATTAAAAAGTTTATACACCATAATCAAGTCAGTTTCATTTAGGGATGTAAAGATGGTTCAATATACACAAATGAGCAAATTTAACCCAGCTCATGAGTATTAAGGATACAAAATATATACAATCATTTCAAAATTCAACATCCTTTTATGATAAAAGCTCTCAAGAAACTAGAGTAAAACAAATGTATCTGAACACAATAAAAGCTATATATGAGAAACCTATAACCAATATTGTACTAAATGAGGAAAAATAAAAATCATTTCCTCTAAAGTCAGGAACAAGACACTTTTAACACAGAACTGGAATTTTCAACTACAGCAATAAGGTAAAAGAAAGAAAATGGATTCAAATACTAAAGTAAGAAGCCTGATTATCTGTTTGTAGATATAATCCTATGCTTAAAAGATTATCCAAAGATCCCACCAGGGGGCAGGAGTATGGCCTAGTGGTAGAGTGCATGCTTAGCATGCACGCACCAAGCGTGGGTTCCATTCCTTGGTACCACATACACAGAAAAGGTGGAAGTATTGCTGTGGCTCAAGTGGCAGAATGTTAGTTGTGAGCAAAAGTGCTCAAGGACAGTGCCCAGGCTTTGAGTTCAAGCCTCATGACTGGGGGAAAAAAAAAGATTCCACAAAAAAAAAATTCTAGCTCTTATCAACACAATATGGTTATAAAATTAACCTATAAATGCAAGTACCACTGGGCTCTAGTAGCTCACGCCTGTAATCCTAGCTACTCAGGAGGTTGAGATCTGAGGATTATGATTCAAAGCCAGCCAGGGCAAGAAAGTCTGTGAGATTCTTATCTCCAATTAACCACCAGAAAACCAGAAGTGATGCTGTGGCTAAAGTGGTAGAGTATTAGCCTGGAGCTAAAGAGCTCAGGGACAGTGCCCAGGCCCAGAGTTTAAGGCCCACAACAACAACAACAAAAACAGAAAGAGGAAGGTAAGTACCTTTCTTACATACTATAAAGTATTTTTCCTACATATTAATCATGAACAGGTCGTGAAAAATATTAGGTAACACTCCTATGTCCTATTCATAACAGCCTTTAAACAAATAATGAAATACCTAGGAATAAACAAAGGAGGCAAATGAGCTCTATAGTAAAAACTGTAAAATATTAAAGAAAGAAATTGAAGAAGATACCAAAAGATGAGAAGACACCCTATATTTATGGATTGGTAGAATTAATACCATAAAAGTGCTATAATACCTCAAGCAATCTATACATTGAATGTTATTATCATTAAAGTTCTAATGTCAGCTGGGAGTGTCTGCCTAGAGGCAGAGTGCTTGGTTAGCATGCACAAAGCCCTGGGTTCAGTTCCTGGGGACCACACACACAGAAAAAGCCAGAAGCGGTACAGTGCCTCAAGTGGTAGAGCTCTAGCCTTGAGAAAGCTCAGGGACAGCGCCCAGGCCCAGAGTTCAAGCCCCATGAATGTCCAAAAATAAAAAATAAAATAAAAACAAAAAACTAATATCATCCTTAACAGCAATAGAAAAATCAATCCTAAAAATTACATGGAAGCATAAAAGACCTGAAAGAGCCATTCTGAGAAAAATGAGAAATACTGGAATTAGAATACGAGACTTCAAATTATAATAGCATGGTAAAAAAAAAAAAAAAGACCTGGAAATTTAGAGACCCAGAAATAAACCCAATAACTACAGATATCTTATTTGGAGGAGTATATTACTGGAGTTTTGTAATAATCTTTTTTTTGGGGGGGGCGGGGTCATGGGGCTTGAACTCAGCTTACTGCCCTATCCCTGGAGCCACAGTGACACTTTCAGGGTTGTTTTCTCAACAAAAAGCTTCATGGAGAATTTCATACCTCTTACCTAAACTATTCGGAACCCTAATGTAGGTTGATCACACATAAGCAGTACCCAGGTAGAAAGCTAGACCCTGTCTCAGAAATAATGAGGGAGACAGGTGCTGTTGGCTCCTGCCTATAACCCTAACTGCTCAGGAGACTGAGATCTGAGGACTGGGATTCCAAGCTAGCCCAGGAAGGAAAATTGGAAGTGGCACTGTGACTTAACGCAGTAAAGTACTAACCTTGAGCAAGAGGTCAGGGACAGCATCCAGGTCGAGTTCAAGCCCCAAGATCACCCCTAACCCCCAACAAAAAAGAGCAAAACTCAGGCTTGGAGTTTGGCCTAATGGTAGAGTGCTTGCCTAGCATTCATGAAGACTTGGGTTCGATTCCTCAGTACCACATACATAGAAAAAAGCTGGAAGTGGTGCTGAGGCTCAAGTGGTAGAGCTCTAGCCTTGAGAAAGTCCAAGGACAGTGCTCAGGCCCTGAGCTCAAGCCCAGGACTGGGAGAAAAAAAAAAAACTCAGACTAAAAATATGTGGTTCAGCAATATAGAGCCTTTTCCTAGCAATATAAGGCTCTGAGTTTAAAACTAGTACTGTAAGTGCAGCTGTGGCTCAAGCTGTAGAGCACTAATCTTGGACAGCATCCAGACTCTAAGTTAAAGGCTCAAGACTGGAACCTCACTCCCTACCCATCCAAAAAAAGGATAGACGGGCATAGTGGTTCATGCCTGTAATCCTAGCTACTCAAGAGGCTGAGATCTGAGGATCAAGGTTCAAAGCCAGCCTGGAAACAAAAGGACCTGCGACTCTTATTTCCAATTTAACTCTAGAAAATGGGAAGTGGTAGTGCTCCAGGGTAGAGCAATAACCTTTAGCTGAAGAGCTCAGGGACAATGCCCAGGCCCAGGAATAGGGTGGTAGCCTTGAGCTGAAGAGCCTAGGGACAGCACCCAGGCCCAGAGTTCAAGCCCCATGAGCCACAAAAAAACAAACAAACAAAAAAAAAAAAACAAAACAAAACAGTGGAATCCACCAAGCACTATTTGAAAAGGGAAGAGAAGCGAGGAAAGGTCACTAAGGGAACATAACAAAGGAAGAAAGCTTGTTAAAAATATACTGTATGTACTTATGGGAGAAGAGTGGGGAACCTTTTTTCTGCCAACGGCCATCTGGCCAATTATATTATTCATAGGTCATATGAAATTATCATTATAAGCAGATGGTCCCAGGCAACTAACAATGAGAAGCATACAAATCTGTTCCATCATGTAACAAATGATTCTGCTACCCTTACAGACCCACTAGCCGGATGTCCCCCACCCCTGAATGAAACTCCTTTGGGACAGGAGATATGGCATAGTGGTACAGTGCTTGACAGGCATGCATGAAGCCCTGGGTTTGATTCCTCAGTACCACATAAAACAGAAAAAGCTAGAAATAGCACTGTGGCTCAAGTGGTAGAGTGCTAGCCTTGAGCAAAAGAAGCTTAGGGACAGTGCCTGGGCCCCAGGACTGACCAAAAAAAAAAAAAAAAAAAGGAAGAAAGAAAGAAAGAAGTGAGTTTCTTTGGTCGATTAATGTATGCTAATAGAAAGTTTATTTCTATTTTAACTATATTGTCTTTTGGGGACTTAAAATTAATGTAAATGTAAGTTTTTATGCATAAAATTACTTTAAAGCCTTACCTTGAAACTGGGCGCTGGTGGCTCATACCTGTAATTCTAACTGCTCAGGAGGCTGAGATCTGAGGATTGTGGTTCAAAACCAAAGCTTGGCATGAAAATCTCTTGAGACTCTTATCTCCAATTTACTACCAGAAAACTGGGAGTGGAGCTGTGGCTCTAAGTGGTAGCCTTGTGCAGAAAAGCTCAGGGACAGTACCCAGGATCTGAGTTCAAGCCCCATGACCACCACCACCAAAGACAGCAAAAAAAGCCTTACCTTGGCCAGAACTGCGTCTTTTCTGTCTTGAACAAACACTATTGGGGGCACATTCTTGAGTATCTGCTGGGACATCACCAGGTGCCTTAAGAGAGAATACATGGGTTTTTTTGTTGTTTGTTTGTTTGTCAGTCGTGGGTTTGATTGAGCTTAGGGCCTGAGCATTGTCCTGGGACTTTCTCAAGGCTACAGATCTAGTCCTTGAGCCTCAGCACCACTTCTGGCTTTTCTCTATGTATGTAGTACCGAGGAATTGAACCCGGGTCTTCATGCATGCTAGGCAAGCACTCTACCACTAGGCCAAACTCCCGGCCCCGAGAATGCATGTTTTACAGATATAGTAGAGAGGAACAGGTGCTCAATGCGAACTACACAAAACTCACTACTGATAATACTGAAAGCCAGACTCATTCCTCACGCAACTCAAAGGTGAAAAGGAGTGGATACAGTGTCACATCTGTGTTCTCAGTCAGGAGGGAGGCAGAAGAAAGTGGATCACTTGAGCCCAGAAGTTCAAGGTTGGTGAGATCTCTTTTTAAAAGGCAAAATAAGTGTAGTGGGAAAGAAAAGGAAGACTACTGACAGGAAAACATTAAAATAAAAGCTTTTCTCAAACTACCACATCACAAAAGGGTACAGTCATCATTACTGTGCTTACCTATTTGTTTACTTACCTACTTCACTGACACTTATTTACTTACTTATCTGCAACATTTGAGACTGAACCCCACTTGAGTCCAAGTGGTAGAACAGTATGGTTTAAAGTATTCGGTGGGCTTGCTGTTTGGCCTAGTGGTAGAGAGCTTGCATAGCATGTACGAAGACCAGGGTTCAATTCCTTGGTGTCACATAAATAGAACAGCCAGAATGGTGATGTGGCTCAAGGGGCAGACCGCTAGTCTTGAAGAAAAAGCCTAAGGACAGTGCTCAGGCCTTGAGTTCAAGCACACACACAAAAGAAGTATTTGGGTTTTTGTTGTTGTTTTTCATTGTGATCTTTCTTTCTTTCTTTCTTTCTTTCTTTCTTTCTTTCTTTCTTTCTTTCTTTCTTTCTTTCTTTCTTTCTGCTTTTTGTTGTTGTTGTTGTTTTTTGCCAGTCCTGTGCTTGAACTCAGGGCCTGAGCACTGTCCTTGGGCTTTCTCAAGGCTAGAACTCTACCACTTGAGCCACAGCACCACTTCTGGCTTTTTCTATGGATGTGGTACCAAGGAATTGAACCTAAGTCTTCAAGCACTCTACCATTAGGCCAAACTCCAAGTCCCTCATCGTGATATTCCTACACATACATACAATATTCCCACACTCATTCCCTCCATCTTTCTCTCACACTATCCCTTCTTAAAACAATTTCTGCAATTCTCATTGTTCTTTTTTACTGATGCACATAAAAACAAGTACATCAACCTTATTCATAGTCTGTTGGCTCTCTCTCCCCTACTGCTGGTACCCAACTCTCAACAGAACCTGTCTTACTTTCCTGTCATTTATTTTTCACTTTTATTGCATATTAATTATGTAAAGGAGTTTTGAAATGGTATCTCACACATGTACATAATTTAGGTTAACCCCTCCCCCCTATTATTCCCCTTACCTTCCTGTTTCAACAAAATTTCTTATGGAGTCTTATCTATATATGGACACAATGTATTTCAGTATTATTCATCATCCCTTATTCTTCTTCTCTCTTCTGGACAGTCCCATAATTATAATCATGCTGCTCATACACAAACACATGCATACACATATGTGACTTTTTGTATTTTCCTTTTTTTTTTTGTGGGTCATGGGGCTTGAACTCAGCCTGGGCGCCCTTGACCTCTTCAGCTCAAGGCTACCGCCCTACCGTTGAGCCAAGCCCCACTTCCCGTTTTTTAGACGTTAATTGGAGTTAAGAATCTCAGGTCCTTTTGTACCCGGGCTGGCTTTGAACCTTGATCCTCAGATCTCAGCCTCCTGAGTAGCTGGGATTATAGATGTGAGCCACTGCACCTGGCTGTATTTTCCTTTTGTTACTGAGGTAGGGTCTGAAGAACTTTTGCCTTGTCTGGTCTTACACTCCAGATATTCCTACTTCCACCTCTTGAGTAGATGAACCATCTCACCTGGCTTGTTCTTAATTCTTTCAGGGCAACCAAGATCCTTATGAACAATCTGGTCAGAACATGGGCACCACTGATAGTTCAGTGGGTGGAAGCTGTAGGATTTAGATGCTAACAGCCTGTCTGGAACCCAGTGGACACTTTCTTGAACTCTACCCTCACACCAGCACATGCTGGAGAAAAAGTCTTTTTCCAGCTCAGCTATGTGACACATACTTGTGAGGTAAACTACACATGGTATACATTTCCTGAAACCTATGCTCTGTGACATTAAGACTTGAGAGGGGAACACTTAGCTTAGTTAGATTTTCAGACTGCCCGAAAATCAGAGAATGACACAGCTGTTTCAATACTTCAAGAAAATCCTTTGCTATCTTGATTTTTTTAAACAGTAAAAGATGAAACTAACCATTCTTTAATAATGAAACATTCTCAAAGATTACTCCAGAGAAGGTCTCCATGCAGAGAGGACAAGACAGCACTCAGAATGACCTCCAAGTTCTTTGGATGAAGTCTCATGCATAGTTCTGACCCCAAGCACTATCCAATAAGACAGAATAAGACATTAAGGGGGCAAGAACAGCAGAGAGAAGCCTATGCAGGAAGGTGGTGCCAGCTCTAAGAACTGCTCGGTCAAGCTGGATTCCTATCTGGAAACTGAAGAGAAAATCAAGTTGGTTCTATATACCAACACAGTTCTGCAACATAAAAGGTTTGGCTGGGGCCAGGAGTTTGGCCTTGTGGTAGAGTGCTTGCCTAGCATGCACGAAGACCCAAGTTCGATTCCTCAGTACCACATACATAGAAGAAAAAAAAAAGCCAGAGGTGGTGATATGGCTCAAGAGGCAAAGCCCTAGTGGTAGAGTACATGCCTAATATACACGAAGCCCTGGGTTTAATTCTTCAGTACCTTGAAAAAGCCCAAGGACAGTGCTCAGGCCCTGAGTTTAAGGCCCAGGACTGGCAAAAAAAAAAAAGAAAAAACAAAATTGCTTTCAGAATTCCTTTGCACTTAGAAGTTACTGAAAATCCCAAAGTAATTTTGTTTATGTGCTTTTCAGTATTTACTACTAAAAAAATAACACAATTTTGGCCAGGAGTTTGGCCTAGTGGTAGAGTGCTTGTCTAGCCTGCACAACGACCCGAGTTCAATTCCTTGGTACCACATACATAGAAAAAAGCTGGAAGTGGTGCTGAGGCTCAAGTGGTAGAGCTCTAGCCTTTGAGAAAGCCCAAGGACAGTGCTCAGGCCCTGAGCAAGTCCAGGACTGGCAAAAAAAACAAAAACAAAAAAACAAAAAAACCCCAAAAACCCCCACAATTTTGTCACTTAATAAACTATGCTTTTATAAAAAGTATTTGAGAACAGTGGCTTGATTTGCCTACCTGAACATGCTCTGAGCCCTACCTGGTAGAAGGTAGGTGGGTTTCATCATTGCATCTGCATCCTATTGCTGACTAGATCATGTTTTATGGGAAAAGGCAAATTATATTCTGAAATTCCAGAAAATAGTTCAGGGGTAGGGAGTATGGCCTAGTGGTAGAGTGCCTGCCTACCATGCACAAAGCCCTGGGTTTGATTCCTTGGTACCACATACACAGAAAAATCTAGAAGTGGTGCTGTGGTCCTTAGCGAGCCTTGAGAAAGCTCAAGCACAGTGCCCAGGACCTGAGTTCAAGCCCCAGAACTGGCAAAAACAAAAACAAAAACAAAAAAAAAACAACTTTCAAAAATTTTCCTTAAAGTACTAGAAGTTTGGCCTAGTGGTAGAGTGCTCATCTAGTATGCATGAAGACCCAGGTTTGATTCCTTGGTACCACATACATAAAAAAAGCCAGAAGTGGTGCTGTGGGTCAAGTGGTAGAATTCTAGCTTTGAGAAAGCCCAAGGACAGTGCTCAGGCCCTGAGTTCAAGGCCCAGGCCAAGCATACACACAAAATAAGATAAATTTTTAATAAGAAAATTTAAAAGAATGCCTACAACAAAGACAACTGAGCAACTTAAGGTTTCTCAGGCAGAAAATAGTAATTGTAGAAAGCAGCACCATCACCTCATATATGCGGCGCTCCTCTGTAGGACCGCTTCTGTGTGCTTGTTCTGCTCTGCAGAATGACCTGCCTTCCAGTAGACACGGCAGGCTGAGAAGTCCGAAGTCAGAGAGACCTGAAACCCACCCAGACACAGGGCACTTCATGTGTGGTCGAGGAGACCTGAGACCCACCCTGACCATAGGTCACTGTATGTGTGCAGTGGTTCTCAAACAGATAACGGTCTTGAGATGAAAAACCACAGTTTCTCTGTGCCTGAGTGCCATTTCTGTGGGGCCCACCAGGGACCACCACCTGCTGAGATGTCGTGGCTGAGAGTAAAATAAACTTGCTCCTTCTCTCTAGGTCCCACCAATTACCTGTTTAGCCAGCAACTCTGACCATGGGACATTGGCTACATCCTTTTGCCATGATGCTGTCTGCTGTCTGCCTCAACTGTTTTAGAGGTAGGGGGACTCTCTGTCTTAATGCTGGGTTAAAGGCAGCATGTCTACACCCCAGCACATCCTTAGACTTCTAACAATCTAGGCCATATTTTGACACTGACTAGGTGTCTGACAACATGCCAAGTCCCCTACCAGGACAGAAGGAAGGTGGATGTCTCTGCACCACAACATGGGTGTCCTCTAGGACTTAAGATGATCGAACTGGGTATAACTCCTGTTGCCCCAAATGAAAACCATGACAGTGAGAAGATGAGGCAAGACTGAAAGGCCTGGTCTGTCACCTACCTTGGAGAGCTCCACATTCAGGTCATACACTTCCTGGCTTACTTCAGGGGTGCACAGCAAATCGCTCAGTACTTGGAAAAGGAGGCCGTTCAGGATCCTCAGACGCACATGGTTTTCCTTGGTGGTCTTCTTTGAGGTCTTCTTGGTGAGAAATTCCAGCTTGGATGACTTGTGGGTCTCCATTAATAAGAGCATACCAAGGACAGCATTATTTCTATGACTAACTTCAAGACTTACAGTAGATACCAGGGCAGAGCTCAGCTGACAGACCAACAGACACAAATGCTAATCTCAGACATTTCTTTCTAATCACTGAACCAGATCCTTCCAGATTTTACTTCAATACTAAAAGTGCTGCTAATTTGGCTACTTTTTAATTTATTTAATTGTTTTAAGTGTATATGTGTGCTTGCTTGTATATGTGCCAGTACTATGGCTTGAATTCAGAGCCTTCCTCTCTTGCCTGGCTTTTTCACTCATAGCTAACACCCTATTATACTTGAGTCATGCCTCTACTTCCAGCTTCCTGCTGCTTAACTGGAAATAAAGGTTTTGCAGACTGTCTGCCTAGGCTGGCTTTGAACCAAATCCTCAGATGTCAGCTATGACTATAATTGTGAACCACCAAAAATTAGAATTTTTTTCACTTTGTGTGACTGTGTGTGTGTGTGTGTGTGTGTGTGTGTGTGTGCCCACATGTGTGCACATGCTGGTCCTGGGGCTTAAACTCTGGTCCTGGGTGGTGTCCTTGAGCTTTTATGTTCAGACTAGTGCTACACTACTTGAGCCACAGCTCCACTTCTGACTTTTTAGTAGTTTAGTGAAGGTAAGAGTCTCACACCTAGGCACTGGTGGCTCATACCTGTAATCTTAACTACTCAGGAGGCTGAGATTTAAGGATTGTGATTCAAAGTCAACCTGGCACAAAAGTCCGTAAGACTTTTTTTTTGCCAGTCCTGGGGACTGAACTAAGAGCCTGAGCACTGTCTTTGGGCTTTCTCAAGGCTAGAGGTCTACCACTTGAGCAAAGCACCACTTCTGGCTTTTTCTATGTATGTGGTACAGAGGAATTCAACCCAGGTCTTCATGCATGCTAGGCAAGCACTCTTACCACTAGGCCAAACTCCCAGCCATCCATGAGACTTTTATCGCCAAATAACCACCAGAAAACTGGAAGTGGCACTGTGGCTCAAAATAGTAGAGTGCTATCCTTGAGCTGGAGAGCTCATAGACAGCACCCAGGCCCAGAGTTCAAGCCCCAAGTCTGTCAAAAAAAAGTCTTAATTTTTGTTTTTCCACATAAAAAGAAGGATGCAGAACGGAGGAGGCATTAGGGCCTAAGAAACCCAGATATTTAATAGAAACAACAGGGCATATGAGGGTAGGAGAGAAGAAAGTTTTAAATTAATTTTTACTTAAAGTTTATCTACAATTTCAAGGGCAGAGAGGCCCTTTAAACATAACTTCCTGGGCTGGGAGTGTAGCCCAGTGGCAGAGTGCTTGCTTAGCATGAATGAAGACTCCTTGGTATCACACAGAAAAAGCTGTGCTGTACCACTTGTGCTGTGGTTCAAGTGGTAGAGCTCTAGTGTTGAGAAAACCAAAGGACAGTGCGCAGGCCCTGGACTGGCAAACAACAAAAAAAAAGTCTTTTGCCCAGGCTGGCTTAGATCTGTGATCCTCAAATCTCAGGTTTGAGAGTAGCTAGCATTACAGATGTAAGCCACTGGAACCTAGGTTTTTTATTTTGTTTTGTTTTGTTTTTTTCCTTAAAACATGTAATTTATACACCATAAAGTTCACTCTGGAAACCTTTTATTTTTCTTTGCTATGTTGGGGATTGAATTCAGGACCTTTTTCACACTCTACCATTAAGTTACATCCCAAACCATTTGTATCATATCAACACCTGTGGCACATACACTAAAAACTGACCATACATTAAAATATTAGAATTTGGTCAAAGAACATTCAAGAAAACCATTAATATTATTTTTTTCTCTGAAAGTGTTGAAATCCATGCTGCAGTAGCACCTCGCTAGAGCTCAACAAGGTTAGAAATGGAAAGTTTGGTCACTACAATCTTGCCAACTTTTAACTTTCCCTCCTACCTCACAACTATAAAGGTAATAGATGTTGCTTATTACTTACCAGGTGAGACCCCAGAGAAGGACCTTCATACCAAAACTTCTTTCTATGTAGAAAAACAAAAATTAAGTAGGATAACAGTGGTAAATTAGGAAGAAAGAGTTACATAGAGTGATTCTAGGATTCAGAATGGAGGAGGCATTAGGGCCTAAGAAACCCAGATATTTAACAGAAACAACAGGGCATATGAGGGTAGGAGAGAAGAGAGTTTTAAATTAATTTTTACTTAAAGTTTATCTACACTCTCAAGGTCAGAGAAAGAGGCCCTTTAAACATATCTTCCTGGGCCGGGAGTGTAGCCCAGTAATAGAGTGCTTGCTTAGCATGCATGAAGACCCAGGTTCGATTCCTTGGTACCACATACATAGAAAAAGCTGTGCTGTACCACTTGTGCTGTGGTTCAAGTGGTAGAGCTCTAGTCTTGAGAAAACCAAAGGACAGTGCTCAGACCCTGGACTGGCAAACACCAAAAATATCTTCTGACCTAGAAATGTAGTTCAGTAGTAGAATGTCTGCCTACCATGCACAAAGCCCAGGGTTCCATTACTACGTAAATAGAAAAAACTGGAAGTGGCACTGTGGCTCATGTGGTAGGGTGCTAGCCTTGAGCAAAAGAAGCTCAGGGACAATGCCCAGGCCCTGAGTTCAATCTCCATGACTGGCAAAACAAAACAAAAACATATATTCCAAACAGCATGTAAGCACTTTGCCTAGCTGAACAAGTAGTCAGTTTCACAGGGAGTCACAAGAGGGTGTTTCTGATATGTACACCATAGCACAAGTTAAGTAACAGGGAAAATCCTCTTCTCTGTCTGTTACTGAGAGGGAGGGACAGTAAGATGAAGAGATTAAATGATCCACATAAAATACTAGACAGTGGTTTCATACAAAACCATTCCTAAATAAGGCAGTATACAGAGCACACCTGGCTCTCAGACTATGGCTTTCAACACCACTTACTAATAATCAGAGCTCTGTGGAGAACTGGTTGATTTTAGGGCTGAGATAAGAGTACATATAAACCTGGGACATTCTGGCTATGCTCATAGAGACAAACAGCATATGCTCTCTTTTATATGTGGAAGCTAGATCTAAAATATACCAGGGCATAATAAATTATACAGCACTCTAGACATTTACACATAGTATAGAGATGCTAAGCAGATGGGTATACACAGCCCAGTACCAGCAAGCAAGCAAGCAAGCAAGAAAGAAAGAAAGAAGAGAGAGAGAGAGAAAAGAAGAGAGAGAAAGGAAGGAAGGAAGGAGGGAGAGAGAGGTGAGTTGGTCAATAAAGAGAAAAAGAGAGAAAGTAGAAGAGAGCTGAGAGAGAGATGGAAGGAAGGAGTGAGGGAGGGAAGGGAGAAAAGAAAAGGAGGGAGAGGGAGGGAGAGAAGGGGGAGAGAGAGGGAGGGAGAGGGAGGGAGAGAGAGAGGGAGGGAGAGGGAGGGGGAGGGAGGGAGGGAGGAAGGGAAAGAGAGGGAGAGGGGGAGAGAAGGGGGGGGGAAGAGGGAAAAAAACACAGTTCCAAACAGAAATAAATTAGGCCCTGTGGCTCACACCTATCATCCTATCTGATTAGAGGCAGAGTCTGGAGGATTGAGATTTGTGGTCACTCAAACCAATAGTCCAGGTTTGGTGGATTGAAATCTGAGGCCAGTTCCAGGCAAGAATCCAAGACTCTACCTGGAAAAGAACTAAAGCATGTAAGGTTAGGGGCACAGTTCAAGTAGTAACAGAGAATCTGCCTAGCAAGCCAAGGCTATGAATACAACGTCCAGTAGGGTCTTGAGCTTCCTCAAGGCTAGTGCTGTACCACTTGAGCCACAGCACCACTTCCAACTTTTACTGTGTATGTGGTACCAAGGAATCGAACCCAGGGTTTTGTACATACTAGGCAACACTCTACTGCTAGGCCACACTCGCCCCACCAAGGCAAACTTGATTCATCAAAGTAAGACCACATAGAAGAAGCATTGTTCAGTTGGGCCGGATGGCTCACGCCTGTAATCCTACCTATTCAGGAGGCTGAGATCTGAGGATCAAGGTTCAAAGCCAGCCCGAGACCAAAAGGCCCAGAGACTCTTATCTCCAATTAACCTCAAGAAAACCGAAGTGGAGCTTGGCTCCAGGGTAGGGTGATAGCCTTGAGCTGAAGGGCTCAGGGACAGCGCCCAGGCTCAGAGTTCAAGCCCCAGGACTCACAAAAAAGAAAAGAAAGAGGGAGCATTGTTCATCAAATCAAGACCATGCAGAGGGCACTTTAAGGAGGAAATTATTCTTTTTTTATATTTCTGCTGACAAGAGTAGAAATGAATGATGTACCATTTTGTTGATTTTTCTTTTACCCCACATGCTCTCAGAAGACTTCAAAGTGGTATAAAAAAGGGGCAGGAGGGTGAGTGTGAACCCGGCAATTTTATTTATTTATTTTTTGGCGCCTGTGGTGCTTGAAGTCCGGGTCACTCTTCAAGCCACAGCTCGACTTCCTGCGTTCTGGCGGTGACTGGAGGTCTTTCCTCGGGTCTCCGTCTCGAGCCGCCAGCTCCATTACTACGTGGAGACAGTCTGGGCTCCCACCTGCTGCTGCCCACTAGGGATCGACCCTCCCTGGGGCTCGCGTGGTTGGGCAGAGGACGAGTTTCCGCATCTAGCTTCCGGCCGGGCACAGCAGCTCCTCTCCGCGGTCACGCCCACCGGACACTGCCCCGCCCCGGGCCCGGTCCCCGCGGCGCCGGAGCCCGCAGGTACCTCCTCCCCGACCCGCGCCCCCACCATGCGTACTTGGTTTTGCAGGCAAATTTCTTGAGCAAGTTCTTCGAGCCGAAGACGACGGCGGAACCGTGCAAGCCCCGCGCGCGACTCGGGAGGAAAGCAGCACCCCCGACACCCGGCAGGGCCCGCAGCTCGGCCCCGCGGACGCACCGCCCGGCCAGCGAGGCCCACATGCCGCGGCCGGACCGCGGGCTCCAGACGGCGCCCCGGGAACGAGTGGGCGGGGCCTCCACGCCGGTTACGCAGGGGCCGTGTGGGCGGGGCCTCCGTCGTGCGTGAGAGGGGCGGGGCCTCGGCCAGAAGTACGGAGGGGCGGGCTTCTGCTTAATGTATGGGCGGGGCTACGACTGGACCCGCGAGGCGGGGCTGGGGCTGGGGGCCGAGGCCGGTGGCGCCGGGCTTCACACACTCAAACCTTATGCAGTGTATTTAAAATAGGATCTGAAATCCTAGCTACTCTCGATCCCAGTTCGAAGCAATCCTGAGCGGACAATCTGCAAGACTTACTTTGATTTCATCACCAGCCAGAAGCAGAGATGTGTGGTCCAAGTGTTAGCCTGTGAGCCTTGAGCAGAAAAGCCAAGGGAGAACCTGAGCCCCTCACTTCAAGGCCCAGTACTGGCAAACACAACAACGAAAACAGCTCATGTAACATGCTTGTATGAACAGACTTTATATATATATATTTTGGGGGGGTCAGTCGTGGGGCTTGAACTCTGATCTCCAGCTGAAGGCTACCACTTGAGCCACAGTGCCACTTCCGGTATGCTGGTGGTTAATCAGATCTCAACCTCCTGAGAAGCTAGGATTACAGGCATGAATCACCAGCACCCAGCAGACTTTATATTTTTATCTTATCAATTTAAAAAAAATAAAATTTAAAAATGTGCATTTTTTTTTTTTGCCAGTCCTGGGCCTTAAACTCGGGGCCTGAGCACTGTCTTTGGGGTTTCTCAAAGCTAGAGCTCTACTACTTGAGCTACAGCACCACTTCCATTTTTTTCTATGTATGTGATACCAAGGAATCAAAGCTGAGTACCATGAATGCTAGGGAAGCACTCTACCACTAGGCCAAACTCTTGGCCCCTCAAAAATGTTTTTATAGCACATATTTTCTCTCATATGTGGAGGTTAAATCTAAAATACAAATATACATAAAAACAGGGGTTTATGCATACAAACTGTAAAGGTTGGTTCATTGAGGGGACAAGTCCAATGGTGTAATTCCTCAGAACAACTAACAAACCATTTATGAATATATGAATGAATACCAGAAAAATGAAACATGTTGGGGGCTCAAGAAGAGGGGGGCACAAGATTGGAGGGAGGAAGGATGAGCAAATACAGTCATCCAATGTAACTTATGTAGAGACTGAACTATGTAACTTGAAGGTAGGGGTGAGGTGGGGAGAGATGGAGAATAATGAATGGAAGGGGTAACATTGTTCAAGATGTCCTGCACATATAATCTGACTTCTAGAATTGAAACCCTTTTGGGCTGGGAGTATGGTCTAATGGTAGAGTGCTTGCCTAGCATGCACAAAGCCCTGGGTTCAATTCCTTGGTACCATATATAAAGAAAAAGCTGGAAGTGATGCTGTGGCCCTTAGCTAGCCTTGAGAAAGCTCAGGAATACTGCCCAGGCCCTGAGTTCAAGCCCCAAAACATCCTTTTGTACTACTACTTAATAAAAATTTAAATATGTATTTAAGATGCAAAATGAACATAAGGTGAACTGCTCAAAGTAATAATAAAAGGGTGTATCCTGGACTGCACAGACAAGGAAATCCTGTCTGAAAGAGTCCCACTGTCTTCCAGGAACTGTTTTCTTTCCCTATCCCTGCCTGTCACAATTTTCCTCCTGCAGTATTTCCTTACCAGCCTATCTTGATAGAAGATAATAGACTACTCCAAAAGTAGGTATATTCATCCTGAACTTAATGCCTGAAGGTAGACTTATCTGAAGTACTTCCTGAACCTTTTCCTCTCCTTTCACCCATCACCAGCTGACAGAACAATTTTACTAGGTGTCTCCTCTGATAAAAAGTATGCCCTGTCCCATCCCTAGCAAGGACTACATTTTCTTTCCTGTGAGAGCCAGGCACTAAGAACAAAATTTGAGACAGAGAAAGTTCTCAACAGTTACTTATTGAATGATTGAAATAAATGAATACTGATTCCAGTATCAGGAAGAATATTTATTCCAGGAAGTGATCAGTATTTTAACAAGGGGTGGGATCATGGCCTAGTGGTTGAATGCTCACCTAACATGCACAAAGGCCTGGGTTTGATTCCGATGTTCCACATACACAGAAAAAGGCAGAAGTAGTGCTGTGGCTCAAGTGGCAGAGTGCCAGCCTTGAGCAAAAATTGTCCAAGGAGATTGCCCAGGCCCTGAGTTTAAGTCCCAGAACTGGCAAAAGAAAAGAAAAGAAAAGCAATCAGCATTTTTAACAAAACAGGGATGTGATGACACATACCTGTAACCTCAGTGCTTTGAAGGCTGAAGCAGCAGGATCCCAAATTAGAGGCCAGTCTGAATTGAATAGCAAGACTCCACATCAAAAGAAAAAGAGGAAAAGAAGTTAACAAGATGGAAGGAAAATTTGCAGATGTAACACAGGGGAGTGTTAATCCAAATTCAAATAAAAACCAAGCCTAGGGTTTTTTGTTTTGTTTTGTTTTGTTTTTTTTGCCAGTCCTGGGCTTGGGCTCAGGGCCTGAGCACTGTCCTTGGACTTTCTCAAGGCTAGCACTCTATCACTTGAGCCTCAGCACCACTTCCGGCTTTTTGCCGGTATGTGGTACCGAGGAATCGAACCCAGGTCTTTGTGCATGCTAGGCAAGCACTCTACCACTAGGCCAAACTCCCGGCCCCAAGCCTAGGGTTTTTATTTAAATCTGTTTGAAGGTTGGACCCATAGAAAAGGAACAATGAATTTCAGGAGCTGTCTTGAGGATGAAGTTAGATAACAGAAGTAAAGCAGTAAATATTCTATTATTACTATTCTTTGTTTCAGAAGTACTAGAGTTAGAACTCAGCATCATGCTTACTAGACAAGCATTATACCACCTGGGCTATGCCTAAACCCTTTTGCTTTGGTTATTTTTGAGATAGGGTCTTGCTTTTGGTCTGGGCTCTCCTGGCCACAGTCCTCCTATTTATGCTTTACATTGTAGCTAGAATGATAAGTTTATACCACCACTGTAAGATTCAACTCCAACCTAGAACAAAAAAAAAAAAGTTTATGCCAGCAGAGACACTTGCCAGAGCCAGCCGGCAGCGAATGGGGATTCCTTATTTAGGGGGTGAGGAGCTGGAAAAGAAGAAGACAAGAAAAAGATGGGGTTGGGAGGACTACAGCCCAAGTCAGCAGCCTAAGAAGGCTGTGAGCTTAAGACTGTAGCCCCTTTTATTTCTAAATCCAGTCTTACAGACTGCCCTAAAAGCAGAAAACTACCAGGGGTTACTTTTGTACAAAATAAAAATCAAGTCTCAGATCAATCAAGCAAGAAGTAACAAGCAATAAGGCCAGGAAGTTCACAATACAGTTGACGTAGCTCAAAGTTCATAGGCATGGCGTCATGGTACAAGTTGTTTTCCATGACATCTCATTTCTTTGTGTTGTTATCTTACTCAGTGATGCAGATTGATGGGCCAGCCTGACTCCACACTCCAGCTCCCAACAGACACTGACAAGGCCAATTTTCGCAGGAAGAAAAAGTGCTTGTCTTTGACTGAAGCACTACTTATAATCTAGTGACCTCCCCCCCCCCAACACACACACCCTAGGAGGCAGGGACCTGGTGTGGACACTGAAGGCTTAGAATTTCATCATGGTAGCTAGGATTTATGGCAACTGCCCAAAGAGATAGATAAGGGGTCTTGCAGCTGCTCAGGCCTAAAGGTCACTCTAAGGAGATCTTGCTGCCTTATATGGTTATACCTGCCCTAAAAGAGGGCCATCTCCAAGGTAACAGGAGGTGGAATCTGATTAATTACTGCCTCATTAATTGGGTCTAGTGTTGCCTAGAAGAGCATGCTGAGCAAGGCACCTGTAACATTAACGATATCGAGAGGCCCAAGAGACCTGTTGCACTAACAATCGAATGAATGGAGGTTTTGAGAAGTTCTGCTTGTTCTGACCAAAAACCTCTATCCTCCTGAGTAGCTCGTATTACAAGTGTGAACCACAATGCCCAGTTTATTACTACTGCTCTTCAAGCATTTCCATCTCAGCAGTATCAAATTAATCTACATGATGAGTGTATCATACAAAATACAGAAAGATATAGGTTTTTTTTCCATTTTAATCTGCCATGTTTTCATCCCAGGAATGTTCAGTTCGCATGAATCATTTAAGCACCACTTCATTAGGAATGGGAAGGTCACTGAGAGAAGCCAGGATGCTTCCAACCAAATTTTCCATCATTTGTCGTCTGGCTTGATGAGTTGCACTCCCAATATGAGGCGTCAGAATGATATTCTTCAGTTTCAACAAAGGATGCTCCCTGAAATATGGAGTGATGAAAACTGTTAGGAGAGAGTTGGCCTCTTTAACCTTATACTCTGGTTTCATTCCCAGGAACTACCTGAGACAGGGCAGGTCTCAGGTGCACTCACACTCAACTGCACCTATGTGTAGCCACAACCACTCATCCAACCCTGGTCTTGGAGACCCGGGATTTTGGGTTCTAAATGTGTACTCTAATGGCAAATAGTACAAACAGCACTATTCATGGTGGTAATATCAGCAAAGAGATTTGGATTGATCTAACCAGCAAAGGTCTGGTCTGGTCATTATGGCACAAGCTGAATTCGCTTTTAATAAGGAGTAGCATTCAGGAGGAAAAGTCTTATTAATTAAAATTAGCTGGTTAAAGGAGACTCTCTTCCAAGAGAAAGGCAAGAGATAAGAAGTCAGCCTGGATCAACAAGATGTGGTATTTATATACAGTGGAATCTATGCTGCCATCAGAAAGAATGACATTGCCCCATTTTTAAGGAAATGGAAAGATTTGGAAAAAATCATATTAAATGAAGCAAGCCAGACCCAAAGGAACATAGGCTCAATGGTTTCCCTCATTTGTAATAGGTAGTACAACACTTGGACTCTCCTAGCAGAGGATTACAATAGCTCAAAACCTAAATACATAGGGCCATATAGGATGAGGCTAAATGAAAGGACCTCTAGGACATGGAAACAAGAGCTATATAATGAGTGAATGTTGTTCTTAATGTACTATGTTATTTCTCTTTTGTTGCCCCTTAGTTATTCTAATATTGTTACAGTATCTGAAAAAGCAGAAGTGGAGCCCTGACTCAAGTGGTAGAGCATCAGCCTTGAGGGATAAAGCCTAAAGGACAGCATCCAAGCGCTGAAGTCAAGCACTAATCCATGCACACACACACACACACACACACACACACACACACACACACACAATCTAGTTTACTTAGTGACAGAACCAAGATTCTAGTCATAATAAATTGACTCAATAGGTCAATACACAGCAAGCTGGAGGATGTATCTCAATATATAATACCTTACTATACCCAGGGTCCTGGGATCCATCCCCAGCTAGTGTGTGACTCAAATGGTAGAGTTCTTGCCTTACAAATGCAGGCTCCGAGTTCAAACACATTATCATACATACATAAAAAGCCTTCCTGGGGACCAGGGGTGTGGCCTAGTGGTAGAGTGCTTGCTTAGCAGATACAAAGACCTGGGTTTGATTCCTTGGTACCATATTCATAGAAAAAGCCAAAGGTGGTGCTGTGGCTCAAGTGGTAGAGCACTAACCTTGACGAGAGCCCAAGGACAAGCTCCAGGAATTCAAGCTCCAGGCAAAAAAAAAAAGCCTTCCTGGATCAAACTCTGTGTCTGTGTATGTGTTTATGTGTTAGGATATGCCTGTAACCCTAGGCCCTGAGTTCAAACTCCATTACTACCCCCCCTCCTACTCACATACACTTTGAATCAGGAAAACTGTGTGTGTGTGTGTGTGTGTGTGTGTGTGTGTGTGTGTGTGTGTGTGTGTTAGGATAAGCTTATAATATGAAATAGGAGGAAATGGTACAGTGTTTACATAGCAATCACAAGGTCCAGAGTGCAAACCCCAGGAATGCTAAACAAACAAGAGAAAGAATATATTTCCACAGGATCTTAAGATCTAAAGTGCTGTATTTACATAGCTGTAATCAAAGTGTGTAGGAATATTTAGCATCAAACATGATATGATGAAGAAACTCAGTAAAAACATGAAGCCTTTTGAAAGAAAATAGCTAACTCCATTCCATGGTGCCAGAACAGTGAATGTGAGACTGCTCTGATTCATGGAATGAGAACCTGTGGGTTTTTGCATCTGGGGCCCTGACATCTAGCATCTGAGAGATGCTAACTAGTAGCAGGAAAGTCAGCTACACCTGACAGTGTGGGCTGGCAGACAGAAGCAATGTTCCTCAGTTCTGGGCTGAGGGGACATGGCTGTTATGCCAGCAGAAGCAGCAGAGGAAACACGAAGTTCATCTGGTCCTGTTACCTTGGCAGGGGCTCTGGGTAAGTCACATCTAGTGCTGCAGCTTTAATGACCTCATTCTTCAGAGCTTCTACCAGGGCATCCTGGTCAACTACTAAACCTGAATTGAAACACAACCCTGTTATTAACACAAACGAAAGAACTTCTGGTCACATTAGTTGTAGTTTCAAACACATCTTCATTTTCTTTCAGTAACATGTTTAAAGATAGCCAGAGTATGAATGTATGGTCTTTACAGGGCCTGATGCATCTACAGATGTAACAAAACTAGGCCCAAGCTAAGCTAGTAAGAAAACTGAGCCATCCATGTACATTCTCTATAAACTCTCAAGTAACCCCCAAGGTTGGCTTATAGTGCAGATGAGGAAACTAAAGCTCATAGGTTACAAACTTGCCCACCATCATTCCCGGATCTGAGCTCCTGTCTGACCACAGCCTGGGTCCATATCCTATCTCAAATCCCCACCACAGGGTTTGAATGAGGAAACAGAGATTCCAATTTCACACTTGCATTTATAAACTAAACAAGAGCTGGTAGTTTACACCTATAATCCTCCTAACTACTCAAGAGGCTGAGAGCTAAGGACTGTGGTTTGAAGCCAGCTGAGCAGGAAAGTACATGAGACGCCTATCTTCATTTAGCCACCAAAAGCCAGAAGTAGAACTGTGGCTCAAGTAGTGGAGCACTAGCCGTCAGCATAAAAGCTTAGGCACAGTGTCCAGGTCCTGAGTTCAAGCCTTAGGACTGGCACAAAACAACAACAAATAAAAACTAAGTAATGGCTGGAGATACGTCTTAGTGGTACACTCTGTAGACTGCATACAGAAGTCCCTCAATTCAAATTTCTTGCTTAAACAAATGATCCTGAGCAATGCAAACAACGCATGAATGACTTCAACTAAAATAGCATGATTGAAGCTGGGTGTGGGGGCTCATGCCTATTATCCTAGCTAGTCAGGAGGGTGAAATCTGAGGATCACAATTCAAAGCCAGCCTAGGCACTAAAGTCCCTGAGACTCTTATTTCCAATTAACCACCAAAAAACGAAGTGGTGCTGTGGCTCAAAGGGCAGAGCTGTAGCTGAAGAGCTCAGGGCAATGCCTAGGCCCAGGGTTCAAGCCCCATGGCCGACAAAAAAAATAGCATGATGACAATATACAAATATTTTAAAAAGCAAAATATTAACAACATTACCTAACTCACAGAACTGTCATGAGGATTCAAATTACCCTAATACAGGTGCAATTCTTGGAATGGTACCTGGACATTTATGCAGTAGGTCCTAGAAATGTCAGCTCCTACCACCATGGTCACAGACTTCTTCAATAATATTGTCCTACTTGATGTCAATGTCTGTCTGTGAAAATTTGTCTTTACAGCAAAAAAAACCCTGGTCTTTTCTTTACATGACATAATAAGTAAAGTTGGAGGTGTCCTGTTAAAACAATAACAACAACAACAAATCCAGTATGATGTTTCAGCAGCACTGGCTGAGATTTGGTAAAGAGCCCACAGTCCTGTCTGCAAACTGTCCAAGAAACACTGCTTCAAGGACAGAACTAGTATTCCTTCACTTGACCAATGAGGTTGTTGGAAAGAAGGGGGCAACCTGGCCTACTGAAAAAAGGGTGACAGATCACCAGATGCTGATCTGTTCTCATGTTTGTTTTTTTTTTAATACCATGCTTACCAAGCCTCAATGTTTCTGAAAACATATAATGTGTACTATTACATGGAAGGTACAGGTTTTTTTTTTTTTTTGCCAGTCCTGGGCTTCAGCTCAGGGCCTGAGCACTGTCCTTGGACTTTCTCAAGGCTAGAGCTCTACCACTTGAGCCTCAGCACCACTTCCAGCTTTTTTCTATGTATGTGGTACCGAGGAATCGAACCCGGGTCTTTGTGCATGCTAGGCAAGCACTCTACCACTAGGCCAAACTCCTGGCCCGGAAGGTACAGGTTTTTATACAACTCTCAAAATACTAGACTGGCCTACAAGGCTTCATTTTATGCAAATGAGAGAACTCAACTGAGAAGCACACAGGCTGTTAGCAGTGACAGGCCTCATACCATGTCCTCTGGCTCCCCACAAAGTAAAGGCACGTTGCCTGGATACCTGTCTTTGGCTTCTGTCTTCTTATGCACCACTACACTGGCTCAAAAGATCATCATCTCTCTTACTAAATTCCATACCTTGCCTATCTTAAGACCTGTTTACAGTAGAGTCTTCTACTTCCAGCCATGTAAGTGCCCCCTAACCAAAGTAACACTGAATCTTTTTAAAAAATGACCACTCAAAAAATTCATTCCCATAAGATTAATTACCCCAAAGAGGGTGGGGAGTTTGGCCTAGTGGTAGAGTGCTTGCCTAGCATTCATGAAGCCCTGGGTCGATTCCTCAGTACCACATACATAGAAAAAGCTAGAAGTGGTGCTGTGGCTTAAGTGGTAGAGCTTTAGCCTTGAGGAAAGCCCAAGGACAGTGCTCAGGTCCTGAGGTGAAGCCCCAGGACTGGCAAAAAAAAAAGATTACCCCAAAGAATAAAACTGGGACACAACCTGGGGTACTGGTGGCTCACATCTGTAATCCTAGCCACTCAGGAGGCTGAAGTCCAAGAATTGTTGTTCGAAGCCAGCCCAGGCATGAATGTCCTTGAGACTCTTATCTCTAACTAATCACTAGAAAACCAGAAGTGTTGCTGTGGCTCAGGTGGTAGAGCATAGTATTGAGTTGAAGAGCTCAGGATGGTGCCCAGTCCCAGAGTTCAAGCCCCACAACTAATGAAACAACAAAAACAAAACAAACAAACAAAACCTAAAGTGGGACACATCTCATCCTGAACAAATAAAATATCCCATAAGTAACTTGAGGCTCAAAGTAACTTAAAGACTAAAAGCAGAACTATTTCTAAGTAGAATGTAAAATTTCCTTCCTTCATCTGTTACTGTTATGAGCATAAAGATGTGAAGGTAAAACAGGGGGTAATGATGTGAAAATACTAACATAATAAAAATACTGTGAAAATACTAACATAATGAATATGATGTGAAAATACCAGCATAATGAATATGATTAGAATGAAAAACAATGGCATTAAATACAGCTAAAATACTTAAGGAATTACACTGTCAGTGCCAACTTGTATTTAAGAGCATGTGGCCATAAGAGATAAAACCACTAGAACAAGGCATATGGGAGTAACCATGGAAATAGCCAGCACCCAGTCACACAAGATAATGTAAAATGGCTTAGAGCCCAGACACCTGGCCATAGGAGATAGAGTAAGACACCAACACATCCCTCCTGGGCACAACCAATCAGAAAGATACTTTTCTAGGCATAACTAATTAGAATCAGGCAAGAAGGAGTTTGGGCCAGGGTGTAACCAACCCAAATCAAGCAAGGAGTTTGGGCCAGAGAGGACTAGCCAAGGACTAATATAAGCAAAGAACTTAAAATGAGGGGCAGCATTTCTGCTGTCCTTAACCGAGACTGTGGTTCAAGGATCTTTGGCCTGCAGGAGCTGCTCCTTGTCCAAGACGACCAACGAGGACTGAGACT
Source organism: Megascapheus bottae (assembly GCF_031878675.1). NCBI lineage: Eukaryota > Metazoa > Chordata > Mammalia > Rodentia > Geomyidae > Megascapheus > Megascapheus bottae. The sequence continues at coordinate 203,533 of NC_143527.1, forward strand.
CATTGTGCAGCTTTAGAGCTTCCCGGCAACAGGACTTGGAACTGTGTCCAACAACTGTCGGGCAGGCCCTGTTCAACTTCAGGACGAAGAGATGTCAGAGAGGTGAGTCCAGCGGGGTGTGTTGGATAGGCAGGATAGAATTAGGACTAGAACATAGTAACTGTGTTAACTTTGCTAAGCTATGTTAAATCAATAAACTGTGTTGCATCATATTACTTGCCTATTGGTGAATTACTTCACCTGCTTAATAGTTATCAATCGGAGTAGATTTTTTAAATAAAATCTTGGTGGCCATACAGGTTAAAAAAAAAAAAGGAGAGAGCAGGTCACGACACGCATAAGGCAGAGCTGAATGCCCTGCTGGCCTTGTTTCCCAGCCATTCTGTCTAAAAACAGAATGGTACTGTACCTCTGCCAATGTTGATGAGCACAGCGCTTGGCTTCATCAGCTGTAGTTCCCGTCTCCCAATCAGTCCCTGGGTCTGGGGTGTCAAGCTCAAGACCAACATCACAAAGTCAGACTGTTGCAGCAGGTCATCCAGCCTCTCACAGTAAATAGCCCCAACTGCTTCTTCCTCCTCCATCTTCCTATGAGGAAAATCATATTCTTGAGGATAAACTTTGATGAAAGTACTTTATATGCATGCATGAAAATATAACAATGAAAAGTCTTTGTGTAAATAATTTATGCAAAAATCCAGGCATTTGTAGCTGATACCTGTAATCCTAGCTACAGAGGAGGCTGAAATCTAAGGATTGCAGTTTGAAGCCAGCCTGGGCAGGAAAGTCTGTGACACTCTTATCTCCAATTAGCTACTCCCTAAGAAACTGGAAGTAGAGCTGAGACTCAAATGGTAGAGCACTAGCCTTGAACACAAAACGCTTAAGGACAAAAGGGTGCTGAGTCTAGGTAAGAGATAAGGATCCTAAGTCCAGATAAGGCATGGATGGCCCTATGCTCAGGAGAGGACGGGGTGCTATATTCAGGTAAAGGTAGAGGGCAGCCTAACCAGGATGGTTCGTGAACTGTCTTGTAGATGAGTCACTAGGATGGGGAGTTGGATCATGAGAGATGAGAGCCTGAGGGGTGAAATGGATGGGAGCCATATACAGAAATGAGCAACACTAACTGAAGGAGGTAATATTAGTTGGGGGCAGAAGTTCAGGGGTCAGCTTGGGCCTTGACTATGATAAGCCTGTGAAGTACCTAAGCTGAATGGTACCCTGAGAGCCAGTGAAGATGGGAGCAGGAACTGTAGGAGACCCCAAAGCTGCTTGTCTTTTTGGGTCCTATTAAGCAGGACTATTAAGATACCAACAAACATGCCACAGGTTCTGCTAGACAGTCCAGGGAAAGCTAGAGAACTGTTCAGGTCTCAGAAACCTTACAGCAAGGCATTGCATGCACCATGGCATTAACCGCAGCTCAATGAGTGTGGATGTCTCTTGGCAACAAAAGCCACTTTGGAAATTCAAAGAACTCACTGTGTAGACAAGTTAAAGCCTCTTTTATTTCTATTGAAATTTACTACACAAGAAGTCAGACCAAGGCTGAGAATGTGGCTTAGTGGTAGAGTACTTGCCTAGCATGCATGAAGCCCTCAGTTCGATTCCTCAGTGCCACATGAACAGAAAAAGCTGGAAGTGGCACTATGGCTCAAGTAGTAAATTACTAGCCTTAAGTACAGAGAGGCTCAGGGACAGTGCCCAGGCCCTGAGTTTAAACTCCAGAACTGGCAAAAAAAAATGTCAGACCGGTCCGGGAGTTTGGCCTAGTAGTAGAGTGCCTGCCTAGCATGCACCAAGACCCAGGTTCGATTCCTCGGTACCACATACATAGAAAAAGCCAGAAGTGGTGTGGTGGCTCAGGGTAGAACACTAGCCTAGAGGAAAGTCCAAGGACAGTGCTCAGGCCCTGAGATCAAGCCCAGGACTGGCAAAAAAAAAAAAAAATGTCAGACTATCTTAAGTGAGGTAAGCCAAGCTCAGAGAGACAAACAGCACATTTTTTCTCTCATATGTGGTAAGCAAGATCTAAAATATGCCAGGACATGATAAATTATACAGGACTTTAGGTAGTCGCACACAAAAAATACAAAGGTGCAATGTCTATTTGCTTATGATTACATAAAATAATATTTATTGAGCCAAGCGCTGTGGCTCATGCCTGTAATCCTAGCTACTCAGGAGGCTGAAATCTGAGGATCAAGGTTTGAAGCAAGCTCAGCACAAAAGGACCTGAGACTCTTATCTCCAATTAACCTCTAAAAAATGGGAAGTGGGGCTTGGCTCCAGGGTAGGACAGTAAGTAGCCTTGAGAACTTCAGGAAATGTTTTTTTTCTTTGTTGTTTTTGTTTCCTTTTTACTTTTTTGTTCATGTCTGTCTTTAGGAGGGTGGGGGAGAACAGAAATGGTGAACAAATGCAGCAGGGGTACTAACTAAACACTATGTTGAAAATGAACCATACAACTTGTGGGTGGGGATGGGAGGGAAAAACTGGGAGAGAATGAGGGAGGGGGTGACATTGTCCACAAGATATGTACTCTTTATTTTTTTTTCTTTCTTTCTTTCTTTCTTTTTTTTTTTTTTTGTGGGTCATGGAGCTTGAACTCGGCCTGGGTGCTGTGTCCCTGAGCTATTCAGCTCAAGGCGACCACCCTTTTTTTTTTTTTCTTACCAGTTGTGGGGCTTGAACTCAGGGCTTGAGCACTGTCCTTGAACTTTTCTGAAAGCTAGAGCTCTACCACTTGAGCCACACCATCACTTCTACCATCATGGTACCAAGGAATCGAACCCAGGCCTTTGTGAATGGTAGGCAAATTCCTGGCCTGCCACCCTACCCTTAAGCCAAACCTCACTTCCTATTTTCTAGAGGTTAATTGGAGATAAGAGTCTCAGGTCCTTTTGTGCCGGGGCTGGCTTTGAACCTCGATCCTCAGATCTCAGTCTCCTGAGTAGCTAGGATTACAGGCATGAGCCACCACGCCTGGCTAAGATATGTACGCTTTGACTTACATAACTGTAATCTCTCTGTATATCACCTTCATAATAACAATACAAATATTTGCAAAGAAAAAAATAAGTCAGACTGCATTTCTGGAGAATTGTTAGAATGTCTAGACTAATTCTTCACAAGTCCCTATTAGAGAAGAAGAATATGGCTATATCGAAGCTGAAGATAAACACTGGCCATGTTGAAGGGAACTGGCCAAAGCTCTGCTAAATCAATTGAGATTCTACTTTCTTAGTCTTACCTGCGGTTCCTGTTGTGATACAGAATCTTCATTTCAAAGGCTTTGGCCCTTTGAGCAATCTTATAGCCAATAGTGCCCATGCCAACTATCCCCAGAGTGGCACCTGATACATCTTGCCCCATCCAGTTTATAGGGAATTCTTCTGTGCATGGTGAAACAGCCAGCTTGTGACCTGAGACACAAAGCAGAATAAGCTGGGGAAATAGCACCAATAGGACAGAGAGCCAGGCTAATGCTACAGACCATGTACATTCTTGCTCTAGATTCCAAAGACAGGAATAAACAGGAGCTTCTCAAAACAAAACCACACCATTCTCAGAGAATGCTTTAAAACATAGGGGCCGGGAGTTTGGTCTAGTGATAGAGTGCTTGCCTAGCATGCATGAAGACCCGGGTTCAATTCCTCGGTACCACATACATAGAAAAAGCCGGAAGTGGTGCTGAGGCTCAAGTGGTAGAGCTCTAGCCTTGAGAAAGTCCAAGGACAGTGCTCAGGCCCTGAGCACAAGCCCAGGACTGGCAAAAAAAAAAACAAAAAACATTATCACAATCAGAAGGATTTCTGGTATCATCTGTTTTGGGGGTACATTTGTTGCCCACCCAGAAAAAGTCTGGTTATTTTTGTTTGTTTGTTTCCTTTGCAAGTCCTGGGCATGAGCTCAGGGCCTGAGCACTGTACTTGGGCTTTCTCAAGGCCAGAGCTCTACCACTTGAGCCACAGCACCACTTCTGGCTTTTTCCTGTGTATATGGTACCGAGGAATCGAACCCCAGTCTTCGTGCATGCTAGGCAAACTCCCGGCCACAGAGACTACTTTGGATGGAATTTTCCAAGTCCTGGACTTTAACAGGGACAGAAGCTGCACACAAATGGGAATGACTACAAATAGGAAGATCTACATGCCCATATAAAGAAGTCAGAGCATGCTATTTGAAGAGACCTGACTGTATACTTTAAAATTATTTTAACATATATATTATTAATACCTTGCCACAACAAGATTTTTTACCTTCTACCACCCTGCGAGCTGAGGCCAGCAACAGGGCCATTCCCAGGTCTGCTGTGGGGCTGCATACTGCACTTGGGGTGTTGGCCACCTTCACACCACAGCTGGCGATGAGTGGCAGGTCCAGGTGATCCAAACCTACGCCTGCACTGGCAATAAGCTTCAGGGATGGCAGGCTCAGGAGGAGCTCCCGGCTGATCACTGGCCTTCCACCCCATATATATATAGCTTTGATCTTTTGACTGAGTTTGGCTTTATTTTTCAAAAACTCTTCCATGGTAATGAGGCTGAAGTACTTCTGCAGCTCTCCAAGGTGATCCTCACATATGCCACGTAGTCCTTCAAACTCTGACACCAAAACCCCAGGCAAATCCTGGTCTCCTGCCTCCTGCAGAATGTAGGATACAACATCCACAATCAAGGAAGAATCAGTGGGAATTCTATATGCATGCTTGCTCTCATAGATTCTCTAAATCTAGACTAGAATGTATCCATTTCCTAGATAAGTTCCAGGCCCAGAACCCCAACACTGATGTCTCATTATAATCTCCTCCTCCTACTTTGTGCAGGTATTCTGCCCTTAATCTGCCCTTAGAGATGACCTGCAAGGCCCCTCCAGGCAATCTGCCCAGCAAAGGGAGTGGCTACTTCTCTTTAGCATCACGGGGCAGGTTTTCATCTTGAGTTTTCTTGTTCCCTTACTTGCTTTCCCTGTCTCTTCCTCTGTCTCTGTTTCTGTGGAGTGTTCAGACACTACCCTATGCAGAGGTCTATGCAGAAATCCATATGGTAAACTGGAAGCCATTTGAGGCCAGCCAACAGCTGTGTGGGACTGGAGATCATAGCAGCTCTAGCTAACATCTGAATTGCAGCCTTAAGACCCTGAGCCAGAATCGTCCAGTGAGACCACCTTGATTTTCAGATCTCAAGAACTGTGATGTGCCAGATGTGGTGGCTCACACCTGTAATCCTAGCTACTCAGGAGGCTGAGATCTGAGGATCACAGTTCAAATCCAGCGTAGGCACTAAAGTCCGAGACTCTTATCTCCAGTTAACCACTAGAAAACTGGAAGTGGCGCTGTGGCTCAAGGGGTAAGGTCATAGCTTTGAGCTGAAGAGCACAGGAACAATGCCCAGACCCAGAGTTCAATCCCCATGACGGAAAAAAAAAAAAAGAACTGTGATTTATTATCATCCAAATCATTAAGTTCCAGGATAATTTATGTATGCAACTGTCGAGGAGGCAAACTTCACTTTTTAAGTCCAAATTTTTCCCCACCATGGAGCACTCCCTAAAAAAGTGGGATCCTAGCATGCATGAAGACCCGGGTTCGATTCCTTGGTACCACATACACAGAAAAAAGCCGGAAGTGGTACTGAGGCTCAAGTGGTAGAGCTCTAGCCTTGAGAAAGTCCAAGGACATTGCTCAGGCCCTGAGCTCAAGCCCAGGACTGGCAAAAAAAAAAAAAGTGGGATCCTACAGGGAAACAGTCACAAACCTATAGAGATGAACAGTATTTTGTGAGAGGTAAGACCAGGCACTTCGGCTAGGGCAGTTAGCTCATAGAGAAGTGCCTGAGGACAGCAAAGAGTATAATTCTCAATACGTCATGATGTTGTATTATAGCTACTTGTAAAGACAGAAGGGAAGGAACAAATATACCTGTCTCTATTCATAACAATCTTCTTAAATTTGCACTACCTCTAATTATGCAAATGAAATGTTGTGTTTGAACCAATCAAAGGTATTTTGTCAAAGACTCCATCCCTAAGCTTCTAGACATGATTAATAACTTTGGTAAAGTAGTAAGATATAAAATTAATTCACAAAAATCAGTAGCTTTTCTGTATAACAACAAGGAACTGACACAGAGAGAAATCAGGAAAACAACTCCATTTGCAATAGCCTAAAAATAAAAAAAATTAAAAATCTAGGAATAAACCAAACAAGAAAGCAAAGAACATCTATAGTGAAAACTATAAAACTCTGAAGAAAGAAATCAAAGAATACACCAGAAAGTGGAAAGATCTCCCATACTCATGAATCAGCAGAATTAATGTGGTGAAATGGTCTTATTGCAAAAGCTAATTTACAAATTCAATACAATGCCCATGAAAACTCTAATGTCATTTTTCACCAAAATAGAGAAAACAATAAAAAATTCACAGAAGACCCCAAATAACCAAGGTAAATCTGGGCAGACCACTGGAGGTATCACAATTCCAGACTGCAAACTTTACTACAGTACCAGTGCTTGGTATTGGCATAAAAATAGGTCTGAAGACCAATGGAATACACTGGAAGACCCAGAAATAAATCCATATAACTTACAGTCATCTGATATTTGACAAGGGAGCCATATATACACATTGGAAAAAAGAGCCTTTTTCCCAAAGAATGATGATGGGAAAACTGGACATCCATATTTAGACACTGAATCTCTGTTACAGTACAGACAATAATAAACACTGGTGGGATATAGGGAAAAAGAAATAGTGAGAATGTAAATTAGTACAACCACTCTGGAAGGCAGTTTAGAGATTCTTCAAAAACTAAACAAGCCAGGTACTGGTAGCTCACATCTGTAATCCTAGCTAATCAAGAAGCTGTGACCTGAGGATCATGGTACAAAGCCAGCCCATGTAGTAAAGGCCTATGAGACTCTTTTATCTCCAATTAACGATTAGAAATCGAAGTGGAGCTGTGGCTCAAAGTGGAGCCTTGAGCAAAAGAGTTCAGGCCTCAAGTTCAAGCCCCACAACCAACAAGCAAAAACAAAACCAAAACAATACAAAACACAAGAACAACAACACAAAAAAACTACTATGCTCGGGGCTGGGAGTTTGGCCTAGTGGTTAAAGTGCTTGCCTAGCATGCATGAAGACCCGGGTTCGATTCCTCGGTACCACATACATAGAAAAAAGCCAGAAGTGGTGCTGAGGCTCAAGTGGTAGAGCTCTAGCCTTGAGAAAGTCCAAGGACAGTGTTCAGGCCCTGAGCTCAAGCCCAGGACTGGCAAAAAAAAAAAAAAAAAAACTACTATGCAAAAGTTTAGTTTGGTCCAGTGGTATTGCTCATGTGTATAAACTCAGAATATTTTAAGTACACACTTGTCAGGTGCCAGAGGTTGAAACCTGTAATCCTGGTTACTTGGAGGCAGAGATCTAAAGATTGTGGTTAAAAGCCAGCTCTGGCACAAACGTCTGTGAGATGTTTCTCTACAATTAACCACCAGTTAATTGTACTCAAGTGGTAGAGTACTAGCCTTGAGCTGAAGAGCTCAGGGACAGTGCCAAAGCAGAGTTCAAGCCCCATGGGGAAAAAAAAAGACACTTGCACATCCATGCTCATCACTACACTATTGACAATAGCTAAGTTATGGGAACAGCCCAGATATCCTACAATGGATGAGTGGATCACGAAAAAAAATATAAATTTGTATTTTGCATACATTATATATAATGTATATATATACACACTACATATAACATAATTTTCTCATTTATCAGAAAGAATATAACGTAATTTTCAGGGAAAAGATGAACCTATAAGTTAGGTGAAGTAAGTCAGCTCAGAGAGACAAACAGTCTGTTTTCTCTTATATGTGCAAGTCTAAAACACGAACATCTATGATAATATATTCGGGGTTTTATGCACACACACACACACACTGACTAAAGGGTGGTTTACTTATGGGAGGAATCCAATGGTCTAACTTCTCTGAATAACTAATGACTACCAGGAAGCTGAAACATGTTGCGGAGCCCACAAATGAAGGAAGGGTAAGCAAATAGTCATTACTGAACTACATAATTTGAGGACAGGGACTGTAAGAGAAAAATGGGGAGAACGTTGCAATGAGTACCTGATCAAGATGCATACATAATTATGGAAGTGAAATTTCCATAATTAATAATAATAAAATAAAACTTTAAAAATCAATAGGATGCTTCCAAGGTTTGCTTCCTGGTCATTTCATGAAGAGAACACTTGTGTTCTTTTTATGTGTAGCCTAAGCAGGCCTAGAATTGCAGTTCCTCCTACCTCTGGTTCCTTAGTGCTGGGTTTAAGGTACCCTCCATCACATTATGCTGAAGAGAACTTTTTTTTTTTTGCTAGTCCTGGGGCTTGAACTCAGGGTCTGGGCACTGCCCTTAGGTATTTTTTTTGTAGTTCATTATAGAAATGTCATATTTTATTTTATTTTTTAAAAGAATTTATTAATGTTGATTTTTACATCATATTTTAAATGACAAGTTTAACATACAAGTGTTCAAGGAGGGAAACTATTTACAATCACTGGGACTTAGTATTTAGAACTTAAACACAATTAGGCTAAGGGTTTGTATGTCATAGAAACATTAATTTATGAAATAAAACATTATGTCTATAGAGTCATAGGTTTTTATGTCTATATAGTTATGTTTGTATTTCCATTACCATGTCCATAGCTTTGGGTATGCAGTTATTGAGTCCTCGCTCTTGTACTCTTTGGCCTTAGGTATTTTTTGCTCAAGTCTCACAGTCTACCACTTGAACCACAGGTGCCAATTCCGGCTTTTCCTGTGTATGTGGTACTGGAATTGAACACAGGGCTCTATGCATACTACACAAGTACTCTGCTACTAGGCTACGCTCCGGGCCCCTGAAGAGAAGGCTTTTATTTTTATTTTTAAAATATTTTGGTTGGTTGTGGGTCTTGAACTCTGGACCTGGGCATTGTCCCTGAGCTCTTCAGCTCAAGGCTACCACCCTACCCCTTGCACCACAGGGCTACTTCCAGTTTTCTAGTGGTTAATTGGAGATGAGAGTCTCATGGACTTTAGTGCCCTGGCTGTCTCTGAATCACAATCCTCAGATCTCAGCCTCCTGAGTAGCTAGGATTACAGGCATGAGCAACTGGGGGTAGGCAAAAGGAACATTTTTACATAGGAATTTCTTCAGGGATTTTTTTCTTGCATTTGTTAGTTTGGGTGTATGAGTGAGTGAGTGTGTGTGTGTATGTGCATGCACACACACCAATCATGGTGATTAAACTTAGGTTCTGGGGTCAAGAGCGTGGCCTGGAGGTAGAGTACTTGCCTAGCATGCACAAACACCCAGGGTTCGATTCCATGGTACCACATACACAGAAAAAGCCAGAAGTGGTGCTGTGGCTCAAGTGGTAGAACACTAGCCTTGAAGAATGCCCAAAGACAGTGTTCAGGCCCTGAGTCCAAGCCCCAGGACTGGTAAAAACAAAACAAAACAACAACAACAACAAAAATTTAGGTTCTGACTGCCATCCTTGGGCTTTTTTTTTTCTCTTTCAAGGCTAACTCTTTACTAGTTGAGCCATAGCTCTACTTCTGGCTTTTCAATGGTTACCTGGAGATAAGAGTCTCACAGACTTTCTTGCACAGGCTGTCTTTGAGCCTCAATACTCAAATCTCATCCTCCTGAGTAGCTAGGGTTACAAGAATGAACCACTAGTGCCAGGCTTGAGTCTGTGTTTCTGACTACTCCCAGCACTGATTGAAGGGTGAAAGACACCAACACTACCAGTGACCAAGGCACCACTCCCATCACTCTGTTGTTGTCAGTGTCTGTTTCATTGCAGATCTGCAGCATGGTCATATGTCTATATCTACATGTGGAAAAGGTGGAGATTGTCTAATGTTAAGAGTAAGGGGCTGGAAGTGTGGCTTAATGGTAGAGTGTTTGCCTGGAATGTATGAAGCTCTGGATTCAATTCTTCAGCTAGTACATAAACAGAAAAAGACAGAACTGGCACTGTGGCCCAAGTGGCAGAGGACTAGTCTTGAGCAAACGAAGCTCAGGGACAGTGTCCAGGCCCTGAGTTCAAGCCTTAGGACTGGTGGTGGTAGCAGTAGCAGTAGCAGTAGTAGTAGTAGTAGTAAGATGATGATGATGAGAGAAAAGAGTTAGCCCAGCAGGGAGAAATAAGACTTTAACTGTGAGCACTGCCCCTGAGCCCTAACTACCTCAGCCTCTTGCTCCATAGGCAACAGACTTTGACCTATTGTAAACCATAGACTAGAAAAGAAGTCTGAGAGCAAGCCAAATGGAAAACAATGCCTGTGTGAAATTATCCCAAAGAACCATCTGTGGAGGGCCAGAGGATTGGCAAAACCAGCTCTGACCTTGGAACTGCTAGCATTGTCCCCTGGACTCAACCTTCTTGAGTTCTCTTCCTTCACAGCACCTGACACTTCCTAGTATCCCGTTTCCTTCTCTTCCATAGTTTCTACATAATGCGATCAAGAGGACAAGTATTCTGTTCTGGGCAGTGTGAACATTACTGATAATTGGGCACGTCCAGAAAACAAAAGAAAACTCAACTGAACTCTTGCAGTTCATGAGATACAAAATGATAAAGCACTCACTTGGAAAATAAAATTAGAATTTCTACAGATTTATCTTTGCCTAGCATAAATAATGCAGGTTTAACATTCCTTCCTGCTATACACATTATCCTCATGCTATTTAACTTGATATGTTCAAATAGCTAAAAATGAGGGCTTTTTCCTTTTAAGAGATTGCTAATTTTATTTATTTTTAAAACACTTACCTTTGCTGACATTGCATTCAATGGACTCAAGACTCAAAATTCAAGATTTTGCCTTTTAAAGCACCTGGAAAATAGGGTACAGAAAGAAAAATAAAATGAATTTCCAACAGCTTATTTCAAAGGAAAGCCAAATAAATGATTGTGACACAGTGTTCTGGCAGTTGATTGCTCTGTAGACCTTTGAGCCGAGGGCACTATAGTGTTCCTATATTTAGGGCCGGAAGTACCAGGATCAGGTGCAACAAACAGACTGAACTCCAAAAGACTTACTCCAGAAATAAAGACTATTTTTTTTACATTTCTTTTTATTGTTATTTTGCCAGTGCTGGGGCTTGAATTCAGGGCCTGAGCACCGTCCTTGGGTTTTCTCAAGAATAGAGCCCTACCACCTGAACCACAGCACCACTTCCGGCTTTTTTCTAAGTATGTGGTACTGAGGAATCAAACCTGGGTCTTCATGCATGCTAGGGAAGCATTTAAGCAAGCATTCTACCACTAGGTCCAACTGCGGGCCCCAGGAAAGACTATTTATAAGCCCAACATTCAGCAGGTTCAGACAGGGGGACTGGGGGTTCAAGACTAGTTACTAAAACCAGGAACAAGTGCTCTAGCTACTTCTATTTACAACTATATAGGATACTTAAGCCAAGGCACTTAAGCAAAAAATAGAGCGAAAGTAAAAGCCATCTAGATTGGGAAGGAAGAAACAATAATGTTTCTGTTTAAGATGGCATGATATGTGAAGATCATAAGGAATCAGCTAAAAAAAACTTATCCACAAGATCAAGGTTAGCCTTGATCAAGGGTGGCTCACGCCTTTAATCCTAGCTACTCAGGAGGCTGAGATCTGAAGATCAAGGTTCAAAGCCAGCCCAGGCACAAAGGGACCTGAGACTCTTATCTCCAATTAACCTCAAGAAAATGAGAAGTTGAGCTTGGCTCAAGGGGGTAGGGTGGTAGCCTTGAGCTGAAGAGCTCAGGGACAACACCCAGGCCCAGGGATAGGGCAGTTAGCCTTGAGCTGAAGAGCTCATGGACAGCATCCAGGCCCAGTACAAGCCCCATGACCCCCCCCCCAAATATATATGTGTATCAAGGTTGCAAGATGAAAGAACAGTGTACAAAATCTGCTTTTTTTTTTTGCCAGTCCTGGGCTTGAGCTCAGGGCCTGAGCACTATCCTTGGACTTTCTCAAGGCTAGAGCTCTACCACTTGAGCCTCAGCACCACTTCCAGCTTTTTTTCTATGTATGTGGTACCGAGGAATCGAACCCGGGTCTTCATGCATGCTAGGCAAGCACTTTAACCACTAGGCCAAACTCCCGGCCCAAAATCTGCTTTTTTCTTTTGTAGTTCAGGGTCTTGTGTACATTAGACAAGCACTTTATCACTGTGCTACATCTCCACCCTTAACTGTACATTTGTGTATTAGTCATGAATAATCTGAAGTTGAAATATTTCATTTAATTTAATTTTATTTTTTTTTTGCCAGTCCTGGGCTTGAGCTCAGGGCCTGAGCACTGTCCTTGGACTTTCTCAAGGCTAGAGCTCTACCACTTGAGTCTCAGTACCACTTCCGGCTTTTTTTCTATGTATGTGGTACCAAGGAATCGAACCCGGGTCTTCGTGCATGCTAGGCCAGCACTTTAACCACTAGGCCAGACTCCCGGCCTTCATTTAATTTTAATTAATTTATTTTTGTCAGTCATGGGGCTTGAATTCTGGGCCTGAGTGCTCTCTCTGAGTCCTGCAGTAACAAGGATAATGCTTTACCACTTGAACCACAGTACCACTTCTGGTTTTCTGGTGGTTAACTGGAGATAAGAGTTTCACAGACTTTCATGCCTGGGCTAGCTTTGAACCACGATCTTCGTATCTCAGCCTTTTTCTGTTTATGTGGTACTGAGGAATGAAAGAATCTAGGGCTTCATGTATGCTAAGCAAGCACTTATCATTAAGCTATAATCCTAGCCCCAATTCAGCATTTTTTGCTAGCTAACTGGAGATATAAGTCTTGTTAACTTTCATGCCTGGACTGGCTTTGGGCTAAAATCCTCAGATCTCAGCATTCTGAGCAGCTAAGATTATATACATGAACTACTAGTGTCTGATTGCCAAGCATGCATGCATACATACATACATATTTAAATTGAAAAGTTATAAGTTTTAAATAGCTGACACTGGTTTCATATGTATATAAATAATATATAAAACCAATTTATTACTAGTGGCTTCATGTTTCTTTCTTGCCTTTTTTATTTCTAGTCCTTGGGCTAGAACTCAGGTCCTGGGCACTGGCCTTTGACTTTCTCAAGACTAGTGCTCTACCACTTGAGTCACAGAATCACCTCTACCTTTTTCTGTGTATGTGGTACTGAGGTTTCATGCATGTTAGGCAAGCACTCTATCACTACATGCCTAGTTCGTTCATTCTTTCTTTCTTTCTTTTTGGGACAGAGAAAAATCTATTCCATGGCAGCTATGAGAAGCCAGCCCTTCAGTAAGTACATCTTCCACTGCCTTCAGGGATGCAGACATTGGCTTCAGGTTAGAGAGTACTAGGAGCTGAGAGTAAGGAAGGTCTGTATAGTTAAAAAGTCTTAAGTCACAAGTGTGGTCTGGTTCACCATTAGCTCAGTGTTTGTGGAATTTATTATCATTTTACCTTTGGGACAGAACAGGAACTTCGTTTTTTTACTGGCTTCAAAAAATTCACCTATGAGGGGTTCTGGCTTATAAGTAGGAGCAATTAGACCTGTTTTATAAGATGTTAGAAGAATCCCATATGTCCAACTTTTCATGGCATTGTACCAGAACTCAGAAAGCAACAGGATACATTAAAATATTATTTTATAGGGGCTGGGAGTTTGGCCTAGTGGTACAGTGCTTGCCTAGCATGCACAAAAACCCAGGTTCGATTCCTTGGTATGACATACATAGAAAAAAGCTGGATGTGGTGCTGAGGCTCATGTGGTAGAGTTCTGGCCTTGAGAAAGTCCAAGGGCAGTGCTCAGGCACTGAGCTAAAGCCCATGACTGGCATATGTATGTATGTATGTGTGTGTGTGTGTATATATATATATATATATATAATAGAAGACCTCATATTAAACTCTTAATGTATTGTGTTTCTAATAATGTCACATAGCAACTGGTGGACACCAAGGCAAAAAGGACTTACCCTAATTCATAACAATCCTCAAACACAGAGGATAATAGCTAAATACAGAGGTAGAACAAAACAAGTACAAAAGCTGAGAGTACATTATTTCTATTTCTTTCCAGCAAAAAAGCATACTAAGGGTAGATATGCTTCTTGGGTCATCCCTGCACACCCTAATTGGGTGTATCCTCTGCCTGAGGGTATGAAAAGTAAAGACTGTAACATTTGACTTGGTGAAGTGGGAATCAACAAGAATGCCTACCCTATATAGTAGGGTAGTTAGTACCAATAAACATAAACTAAGCAAATATGAAAATAATCACATCCACTATGAAAAATAGCTACAAAAGTTGCATGCTTCTTAAAATAACAGCTGAAGATTTTAAGTAAAGTGACCTTCCATTTTTTAAATTGTTTTGCAGGCATGGACCACCTTCCTATGAGTTGTTGGCCAGGAGGTTCCTGAGGCTCTCCACACCATAGAGGCTATTGCCTGTGTTAATATATGGCTGCATGCCAGAACTGGATTAATTCCTACTGCTGATGATACCACAGGTTTTCACTCCAGCATACAAAGCAATCAAGTTGAGGTTATACTGGAGGCATCTTCACTAGTGGCCAGCATATGCATAGTGCTGGGGAACACTGGGTGTGTTTAAGTGGAGACTATTGCCAATGGTCCTGCTTGGCTATGATAGGACCCATGTATTATCAGCATATACCCAAGTACAAGTGTCACAAGTATTCAAATTGGATCACAAGCCTGCTCTACAGAAAGGGACTCTTATTTGTTGCTAAAACCCATAATGAATTTTTTGGCTAAAATTCATAGGCCTCAGTGGAAAAAGCTACTACCACTGTGGGTTTCAAGACCTGTTCATGTTACCTGGAATAGACAGTAAAGGACTTTCAGAAGTACCTTCCTAAAATGCCTACTTGGTCTTGTCACTTGCCAAGGGATGATGGCTCAGGAAACACAAGACACTTAAAGGGGTGGGGATAGGAGATCAGTCCTCATAAGCTTACTGTCACTGCTACTAGGGACAGTTGAAGGAAATTTCTTGGAACACATGGCAACTGACTACAAATCCAACAGCAGGGAGGAGTTCAACTCCCTCTACAGCAGGAGGAAGTAGGCATTTAAAGAGCAAGGAAGGGATTTACTGATGCCTAGGTCACATCAGGGAGAGAGGATGAGAAAAGAAGCCTGCTCAGAGACCAGGATGGTTCTTGCTGACCTAGCAGAGTTCTTTCACTAAAACTAGATTTTACATTGAAGTGTACAAATAGGCCTAGGAGTAAGAATCAGGAGCCTGGCTAACGTTTGGCCAAAGAATCTGTCATATATATTACAAAATAGGGAATCCAAAACAACATAAAACAAAAGACAAACAAAAAAACCCCCACACAAATTAATGTGGCAAAAGCCACAAAGGGGAGCAAAAAGCAAAATGCAGAGCCCATGGTCCATGCCTGTATTCTCAACATTCACAAAACTAACGGTGAAAATGAAGGCCGGACTACACTATATAACGTTTTAAACAAAATTTTAAAAAGAAAACGAGGGGCCAGAAGTTTGGCCTAGTGGTAGAGTGCTTGCCTAGCATGCACAACGACCCGGGTTCGATTCCTCGGTACCATATACTTAGAAAAAAGCCAGAAGTGGTCCAAGGACAGTACTCAGGTCCTGAGCTCAGGCCCAGGACTGGCCAAAAAACAAAAAAGCAAAAAAAACAAGGGCTGGGAATGTAGCTTAGTGGTAAAGTGCCTGCCTAGCATGCATGTTAGTACCACATAAACAGAAAAGGCCAGAAGTGCGCTGTGGCTCAGGCCGTACAGCGCTACCCGGATCTTGAGTTTAAGCCCCAAGACTTCCCTTCCTCCTCGCCACCCTCACCCCCCCAAAAAAAAGAAAGAAAGAAAGAGAGTTGGCAGCGTAGCCTAGTGATAGAGTGCTCGTCGCGCACGCACGAAGCCCCAAGTTCGATTCCTCCGTACCACATACATAGAAAAACCCAGAGCGGAGCTGTGGCTCCGGTGGCAGAGCACTAGCTTTGAGCAAAAACAAAAAAGTGTTCCAGGACAGCGCCCAGGCCCTGAGTACCAGCCCAGGACCGACGAAGAAGAAGAAGAAAGGAAAACGGAACAACTAGTTCAGAAAGACTGTTCGGGGCTGTGGTGCCAACAGCTGCTGGGACAGGACGCCGAAACGCGGCCGCGAGTGCCCAGCTTCGCGAGGCCGGGAGTGCGGAGCTGTGGCCCCGCCGCGGCCTCCGCGACTCGGCAGGGGCGCGAGGCGAGGCGGGCGGCTGCGGAGACCGGTGGGGAGAAGGCCGAGGAACCAGAAGCGCCGTCGGCAGAGCAGGCTGGAGGGAGACTCGCACCTCGCGGGAAGCAGGACGCCGAGAGGCTCCGGAACCTCCCTGACCGCGCGCGCCTGACGTCCTCTGCGCCCGCGGATGTCGTCAGCGCGTACGCGTGCGTCGGCGCACGTGGATGTCGTCAGCCCGCACGCCTCGAGCTTCCGCTGCGCGGGAGGCTCGGGCTCCGTCCATAGCTACCAGGCCTGCGACGTGCGGCAGGAAGCTGGGACACGGTGCGAGCCGGCCGGCGGTGCGAGGGAGCCCGGCGGCGCGGCCCCGTGGAGCCGTACGGTCAGGGGCTGCGTGACGCCTCCGGGCAGGCAGGGCGCCGCGCGCCGCGGAGCCGGACCTCGCCAGGATGTCGTACATGCTCCCGCACCTGCACAATGGCTGGCAGGTGGACCAGGCCATCCTCTCGGAGGAGGACCGCGTCGTGGTCATTCGGTTCGGACACGACTGGGACCCCACCTGCATGAAGATGGACGAGGTCCTGTACAGCATCGCTGAAAAGGTAGTCTGGCGCCTGCGCGGGGCCCCGTGGTGGCCGCCGGGGTCGCTTCCGTGTGCGTGTTTTGTGTTTAATTTTGAAGAGATTTATGAGCCGGTCCCTGGACAAGGGCCACCCCGGCGGACGGCGGCTTGTTTCGTTGTGTTTTAAGCTTTCGTGTGAGACCCTCCTTAGACCACCCCGGCACCGACGCGGCGGGCCTCACACGCTGGGTAACAGCCAGGCGCCTCCACGCCCAGCCTTGGCACTGTGTGTTTGTAAGGTTTGTGTGCAGGGAACAACATGCATTTGCAAGCTGCTGACTGGGGTTTTGCGTTAAATGGATTGGTGCCTTGTGTTGTATCTATCTCGCAGAACTTTTAGGTTAATCACATGGTAAATGATTTTTTTTTTCGTAGAAGGGGCAGGGCTACCTACAAGGCAGGGTCTTTCTAAATACCCCAAACTGGCCTTAAATTCGAGATCCCCTGTTCTCAGTCTCCCAAGTGCTGGGATTATAGGAGGAACAGCCATTTAACCCTTTGATAGGTTTTTCCTTTATCTTTCCACACCCTTTGCAAGCAAGTCATTTGATTTGTCTGTTGGAACGACTAAGTATTAGGAGAAAGGCGAATTACCTTTATGTTTTGTTTTGCCAGTCCTGGGGCTTGAACTCAGGGCCTGAGCAGTATCCTTGGACTTTTTCTCAAGGCTAGAGCTCTACCACTTGAGCCAGAGCACCACTTCCAGCTTTATTTTCTATGTATATGGTACCGAGGAATCGAACCCGGATCTTCGTGCATGCTAGGCAAGCACTCTACCACTAGGCCAAACTCCCAGCCCCGACCTTTATGTTTTATTAGAACTAATGTAACTGTTTCATAGTACTCCAAGTCAGCTGTGACACTTGTTGTCTGACAATAAAGTGCAATTGGGAACCAGGAATGATGGTACAAGTCTGTAACCCCAGCTACTTGGCAGGAGGAAGCAGAAAGGTCAGTGGTTTGAAGGCAACCCAGGCAAAGGTAGCTATGAGACTTGGAGAATGATGGGGTGATGTTGGTCAAGATGCACTGTACTTATAATCTGACATGCTAAATTGAAACTTCTTTGTAACTCCTTAAAACAATGGAAGGAAGGAAAAGAAAAAAGAAAGAAAGGAAAAGAAAGGGCTGGGAATAATTCAAGTGGTAGAGTGCTTACCTTTGAGCCCTGGGTTCAATCCTCAGCACCAAAGCTAAGTGGAATTGTAAGGCGTTATTTATTTTTGTGGATCCTGGGGCTTGAACTCTGCCTGGGCACTGTCTCTGAGCTCTTCAGCTCAAGGCTACTGTGTAAGGCATTATTATATCAACAAGAATTTTATTCTTTTTGTGCCTTTCTTTTCTTTTATTTATGCCTGTACTGGGACTTTAACTAAACTCAGGACCTGAATACCTGAGCTTTTTCACTTAAGGCTGGTGCTTGACCATTTGAACCACACTCCACTTCCAGTTTTTTGCTGGTTAATTGAAGATAAGAGACTCAAGTACTTTTCTGCCCAGGCTAGCTTTGAACCTCAATCCTCAGATTTCAGCTTTGTGAGTAACTAGGAGAACCACTGGCATCTGGCTCTTTTCCTAAAAATTCTTTTTGGCAGTTTTAGAATATTTTAGAATATTTTGCAGTTGTAGGAATAAGTCAAAAGGCAAAGATTATGAAGTGTTAATAACGTTGGTATTTTGTAGGTAATTTCACAGCTTATTCTTTTTTTTTTCCCTATGGTATTGGAGCTTGAACACAGGGTAATTCTTCAAGAAAAATTTTCCAGGGCCAGGAGTTTGGCCTAGTGGTAGAGTGCTTGGCTAGCACGCATGAAGACCCCGGTTCGATTCCTTGGTACCACATACATAGAAAAAAGCTGGAAATGGTGCTGTGGCTCAAGTGATAGAGTTTTTGTCTTGAGGAAAGCCCAAGGACAGTGCTCAGGCCCTGAGCTCAATGCCCAGGACTGGCAAAAAAAGAAAAGAAAAGAAAAATTGTCTAATTGATGAAAGTGAACTAAGCAACACAAGAGTGGTAATGTGAGTGGGGGGAATGAGAAAGAGGGAACCATTGATACTAAGCAAAGGGAAAGAAATGTACATATCACCCAATCTGGAAGAAATAGTTTTATTTTTAATGTTTATAGAGGTAAATTTTTTTCTTCTGTAAAAAAATAAAAAAAAAACAACAAAAAAGAATTAGTAAGAACATTTTATTATGTTTAGAAAGGAAACTCATTTTTGGTTAGCTTTTTCAGTCATCAAGGTGATTTGCAATGTTTCTGCAAGATATCTTAGAGATTCTATTATTTGGGTTAGTCTGGGGTGAGGCCTAGAGATAAGAGTCTCAGGTCCTTTTGTGCCCTGTCTGACTTTGAACCTTGATCCTCAGATCTCAGCCTCCAGAGTAGCTAGGATTACAGGCGTTAGCCACTGCGCCCAGCTCTGAGCCATGTTTTTCACTGTTTTCTGTCAGTCCTGGGGCTTGAATTCAGGACTCGAGCACTGTCCTTGGACACTTCTTCCTCAAGGCTAGCACTCTGCCACTTGAACCACAGCACCACTTCTGGATTTTTTTCTATGTATGTGGTACTGGGAATCGAACCCCGGTCTTACATGGTACGCAAGCACTCTACCACTAGGCCAAACTCCCGGTCCCTCACTGCCTCACTGTTTTTTTGTTTTGTTTGTTTTTGTTTTGTGTGGGTCATGGGGCTTGAACTCTGGGCCTGAGTGCTATCCCTGAGCTCTTCAGCTCAAAGCTGCCGACCTACCCCTGGAGCCACAACCCCACTTCCCGTTTTTCTTTCTCTTTTTTGGGGGGAGGTGGGGGTTATGGGGATTGAATTTGGGCCTGAGTGCGGTCCCTGAGCTTTTCAGCTCAAGGCTACCACCCTACCCTTGAGCCAAGCCCCACTTCCTGTTTTCTAGTGATTAATTGGAGGTAAGAATCTCATTTTTGTGTGTGTGTGTGCCCTGGCTGGCTTTGAACTGATCCTCAGATCTCAGCCTCCTGAGTAGCCACCAAGCCAGCCTCACTGGTTATTTTTGATATAGGGTTTGCTTTCAGCCCAGGTCTGGCTTCTGGACATCAATCTCAGCTATTTTAGGCTTTAGTTATTGGTAGGATGAAAGGTGTATGCCACCATGTCTAGTTCCCTCTGTTGAGATAGAATCTCTTGATCTTTTTTCCATCTGGGCTGGCCTGGAACTGCTGTCATTTAGCTCCCCATGTAGATTAAGATGATTAATATGTGCCACTGTATCTAGCTATAGGTTGAAAGGGGATTTTCCATACTTTTCTGCCTGGGCTGCCTTGGAACTGTGGTCCTCCCATTATTAGCTTCCAAGTAGCTATAGGCCTGACCCACTGGCACCTGGCTCAGAAAGTCTTATTACAGAAACTTCCCAGGAGAGGGGGTCAACAGTACATTATGTAAGAATTGAACTAAGTAACTGAGAGCAGGGATGAAGAAAGATGGGGGAGAATAGTGGAAGGGGTGACATTGAAAACCATGCATTATAAGCCCTGGTGGCTCACACCTGTAATCCTGGCTACTCTGGAAGCCAAGATCTAAGGATCACTGTTTGAAGCCAAACCAGTCAGAGAAGTCCAAGAGATACTGCTGCTGCTTCTGCTGCTGCTTCTTTTCCTCCTCCTCCTCCTCCTCCTCCTCCTCCTCCTCCTCCTCCTCCTCCTTCTTCTTGACATGGGACTTGAACTCAGGGTCTAGGCTCTGTCTCTAAGCTCTTCAGCTCAAGGCTCTACCACATTGAGCCCCAGTGCCACTTCCAGTTTTCTGGTGGTTAATTGGAATGAATCTTATGGACTTTAGTGCCTAGGCTGTCTTTGAATCACAGTCCTCGAATATCAGCCTTCTGAGTAGCTAGAATTAC
Organism: Megascapheus bottae; assembly: GCF_031878675.1. Taxonomy (NCBI): domain Eukaryota; kingdom Metazoa; phylum Chordata; class Mammalia; order Rodentia; family Geomyidae; genus Megascapheus; species Megascapheus bottae. Next base: position 224,299 of record NC_143527.1, read on the forward strand.
AGGTATGAGCCACTTGCTCCTGGTTTATTTAAAAAAATGTTTTTGGCCTTATAATTTTTTTATTTCAATGTATAGAGGGGTTACAGTTATATTCATCAGATAGAAGGTGCATTACTTCGCAGACATTAATATCCCTTTTTATGTTTTTGTTCCCATTTCCCTCTCCACCCCCACCTCCCCACTCCTGGTTTATTATATATTTTTTTGTTGGCAGTATTAAAGTTTGAACTTGGGTCTCCTAACTTGATAGACAGATATGCTGTACCACTTGAGCCACATTCCTAGCTCAGGATTACTTTTTTTTAAATTTATAATGCTGTGTTACAGTGTAGCTATTAATAATGCAAATTTGAAGTACATTAAAGGGCTAGTAATGTTTAATTTTCCTAACATGAGGGGGAAGACCTTTTTGGTGTTCAATGGGAATTTTCATAATTTATGATTTTAGTGTAAAGAAACAGTATAATTCTTTATTTAAAAATCTACCTCTGCAGAATTGGCAGATAGTGGGGGAATCTTCCTCATCTTGCTACGAGCCCTGTTTGGATATTCCAGCTGTTTTAAAGTGAGTAAAAGTTCTCCGTGTTCAGGCTGGATTTAAGTAACCTGTTTATCTTTGAATGTCTTATATCACCTGTTCTTTGTACATTGCTTACCCTACTTCATACTAGACTAATTTTTGAGCTGAATACTTAAAGTTAATCTGCAAGTTTATATGCTTAAAGTTTTACAGATATTTAGAGCTTAGTGAATAAATTTTGTGTGAAGCAACTGATTTCATGCATAAAGAAGACTTTATGTGTCTTTGAACTGTTCTTCCATTTTGTAGAAATACAATTTATCCCAACAATTCCTTTGGCATCACTGTTTCCTAAATCAAATGCTGAATAGGCGTAAATGAGATGTTGAATTTTTTATGTATTAAAATGCCTATGCAAATAACATTTAAAATAACAATGGTGATGTATTAACACATAGTGCATTTTAGTAAAATTATAGATGAGGCAAATGTTTATGAAGGTTATTAAGAGTGAGTTTAGGGACCCTGTATATAACTGTTGTTGACATGGCAGTATGTACTAGCATTTACCGGAGTGTCTTGCAGATGTTATTTACTTCTAAGTTGTAGATAGTCCTTGTGGCCCGAAGCCCTGCTAAACACTATCACTGAAGGAAGTCATGAAGATGAGTTGTGTTGGCAGCAGGGCTGGGAAAAGTGTTTACAGTTGTAGATGGTCACATCAGTAGATAGCTAGGCTCTGGTTGCTCATACTTTTATAATTCTAAACCAGATCTGAGGATCTCCATTAAAAGCCAGTCCAGGCAGGAAAGTCCGTAAGACTTTATAGCAAGGCTTCTGTGTAAAATACCTTGAGTGAATGAACAAAGAAGTTGGCAAAGGAGGAAATACCAATGATTAAATAAACTTCAAAAAAAAACCCTATTAAACAATACATTGTTTTTTAAGTATATAAAAGATTAAAATGGGCCGGGAGTTTGGCCTAGTGGTTCAAGTGCTTGCCTAGCATGCACGAAGACCCGGGTTCGATTCCTCAGTACCACATACATAGAAAAAAGCCAGAAGTGGTGCTGAGGCTCAAGTGGTAGAGCTCTAGCCTTGAGAAAGTCCAAGGACAGTGCTCAGGCCCAGGGCTCAAGCCCAGGACTGGCAAAAAAAAAAAAAAAAAGATTAAAAGGCTGGGTAGCTTTGGCTCTCGCTGCTCAGGAGGCTGAGATCTGAGGATCATGGTTCAAAACCAGCCCAGACAGGAAAATCCTTGAGACTAATTAACCACCAGAAAACTGGAAGTGAAACTGGCTCAAAGTGGTAGAGCACTAGCCTTGAGTGAAAAGGCCTAGGCCCTGAGTTCAAGCCCCATGACCAACAATAAAAAAGATTAAAGAATGTTTAATAGGGATGAGTTAGTACAATGTTCATTGAGAAAACCGATAGCCTCTTTTGGCAAAGTATTGTGCATAGTATTAAGAATTATCATACTGCCAGGCACCAGTGGCTCATGCCTGTAATGCTAGCCAGACACGAGGCTGAGATCTGAGGATAATGATTCAAAGAAGTCAGCCTGCTCAGGAAAGTCCATGAGTCTCCTATCTATAATTAATTACCACAAAATACTGGAAGTAGATCAGGGACAGCACCCCAGTCTCTGAGCTCAAGCCCTAGGAACAAATAAAAAGAATAGTCATGCCTTAAGGCCCAGAAACTGTCCTCTCTTTTGGGCAAGGAAAGATATGCATAGCTTTATGCTCAGCTAGAACTATTTGTAGTTTGGAACAATAAGAATGTTCAGTGATGCGAGCACATGATGGTGATAACAGGCTGTTAGTTGAGCACTTCATCTAGTCACACAGCTTTGTAATCCTCGGGGCTATTTTCTAGGGCAAGTATGGTTGAGTAATGGAACTTTGTGTCTATGTAAGTATGTGTGTATGTATGCATGCATGTATGTACGTACATAGATATGTATGTATGTGTGTATTTAAGGCTGCTCCTGGGGATTGACCTTGGGGCCTGGGTGCTTTTCTCGAGTGGGAGAGTGCCAGCCTTCTTTGTTCCAGGCTGGCATTCTATCACTTGAGCCACAGCTCCGCTCTTGGCTTTTTGGTGGTGACTTGGAAATAAGACTGCCATAGACTTTTCCTGCTCAGGCTGGCTTCAAACTGCAATCCTCAGATCTCAGACTACTAAGATCCTATAATCCTAGGATTACAGGTGTGAGCCACCAAGCCTAGTAAGTGTTAGTTTTCTATAACAGAAAATATAAGGGCTAGGCACTGTGGCTCACAGCTATAATCCCAACTATTTGAGAGGCAAAGATCAGGAGGATTATAGTTTGGGGTCAGGCTGATCAAAAAGTTAGCAAGACCTCCATCTCAACCCACAAACGAGACATGGTGGTACACAACTGTGATCTCAGTTACACGTAGGAGTTAAGTAGGTATTCACAGAAGCTGGCTCCCAGCAAAAACATGAGATCTGTCTGAAAAAGAACTAAAGCCAAAAGGTTGAGGGGTATAGGCATGTACCTGATCTACCTACCTCCGTTATTCATTCTCTCTCTCTCTCCCTCTTTCCCTCTCCCTTTCTCTCCCTCCTCCTTCTTCTCCCCCTCCCCCTCCCCCTCCCTCTCCCTTTCCTTTTCCCTTTCCCTCCCAGTCATGGAGCTTGAACTCTGGGCCTGGGCACTGTTCCTGAGCTCTTCAGCTCAAGGCTACCGCCCTATCCCTTGAGCCACAAGGTCACTTCTGGTTTTCTCGTGGTTCATTGGAGATAAGAGTCTCATGGACTTCAGTGCCCAGGCTGGCTTTGAACTGAGATCCTTAGATCTCACCCTCTTGAGTAGCTAGGATTACAGGCGTGAGCCACTGTACCTGTCTTTAGATTTTGTTAAGTATCCCTGTATAAAAAAAGGACACAATAAGTGTGAGATTGGAGATGACTGTAATCTCTTCTAAAATTATTCTGTTTTTCCTGAATTTCTTTGATGAACTTGTAGTTAAATTACAGAGCTGAGAACCAGTGGCTAACATCTAGCTACTCAGGAGGCTGAAATCTGTTTTAAGATGCCTCATTAAATATGACTTCTTAAATACTGTCAACCTGGGCAGACAAACAGTGTGAGACTTTTAAATCTTCAGTTAACCAGCAAAAAGCTAGACCTGGACTTGTGATTAAAAAGGCCAAGGTGGGAGAAAGAGGCTGAGTTCAATCCTTAGTACTTAAAACAAAAAAAAGAAAAAGAAGGGAGGGACGTTGGGGGGATGGAGGGAGGGAGGGAGGGAGGGAGGAAGGAAGGAAGGAAGGAAGGAAGGAAGGAAGGAAGGAAGGAACAAACTAGCCAACAGGTGTAGATTACTTTGGATACTGCTAGTATCCCATGTAATGAGTATTTGTACTGATCAGCATATAAACACCCAGAGGGATATTTTCTTCAGAACTTTCATAAGTTGCTACTTGAATCAAGTTTATCTAATTTATAAACAATTTAAAGGAATAGAAAAGTTGTAAACAGCCATTGGTCAGGATTCTAATGATGTAGTTTTTCTGGGTAATCGCTCTGTGGGAAAAAAGTTAGATTGCTTTTTAAAAATGGTCCAATTTATGCAAATTCTTTTGTTTCATTTTGCTTTTCTGTTATAAAAGCCAAATCAATCTGTTTTTAGATTCTTAAATCTCCTTTATTTTTAGGTTAAAAATTTTGCAGTTATTTATCTTGTGGATATTACAGAAGTTCCTGACTTCAACAAAATGTATGAGTTATATGATCCATGTACTGTCATGTTTTTCTTCAGGTACGTTATTTTAAAGCTGTTCATAAAATGGAGGGATTGCTTGTTTGGAAGTTTGATGTAATGGGACAGATTCTTTTTTCTTTTTTTTTTCCCTTTTCTTTCCTTTCTTTTCTTTTTTTCTTCCAGTCTTGGTGTTTGAACTCACGGCCTGGATACTATCTTGGGCTTTCTCAAGGCTGGCACTCTACCCTGAGCTACAGCAGCACTCTGGCCTTTTCTGTGTATGTGGTACTGAGGAATTGAACCCAGGGCATTCATGAATGCTAGGCAAGCACTCTACCACTAGGCCACGCTCCTGGCCCAGGACCAGATTCTTTTATTATTTAGAAGTCAATCATGCAGTCTTACCACAATGCAGATTGTACACACAGAAGTATGAGTCTTTGAAATAATTTTCAAAACAACAGTTTCCATTTTAGCAAGCATTTACTCAGTAACAAATTACTTTTTAAATAATTGCCAAAAAACCCCATTCAAAATATAAATACAAGACATTCTCACGTCTAAGATATCTTTAAGCATAACCTCCTACTGATGAAAACTGTTTTAAGATAACTCACTCATTAAATATAATGCCATTAACTGTATTTGATGTCTTTTAAAAGTCAAAAGAGTCTGTGGAGAAATATTCTCTATCCTTTGGAAAACTGAAGCCCATGAGTTCAATAATTTGCTCATGTTTCTCCAATATTTGTCTCTTTCACAACATATGAGTTTTATATTAAAAGAAAACAACTAGGCAGCTCATGCCTATAATCCTAGCCACTCTGAAGGCCGAGATCTGAAGATCACAGATTAAGACCAACCCTGTGCAGGAAAGTCTGTGAGACTGTTACCTCCAATAAGTTACTCAGAAAAGGCTGGAAATGACACTGTGGCTGAAGTGGTAAAGTGGTGGCCTTGAGTACAAAGATGCTCACAAACAGCACCCAGACCCTGGGTTCAAGCCTCAGGACCAGGAAACCTCCCACCCAAACCTAGTAAGCATGCTAAAGTAGTTTGGGGAAAGTATATTAATGTATGAAATTTACTTTGAAATACGTCTAATATATGAGTTAAAGAATAGACAGGAAAGGGTAACTATGTTATAAGGCAAATATGGCATATTGTTACAGGTGGTAGGTGTATGAGTGAGTTCTATAAATTCCTTCAGATTTCTGTGTGCTTGAAAATTTTCATATGATTGTATGTTTGTATATGGGGTAACCAAATGGAGAGAGTAGAGATAACTCTTTCCACTGAATACACAGTATGTATAAGAAAAATTCTATGTGCCACTATACTTCTTTTATGTTGTAGATGATGTCTGAAGAATGGTAAATGTATTTTCTAAATATTGGATGTAGTTTTAATTAAATACATAGTTCCTGCTTTTAAAAAAAAGAGTCAAAAGAAAGGCTGAATTTTCCTGTTGGTTGTAAATACAAGATTATCAGCTCAAATTTTCCAATATATAAATTTAATTTAAAAAGAGACCACCATTTGATATTGCCTTTATATGTCAAGATTCTTAGAATTATTCTAGAAAATTGATACATAGTAGTATGAGCATTAGGCCACCCTTCTAAAGCTCAATTCCCTAAATGGTTAGAAGATCTGGGTAGATTGTATAGATGTGTGTTAACTTTGTCTTTTGCAGATATATCCTCATGAATCAACACCATTGGTGAGCTCAGAGTTCTTTTTTTTTTTTTTTTTTTTTTTGCCAGTCCTGGGCTTGAGCTCAGGGCCTGAGCACTGTCCTTGGACTTTCTCAAGGCTAGAGCTCTACCACTTGAGCCTCAACACCACTTCCGGCCTTTTTTTTCTATATGTGGTACCGAGGAATCGAACCCGGGTCTTCATGCATGCTAGGCAACCACTTTAACCACTAGGCCAAACTCCCGGCCTCAGAGTTCTTTTTTTAATTTAATTTTATCAGAGTGATGTAGAAAGGGATTACAGTTACGTAAGGTAGTGAGTACGTTTCTTGTTGGGCATTGTTACCCCTTCTCATGCTTTTCTCTCATTTCCCCTCCCCCAAGCTCATCGTTCTTTTGGGGGGGGGGCAGGGGAGGGTCATGGAGCTTGAATTTTGGCCTGGGCGCTGTCCCTGAGCTCTTTAGCTCAAGGCTACCACCCTACCCTGGAGCCACAGCCCCACTTCCCAGGGGCTGGCTTTGAACCGGGATCCTCAGATCTCAACCTCCTGAGTGGCTAGGGTTATAGGCATGACTCACTGTACCCAGCTTCCAAAGCTCATAGCTCTTGAGGCAAGGTCTCATAAGGTCAGCTGGATTCTCAGTTCCAGATCTTTCAGGCCTAAGTTGTTGTCTTTGTCCTTATCTGAAAGGTCTTGATCCAAGCCTGCTTTATTCCATTGAAATGATTAGACAGATCTGACATACCCACCTTATGAATCTGTCCAAGGTCTCTTTCCCTACTCACTCCTCACTACTGTCAGCCTGGCCCCCACTTTCACAAACAGCATCAAGGAGTGTGTTCTTTCCACTGTCTCGCTTGACTTAGCCTCTGCTTTAGCGGGTTTGATGTTTACGTTAGACATATAAGTAACCTCTGGGCCTCGGTGCTATCCCTAAGCTTTTTGGCTCAAGGTTGGTGCTCTACCACTTTGAGCCACAGCTTCACTTCAGATTTTCTGGTGCTTAATTGGAGATGAATATCTCATAGACTTTCCTGCCTAGGCTGGCTTTGAACCATGATCCTTATATCTCAGCCTTCTGAGTAGCTAGGATTATAGGCGTGAACCACCAGCACCTGGCTTTAGTAACTTTAAAGCCAACTGATTTGGACCTTTAATCACATGTGTGCACTTTCCCTTGTAATGTCATATAACAATCACAGTTAAGAAGTCTTATAATATGGACTGGTAACCTCTGTATAACACCTTAGTTATAACAATAACATTATACTGGGGCATAAGATGGGGTCCTGTTATTATACAACCTTATATAACAGAAGGAACAGCTAAGCAGTAAGCCTACAGTTATAGAAATCTAGAGGACAAGCCAGGCGTGATGTCTCATGCCTGTAAACCTGGCTACTCAGTAGGCTGAGATCTGAGGACCACGGTTGAAAGCCAGGCTGGGCACTCAAGTCTAAAGTCTATGAGACCCATCTCCAATTAACCACCAGAAAACTAGAAGTGACACTGTGGCTCAAGGGGTAGGGCAGTAGCCTTGAGCTGAAGAGCTCAGGGACAGTGCCCAGGACCAGAGTTTAAGCCCCATGACACACACACACACACACACACACACACACACACACACACACACACACACACACACACAGGTATTTACAGAGAGTTTAAGCCCCATGACACACACACACACACACACACACACACACACACACACACACACACAGGTATTTACAGAGACATAAAGGCTAAAGAGGCCTATTTTAAATTGCGCAGGGCTGTAAGGATACATAAAAGAAGTCATGTTTACTACAGATGAGATTGGTACCAGAAATGTGGCACAGGTTGAGTCAGAGCTGAGAGATGGAAAGTGATAGGAGATGCAGTTCCTATTCCAGGAATCTGGCTGTCTGAGGTTATCTTAAAAGTGAATTGTGAGATACATAGAAAAAAGCTGGAAGTGGCTCTGTGACTCAAGTGGTAGAGCTCTAGCCTCGAGAAAGCCTAAGGACAGTGCTCAGGCCCTGTGTACAAGCCAGGACTGGCAAAAAATATATATATTAGACACTACCATCAAGTTGGTTTCATACCAGGGATTCAAAAATGATTTAAAATATACAAATTAATAAACATAATATAGCACATAAACAGCATAAACACAAAAATCAAATGATTATCTCAAAAGATACAAGGTGTTAAAAGGCTCACGCCTATAATCCTAGCTACTCAGGAAGCTGAGATCTGAGGTTCAGGTTCAAAGCCAGTCTGGGCACAAAAGGACCTGAGACTCTTGTCTGTAATTAACCTCTAGAAAATGAGAAAATGAGAAGTGCAGCTTGGCTCAAGGTTAGGGTGGTACCCTTGAGCTGAAGAGCTCAGCAGAGCTCAGGGACAATGCCCAGGCCCAAGGGTAGGGCGGTAGCCTTGAGCTGAAGAGCACAGGGACAGTGCCCAGGCCGAGTTCAAGCCCCATGACCCCCCCCCCCCCAAAAAAAAAAAAAGTGACCCAGGAAAGTGATCCAGAAGAGTTCTCTTATACCAGACTTTTGGCTGCTAAGCACCAAGATCTCACATAGAACACTTACTAGAATAGGGTTGAAGCTAAATACATAATCCTGTAGAAGTAAAAAGTTACCTATAAAAGTTGATCTTCAGTAAACCAGGACTAAGTCCTATAGGTACAGTAAATGGATAGAATCTTTATTTTGGCAAGTGCAAATACAAATTGCTAGCCTTTTGAAAGACAAACATATAAAGGGTCATCTGTTTCATGGTCATGGAGATAGGCGTTTCAAAGAGGTGACGCTTTTAGCAAAATGTGTATCAAGTGCCTGAGAGTATAACATGGAAAACTCACGAATTGTTTTCAAGGAAAACTAGTCCAACTCTTTGGGAGATTCTGTGTCTTTCTTTCCAAAGGACAAAACTCAGTCTTTGCCCTTTATTCTTCAGGACATCTGTCCAGAGGAAGTACAAAAAATATGGTAAGTAGTGGTCACAGTGTTGCATTTTAGAAGTGGCATATAGGTCATGTCCATCTTTTGTTTTTTTGCCAGTCCTGGGCTTGAGCTCAGGGCCCAAGCTCTGTCCTTGGGTTTTCTCAAGGCTAGAATCCTACAATTTGAGCCACAGCATCACGTCCGATTTTTTCTATGTATGTGGTACCGAGGAATTGAACCTGGGTCTTCATGCATGCTAAAGAAGCACTCCATCGTTAGGCCAAACTCCTGGCCCATTGTCTATCTTCTTTTAAGGCACGATCTCTCCTCTTAATTATGTATGTCCTTAAGTGATACCAATGAAGAGCTTGGGACAGCAGAAAAAAATGGGGCAATTTGTGGAATTCTTCCTTTTGTTTTTCAGGAACAAGCACATCATGATTGATTTGGGCACTGGTAACAACAACAAGATTAATTGGGCCATGGAAGACAAGCAGGAGATGGTGGACATCATAGAGACCGTGTACCGCGGTGCCCGCAAAGGACGGGGATTGGTGGTGTCTCCCAAGGACTACTCCACGAAGTACAGATACTGAGCATAGCCCTCATAAGCTGCACATAAATATTTGGAGTCATTCCCATGTGGAAATAATCTCAGCTGTTCAAAGCCTTTGGGAAAGTATGTGTGAGTCAAGGGTGGAAGGGTTTTTGAAGTAAGGGCAGTGTGGCCTTAACTAGCTGAAGCAAATAAACTTACAATGAAGGAACAGTGGTAATTGTCTTCAGAAACTTTGGTGTGTGAATGTTTCGATAGGAAGGGTTACTGTATTTGCTCTTGGAGGTAAATCAAGGAATGCATCTTTTGTGACTTGTTTAGTCCTGCATATTTGGTTGGTTTGCTAAGACTGTCATAGTAAAGTACCACAAATTGAGTGACCTCAGCAAAGAAACTTGTGGTCCCTCAGTTCTGCAGACAAACCTGAAGTGTAGGTGTCTCGTGTTTGGTTCCAGCTGAGGCTATGTGAAGAATCAGTCTCAGACCTCCCTCCTGACTAGAGGTTAACAATCTCTTATTTTTAATCTAATCTGTGTGCTATCTTCATGTGCTGTCTCTTATTTTATTCATTTATTTTTGCCAGTCCTGGAGCTTGAACTTAGGCTTGAACTATGCACTGTCTTTGAGCTTCTTTTGCTCAAGGTTAGTTAGTACTCTGTCACTTTAGCCACACTGCCCCTTCCAGCTTTTTCTGTTTATGTGGTACTGAGAAATAGAACTGAGGATATCATGCATGCTAGGCAAGCACTCTACTACTATGCCACATTCCCAGCCTATATATGCTATATCTAAGTTTAACTTTTCTTTTGGTGTCAGTCTTGAAGTTTGAGCTCAGTGGTTAGGTACCATTCCTGAGCTTTTGTGCTTAAGGCTAATGCTCTACCACTTTGCGCCACAGCACCATTTTCAGCTTTTTAGTAGTTGATTGGAGATAAGTGTCTCATGGACTTTCTTGCCTTGGCTGGTGTTGAATCCCCAGACCTCCCAAGTAGCTAGGATTACTGGCATGAGCTACTGACACCCTGCTAAATTTTACCTTTCTGTGAAGGACACCATTCACATTGACACCAGTCAAAAGGACATCACTCCAGCATGACCTCATCTGTAATGATTAATTGGAGATAAGAGTCATGGATTTTTAGTGCCTGGGCTGGCTTTGAACTGTGATCCTCAGATCTCAGTTTCCTGAGTAGCTAGGATTTACAGGCGTGAGCCACCACACCTGGCTGTATACTTTTTGTGTGCCAGTCCTGTGACTCGAACTCAGAGCCTTAGCTGTTGTGCTCAAGGCTAGCACTCTACCATTTGAGCCATACCACTTCCGATTTTTGGTGGCCAATTGGAGGTAAGAATCTAATGGACTTTCTGTCTAATCTGAATTTGAACCCATAATTCTCATATCTTAACCTCCTGAGTAGCTAATATTAAGTATAGCTGTGAACTACTGGTGCCTTGATTGGATAAAATTTTTGGTATGTGAATTATACTTTATTGATAATAGCTGTATAAGCTGTTATCAGAACAAGATTAGCAAACAGTTTACTTACTGTAACTTCCTGTCAGTCTTCTTGGGCTAATAGAACAAAAGGCTTTAGACTTGGAAACATAAACATCAAAGGTTTATTTTTTCCTTAATAAAGTCAAGGTTCCAAGCAGTTTAGTTTCAGGACTCATGCCCTAGCCTTCTCATATCATGGTCCTAGTCTTAGCATGAACACAGGAAAAGTGAGGGAACTCTGTCTTTTACAAAGACCCTAGTCTTACTGAACTAGGGTCCTGCCTTTCTGACTGCATTTAATCTCAAATACTTCCTGAGGCTACTACCCAGCCACACTGGGGCCAGGGTTTCATTATAGGAATTTGGGGTGACATAAACACTTAGTCCATATCAACATGCAGAAGTTGCAACTCCCTACTCAGAAAAGGTCTAAAGTGGCTCTGTCGCTCATGTGGTAGAACACTAGCCTTTGAAGAAGCCCAGGGACAGCACTCAGACCCTGAGTGAGTTCATGCCCCAGGACTGTTAGCAAAATATGTAAGCATCAGGGCAGGAAGCATGGCCTAGTGGTAATATGCAGGAAGCCTTGGGTTTGATTCCTCAGTACCACATACACAGAAAAATCTGGAAGCTGGTGCTATGGCTCCAGTGGTAGAGCGCTAGCCTTGAGAAAGCTCAAGGACTGTGCCCAAGCCCTGAGTTCAAGTCCTAGGACTGGCCAAAAAGAAAAAAAAAAGCATCGGTTATTGAATAGGTTATTACTCCAAAAGAACAGTTTTCACTTCATTGTTTTACATGACATGTTTAATAACATCTTCAGGTCTGTAAGAAAAAAAATTAAATTTGATTAGTTTATTATACTAATTAATATTCCAGTTAATGTCATGTAGTTTTCAATAAAGTACACTCATTTTCTCTATAACTTTTTTTTTGGGGGGGGTGTATGTGTCAGTCATGGGGCTTAGACTCTGGGCTTAGACGCTGTTCCTGAGCTCTTCAGCTCAAGGCTCTTGCCCTACCCTTGAGCCACAGTGCTGCTTCTACTTTTCTAGAGGTTAATTGGAGATAAAGAAGAGTCTCAACAGTCTTTAGTACCTGGGCTGGCTTTGAATCATGATCCTCAGATCTCAGCCTCCTGAGTAGCTAGGATTATAGGTATGAGCCTTAGCACCCAGCTCCTCTATAACTTTTATATAAGCTAAATTCAGCCTGCATCAGGCGTCAGTGTGTGTTCAGATCTCAGTAAAAACGACATTCACATTGTAGTGCATGCTAGAAAAGTATGTAGCTTACTATAGGTGAAAGATAAAATGCCCATTCTACAAGTTGGAGGGGTCATTAGTAGGCATCACAGATTGTCCTCCCCAATGTAAGCGGAGGCTTGAGGAATCCCAAAGGTCAAAGCACAAGCCCTGGTGAAGAACAGATAATTCTTTCACATAAAAGGCCTTATGGGTAGTGTGTGTGTGTGTGTGCACACTGGAGCTTCATCTCAGGGCCTGTGCTCTCCCTTAGGTTTTTTTTTTCTCCCTCAAGGTTGGCATTCTCCCACTTGAGCCATGCCTCCACTTCCAGGCTGTAGTTGTTATTTGGAGATAAGAATCTCATAGAATCTTTTGCCCTGACTGTCTCTGAAGCAGGATCCTCAGATCTTAGCCTTCTCTGACTAGCTAGAGTTACAGGCATGAACCACTAGCACCAAGCTTGGCCTTATTAACTTCTAAACTTTTAGATGTATGACCTTGTATTTATGTTGCCTTAATGTGCCTCTTTAAGGGTGAAGTTCGGACAACTACTTTCTTCACACACAAAGTTGGAAGTGGTTCTGTGGCTCAGGTAGTAGAGTGTTAGCCTTGAGAATACTCAGGGTCAGTATTCTCAGGCCCTGAATGAAAGCTCCAAAACTGATCTTGAGGTTGGAGTCTCATGTCACCCAGAGCCCATGGTGGGTGGAAGTGATCCTCTCACCTCAGCCCCTCTGTATACTTCAGCTTTTAGAGCTCCATCATAATCCATGTTTTTGAATCCTGGGTAGCAGGATAAGGTTTGCACAGTGGTCTTATTAGCCAGAATGCCGGATTCAGACATTAATAATTCATTGATGATAGTTGGGTACCAGTGGCTCAACCTGTAATCCTAGCTGCTCAGGAGGCCGAAGTCTAGGAATAGTGATTCAAAGAAAGCCCAGGCAAGAAAACACATAAGATTCTTTATTTTTTAACCAGTCTTGCGGCTTGAACTCAGGGTCTGGGTACTGTCCCTCAGCTGCTTTTGCTTAAGGTTATCACTCTACAGTTTGAGGAATGGAACCTAGGGATTCATGAATGCTAGGTAAGCATTTAGCCACATTCCCAGTGCATAAGATTTTTTGTCTCCAGCTAACCACTAAAAGCCCAGAAGAGGAACTGTGGCTCAAGTGGTAACCACCGACCTTGAGTAAAAAAGCCAAGAGAGGGCACAGGCCCTGAATTCAAGTAGCAGAACTAAATTAATCACTGATCATGAGCAAACAATTCAGCCAGATAAAGTGATCATTTGTTGTAACTTAATATCTGACACAGGTTAACAATTGTGGGTGAAACAAAAGCAATTTGTTCAATGAAAACATGGTTGGTCATATTCATAATTCTATGTCTCCATGCATGTTACAATGCCATAAATTGAGTTGGAGACATCAAACAGCATTTTTGCCTCCACAAGACTGCAAAACTGATTAGAGAGGGAATATTTCAATTGCAGAGGGACTGAGTGGGATCCTCAGGGCCACTGTAGGCATGTGTTAAGAGCTCATATGACTTAAGTGGTTATATGGTGTATTATCTCAAAAAGGAACTACCAGTTAATAACTCCAACCTCAAGTTCATTGTGATTTGAATACTGCCAAAAAACTAAAAAAGTAGGGGTGAAAAATACTCTAATAAAATCTGATTTGGGTTTTTTTTTGTTGTTGTTGTTTTTTTTTTTTTTTTTTTTTGTCAGTCCTGGGTCTTAAGCTCAGGGCCTGAGCACTGTCCTTGGGCTTTCTCAAGGCTAGAGCTCTACCACTTGAACCACAGCACCACTTCTGGCTTTTTCTATGTATATGGTAATCGAACCCAGGTCTTCGTGAGTGCTAGGCAAGCACTCTACCACTAGGCCAAGCTCCCAGCCCCAAAATCTGATTTTATTATCTTTTTAACTTTTTTTTTGTCTGTTGTGGGACTTGAACTCTGGGCCTGGGCATTGTTGCTGAGTTCTTCAGCTGAAGGCTACTGCCCTATCCCTTGAGCCACAGCACCACTTCCCAATTTATTTATTAGTTAATTTATTTTCGCCAGTCCTGGGGGTTGAACTTGGGTCCTGGACACTGTCTTTTGGCTTTCTTAAGGCTAACACTTGAGCCATAGCACCACTTCTGGCTTTTTCTGTGTATGTGATACTGAGGGATTGAACCCAGGGCTTTGTGCATGCTGGACAAGCATTCTTCTGCTAGGCCATACTCCAGGCCCCTAAAATCTGTTTTTTGGTTTTTTTTTTTAATGGTGCACCATGGGGCTTGAACTTTGGGCTGGTGTCCCTGAGCTCTTCAGCTCAAGGCTACCGCGCTACCACTTGAGCCACAGTGCCATTTCTGGTTTTCTGGTGGTTAATTGGAGGTAACAGTCTCTCAGACTTAGCTGGTGCAGTGGCTCATGCCTGTAATGCTAGCTACTCAGAAGACTGAGATCTGATGATCGATCAATCACTGATCATCACTGATCACTGATTGCTGTTCAAAGCCATCCCAGGCACTAAAGAACAAGAGACTCTTATCTCCAATTAACCACTAGAAAATGGGAAGTGGGGCTGTGGCTCAAGCTGAAGAGCTCAGGGACAATGTCCAGGCCCAGGGGTAGGGTTGTAGCCTTGAGCTAAAGAGCTCAAGCTCCACTATTCACACACACACAAAAGAGTCTCACAGACCCCCCCCACCCCCACCCCCTTTGCTGGCTTTAAAGTGTGATCCTCAGAGCTCAGCTTCCTGAATGAGTAGGATTACAGGTGTGAGCCACAAACCCCCAGCTTTAAAATCTGAGTTTTGCAATAAAATTTCCCAGGAAATGGCACTGTGGCTCAAAGTAATAGAGCACTCACTTTGAGCTGAATTGCTCAGGAACAGCACCTAGGCCCATGGTTCAAGCCCCATGACCAAAAATAACAAAATACATTTTTTTTTCGCTTAAAATGTGCACTCTTTAAGGAATTATGAGCATCTTGGTATATTTAGAACAGAGCATTTACTAAGGGTTTTCATGTGGTGCCGAAAGAATAATTACATACTAAACAAGTGTAGGATTGTATTTTTCAATTGAAAAAAATCAGGAGAGATGCTAAAGGGTCTGTAACCCTAATATAACCTTACCATTTGTTCTTTCAAAGACTTCTCAATCCCAGCTTGTACCATGAGGTCATTGACATTCTTCTGTAAATCCTCAATACGATTTCCCATTTCTTCCAGTACAATGTTAGGAGAATTACAGAAGTAAAGTATGTGCCAGCCAGTCAACCATGTCTTTAAAAACCTGCTGCAAATTAAACCTCCACAGGCATGCATATACCACAGCAGAGCACTTTTTAAGTGGAAGGAATTGAAGACAGGGTAATGTCAGTGTATATCAGCTCCTGAGCTTCTCTCTCTCTCTCTCCTCTCTCTCTCTCTCTCTCTCTCTCTCTCTCTCTCTCTCTCTCTCTCTCTCTCTCTCTCTCTCTCTCTCTCTCTCTCTCTCTCTCTCTTTTAAAGCATGGATATGGTGGCTTGAACTCAGCTGAAATTAGAGACAGCATCTGACTATTCTGCCTGGGCTGACTTTGAACCGTAACCCTTGGATTTCAGTGTCCCAAATGGCTAGGATTATACATGTGAGCCATTTGAGCCATTGATTGGTGCCTGGGAATGAGTTGTTTTTGTTTTTGAAAATCTGATTCCTTTTCCTTGGGCATGTACGTGGGGATATGAGTTCAGTATGTGTTAACAAACTGAGTATAAATATAATGGAAATTGAAAACTAACTTCTCTGTGGCTTAATTTGATCATATTTGAGAATAATTTGTGCCCTGAACCTATCTTCAGAGTCCAAATGCAAATACTTTGCACATTTTTTTTTTTCCCCAATTGTGGGGCTGGACATCACAGCTGAGTCTTTGTCCTTGAGTTCTTTTGCTCATGGGTAGCACTCTACCACTGTGAGCCACAGCTTCACTTTCAGTTTTCTGGTGGTTAATTGGAGATAAAAGTTTCATGGACTTTCTGTCTGGTCTGGCTTCAACCCCAGTCCTCAGATCTCAGCCTCTTGAGTAGCTAGGGTTACAGATGTGAGCCTCTGGTGCCTGGTACTTGCACAGTTTTTAAGAAACATTGTGTAAAGTAAGATCAAGTTGAGAAAGTTTTAGGGCAGATGTTACTCTGGATTTGCTGAAGCTGGAAACATTGTTTTGTTTCATGTCTCTTAAGACTGTGAGCTACTTTTAGTCAAAGTGCTCAGTGTCTAATGTTCTACTGGACATTTGTCGTTCTTGACTACCTATGACTTGGTGTTGTAGACAGACTGTCCAGCTAGTCTTGAGGGTAAGCCCTACCCTACAGTGGGGTGTTGTGCATTTCTGCTTCTGGAACTCTATACTCATCATTCAAATGATCTGTGTGGCCAACCCAGAAGTAATGAGAACCTTCTGTGCTACAGATGAATCATCATGCCACATAAAAACACAACTGTGCTAGGCGCTGGTGGGCTTATGGCCGTAATTGTATTTACTCAGGAAGCTGAGATCTGAAGATTGTGGTTTGAAGCCAGCCCTGGCAGGAAACACTGTGAGACTCTTACCTCCAATTAGCCACCAGAAAACCATGGTAGAGGGCTAGCCTTGAGTGGAAGAGCTCCAGAGACCCAGGCCCAGAGTTCAAGCCCCATGATTGACCAAAAAAACAAAACAAAACAATTGTTATGGGCTGGGAATGTGGTTTAGTGGTAGAGTACTTGCCTAGCATGCATGAAACCCTGGGTTCAATTCCTCAGTACCACATAAAGAGAAAAGGCCAGAAGTGTTGCTGGGGTTCAAGTGATAGAGTGCTAGCTAGACTTGAGCAAAAGAAGCTCAGAGACAGTGCCCAGGTCCTGAGTTCAAATCCCAGGACTGGCAAAAAAAAAAAATCTACTGGGAATCCTAAGCAAAAAAGAAAGGCTAAAAAGGCCCATAGTAATTTGGCAAATCCAAATATATTTGTATGTACTAAAAATAGAAAAGGATATTTTTGAGGTTTAACATTGAAGTAAGAGCTTGAAAATGTTCTTGAAGCTCCTGAAGTAGATTTTCTGCCTGAAAAAAAAAAGAAAAAAGCACTATAAGCTGAATATTAATTATTAATGCAGGACATTGTAAATATCAATTATTCCCATCTTACATGGTCCATTAATTTGTCATGCTTTGATTTATGAGGACGCATCCTACCCCAGGCTGGCATTGAACTCTCAATCCTTTTCCCTCAGCTCCCAAGTGCTGGGATTACAGCCTTGTACCATGATATTTGTCTATGGTCCATTGATGTGTGTATTTGTACTGAGGCTTGAACTCAGAGCATTGTTGCTGTCCTTTAGGATTTTATTTGAGGATTCACCCCCCCCCACCCCCCAGTCCTGAGGCTTGAACTCAGGATCTGAACCTCTTCTGTGCTCAAGGCTAGCATTCTACCACTTGTGCTGCAGCATCTTCTGGCTTTTTCAGTGTATATGGTACCAAGAGTCGAACCCAGGCCTTGAGCATGCTAAGCAAGCACTCTACCACTAGGCCACACTCACAGCCCCAGGCTATTTTTTGATTAATTGGAAATAAGAATTTTACAGGCTTTTCTGCCTGGACTGGATTTGAGTCACTAATCTTCAGGTCTCCGCCTCTTGAATAGCCAGGATTACAGGCATAAACCACTGGCGTCTGGCATAGTCCACTGATTTTTAACTAAGGTGCCAAATATTAGGAAAATGAGATAGTGAAACAATCTGGGGGAGGGGAGGAAGGCCCTGTCTTTTCTCATTTCACCTAAAAATGTGAGAGCTGAACTATAAAAAAGGAAAAAAAAAGTGTTGGCTCACATCTATAATCCTAGCTACTTAGGAGGCTGAGATCTGAGGATTATGGTTCAAAGCCAGCCAGGGCAGGAGAGTCCCTGAGACTTATCTCCAATTAATGACCAAAAAAGCGTGAAGCGGTACTGTCTCAAGTGGTGGAGCATCCGCCGTGAGCAAAGGTCAAGGGACGGCTCCAGGTCCAGAGTTGAAGCCGCTGGACAGTACGTCAAGACTCAGTAACTTGGATTTCTCAAATTCTTCAGAAACAGCATATGGAAACGGTGCTGCCTTCCTTGGCTTTTGGTTGTTTACTGACTGGTTTCGGTCTCACGGGTGTAATTGTTGTTCACCTGGGTCTGCGCTGCCTGCTGCCCGGAGCAGAGAGGAGGGGTTCTTTAGGCCTGGGTCCCCAGAGGTAACGTCCCCCTAGCCTACGTACACAGAACGGAATTGCTAGTCTTCCTTTCTTCTGCAGCTTGCTTTGTCAAACAGGAAAGCCAGGTTGGATGCCGGGGATTTAGGGTAAGGCCCAATTCCCAGCCTAGGAGGGGGCGGCCAGGGGGCGTGGCCAGCGCGCGGGGTGGGGCTGGGGGCGGGGCTGCGGGGCGGGGTGGACTCTCCCAGCGGGCGTGGCCAGCGCGCGGGGTGGGGCGTGGGGGCGGGGTGGAATCTCCCAGTGGGCGTGGCCAGCGCGCGGGGTGGGGCTGGGGGCGGGGTGGAATCTCCCAGCGGGCGTGGCCAGCGCGCGGGGTGGGGCTGGGGGCGGGGTGGAATCTCCCAGCGGGCGTGGGCAGCGCGCGGGGTGGGGCTGGAGCCGGGCTGCTGGAGGGCGGGGGGGCGGGGGTGCCCGAGTGGAATCTCCCGAGCCGGGCCGGGCAGGAGAACCCCAGCCAAGCGAGGACTGTAGTTAGGGTGGCCGCGCGGGCCGGAGGGGGAGCCGTCCACCTCGTACCTACCTCGTTCCGCAGCTCTGCCCCGCGCGGGGCCGCGGGCTTCCACGCTTCCATGTGCTCTCCAAGGGCAGTGACGGGGCGGCCGCTGGCGGAGCGAGGCGGGGGCTTCCCGGGGCGTGGGGCCACCGCGCAGGGCCGAGCGCGCTGCTCCGAGCCGGGGGAGCGAGCGGAGTGGACCGGCCCGCCGCCCTCCCCTCAGAGGCGGAGGCGGCCCGGGAGGAGTCCCGACCCGGGTCTCCGCGTCCGCCCGCGCCCCTGCCGGCAGCTCTCCCTCCTACTAGGTACAAGCTTACCTGATGAGTGGCCCAGGAGGCCGACCACACACACCCGCCTTTTGAGCTACACAAATGCCTCAGCGCACGCCCGCGCACCCCCAGGGCTCCGAGCGCAGTGATGGAGCGTCTGGAGGAAAGATCTCAAGACCCTGCTTCGTAGCCGGGAGCTGTGGCTCTGAGGGAGCAGGCTTGCAGCCGGTCACCCCCCGGGTGTGTGCCTCAGGAAAAGACGCCCCCACTTCACAGACTAAGATTTACCCCTGGCCTTGGGGCTGCTAGGTCCACCAAGGTCCTGGTAGCCCTGCTGAGAGTGGTCAACAGGGAGAACCACCGGAAGCCATCAGAGCAGAGGAGCGGGCTGGAAGATGTGGTGTGTGGTGGAAATACTACGAAAAAGGAATGAATGATACACCAGTACATGCTCTCCAATGCATTGGGTAAGCATCGAAAACAGTAGCGGAAAGACCATATATTAAAGTATTGACAAGTTACAGAGACACAAAATAGAAGTCACAAGTATAACGGAGGAAGTTTGTTCACTAGGTACAGGATGACGTCTTGAAGGACATTTAGAGTGCAATACAGCCTATGAATATTCTTTTTAAAAACTTGTATTAGTTTGGGTTTTTATGTCATGGTTATAGGTTTTTATGTTATACCTCAATGAAGCTGCTAAAATGGCAATTTTTAAAATGTAGTCATTAACTTTAACAAAAAAAATTTTTTTTGTTGGCCATGGGGCTTGGGCTTGGCCTGGGCACTGTCCCTGAGCTCCTCAGCTCAAGGCTAGTGCTCTACCATTTGAGCAACAGCACCATTTCCAGTTTCTGGTGGTTAATTGAAGGTAAGAGTGTCATGGACTTTGGACTTTCATGCCTGGGCTGGCTTTGAACCATGATCCTCAGATCTCAGCCACCTGAGTAGCTTGCTATATAGATTACTGGTTGGTCTTTGCTTTTTGTTTTTGTTTTTGTGTTGATCCTGGGGCTTGAGCTTGGGGACCTGGGTACCTTAAACATTGTTGTTCAAGGCTAATGCTCTACTGCAGTTCTACTCCCAGCTTTTTGGTAGTTAATTGGAAATAAGAGTCTCACAGACTATGCTGCCTGGTCTGACTTTAAACCATAATCCTTAAGTTTCAGCCTCCTGAGTAGCTAGTATTACAGCTGTGAGCCATCAGCTCTGGCTTGCTCCATTTTTGAGGCAAGGCTTCACTATGTAGCCTGGGCTAACTTCAAACCAACAACTTTCCTATTTCTGCTTCCATCTGGGTTTTCTTTGAAAATGGCTGTGAAATTGCAGGAGGTCTGGGGAGAAAAGGCTGCAGCCTCCCACAGAAGACGTTGGATATGGGTAGTAAAAAGTCCAAAGGTTGGTGTAAGAAATACACAATAGTTTTGAAGGACTGAGTCTCATTTGAGCCAATTTAAGAATGAAATGGGCTCACGTCTATAATCCTAACTACTCAGGAGGCTGAGATCTAAGGATCAAGGTTCAAAGCCAGCCCGGGCACAAAAGGACCTGAGATTCTTACCTCCAGGTAACCTCTAGAAAACTGGGAAGTGGGGGTTGGCTCAAGGGTAGGATGATAATCTTGAGATGAAGAGCTCAGGGTCAATGCCCAGGCTCAGGGGTAGGGTGGTAGCCTTGAGCTGAAGAGCTCAGGGACAGCACCCAGGCTGAGTTCAAGCCCCATGACCCCCCCCCCCAAAAAAAAAAGAATGAAAGGGGAGATCGTTTTCAGGAAAGACAAGAGGGAGGGGCCGGGCAGTTGGCCTGGCGTCAGCCCCTCAGGGCCTCTTTGGCAAATGCTTTGGTCCTTGGACTGGAACGGTGCTGGGCATGCTGAGCTGTGCTTACAGCTTGGCATGAGTGGGTGGGGTAGTAGGTCATCTTCAGCTCAAGGCAAGAAACCTGCCCAACAGCTTTTTTTCTCTCTGGAAAATTCCAGGACCACACCCTGTCTTTAAAGTGTTAGGAGGCTACCCAGCTTGTTCTTAAGCTGAACCCTCTGCTTGCTTATTTCAGAGGAAGGCTTGTTATAGGAAGCTTAGGACACAGAACAAGTAGCCTTTCGTGAATCTTGAGGGCACAGGATTGCTTCCTCACTCACTAGAACCTCTCCCTTGGCAGCTGGTAGAACTGGATCTGTTTAGGATGCCTACTGTGAACATAAAAGGCAGTCTTGAGCTGACTGGCACTCAGGGCCAGATTTAGTCAGAGCTAGGGGTACAGATATGACTCAAGCTTATGAATGCACATACGTTTGTACTTTTTCTAGAGGGGGAAGGGGGTTGGTCATGGGGCTTGAACTTGGCCTAGGTGCTATTCCTAATCCTGTCTTCAGCTCAAGACTAGTGTCCTACTTCTTGAACCACAGCACCACTTCCAGTTTTCTGGTGGTTAATTGGAAATAAGAGTCTCACAGATTTCCATATCCATGCTGGCCTTGAACAGCGATCCTCAGATCACAGCCTCTTGAGTAGCTAGGGTTACAGGCGTGAGCCACCGATACCCAGCCTGCATGTACTTTTTGTATAACCTAACAAGCAGGGAGCTCAGTCTGGAGCCCAGTAGTCAGGATTCCAGGTACAGCCTGGAAGGGCCTCTGTCTTACCTGCCTGAGCCTCCCAGGAGCTTCAGAGATCTGACCCAGCCATGCAGAGACTTTCAAACATCCAGATCAGCCTGAGCAGGGTCTGTTGGCATATGGCATGCAGACAGTGCAGGAAGGACTGTGGGCTGTAACAAAAGATCCCCAGTTCCCACAAAGCCTAAAAGGTTGAGCAGACAGTAGGAGTCTGCTCTTAGGTGAGTCTGATGGGGACAACCCAGGATTACCCCACAGGAAGCCTGGTAGGCTCATGAAGGGAGATGGGGAAGAGGGCCTTTCTGGAGGGGTAATGGCCCCTCTCTGAGCTTGGAACAGAAAGAACACAGAGGAGTTAAGAGCTGGATGAGAAGGGCTCACAAGACATTTCAAGTAGCCAGTGTCTCAAGCTACGAGGGAAGCATAGTGGATGGATACATTGGTACATGCCTCCCGACAGAAAAGGGAAAGATGGATCCAATTTGACTCACACATGAAATGAGAGCCTATCTTGAAGCAAGCAACACAAAAAGGGATTGGTAGAGTGGATCAAGTGCTAGAGTATTTGCTTAGCAAGCACAAAGAAAGTTCTGACTTTAAACCCCAGTACTCTCCCCTCTCCCCAAAAAACTCCAAGGCATTTCAACAAAAGATTCCAAAATTGGAGTCATTATAGGGGACAGCAAAATCTTTGATGCAGCTAGTAAATAGCAGAGACAGACCCTGATCATAGCTGAGAAGGTAAGAGATTAAGATGCATCTCAGCACAGAAACAGTGGAACAAAGGAAACAATTCAGCAGTGATACTTAAGAGACTATATTGAATGAACTATACAGCTTGCAGGAGGGGGAGGGTAGGGAGGGGAGAAGGAGGGAAAAACAAGGGAAATGAGGAAGGAGGTAACACTGTTCAAAGAGAAATGTACTCATTACCTAACTTATGTAGCCCCTCTGCATCACCTCTACAATAATAAGAAACATGCATCTCAGCACAGCTCTATGGCTAGCAGAGCCCTGATCATTCAGAAAACTTATAAACTACATGCTCCAGGACCTTCCTCCAAAGATGCCTCATAATCCTTTGTGGATGCAGGTGTGGTACTGGTGTGGCCATAATGCTCCCAGGTATACTGTGAGGTTTCAGCAAACATGTCCTCCATTTACCTGTGAGGCTAGGAAAGGTTTTCCACAAAGAAGGATGCTTCAAGGACATCACTGGGAGAGGGACTAATAATTATGTCCCACATTCAGTGAATCTGGACAACAGCCCATGTGAGCCAAATATTGTTGCTCACTTTAGACTCTGGGAGATGAGATCAGACCACAAGTTCCAGGAGCAAGTGGAAGAAGCCAAGTGTGCCTCCCCCAGTGCCTTGGGACCAGCAAGAATCAAGGCAGAAGCTGCTGCGCATAGACCTCTCACTGGCATCTTCTTGTTTCTGGGTGAAGAGAATTAGCAGCCTTCATCTAAGACCAAAGAGGGCCCCTTGGCTCACAGACTTGTTTTTAGAAGTCAAATCAGGACCTTAGATGCAATGATGTAACTGAACATTTGCTGCTGTATATTCATTTTTCTTTTCTTTCCATTCATCAATCTTATGAAAAGTATGACAATTCTCTGGCATAAAACCACATAATTTCCAAACTATACATCCATGTGCAAAAGAATGACATTGTACCTTTATTATGTAGATTTTTAAAAAGCCAAAGGGACAAAAGATGTAAAAACATCTAAAGTGATAAAATCCCTAGTAGACTTGAAATGATTCATGACTGGACTTGGCACTGATTGCTTGGATATGACACCAGAAGCACAGTCACTTCCATAAGTTACGTTTCCTAAAATTAAGAATTTTGTGCCTCAAAAGACACTTATCAACACAATGAAAAGGTAACTAACTCCACAGAATGGAGAAAATACTTGCAAATTATGTATCTGATAAGGGCTGGATATTCTGAATCTCTAATGGGGTCCTATAATTTGAAAAAACAAAAACAGCAGAAATCACAAATTCCAAAAAAGGAAAAGATGAACAGATATTTTTCCATTTCCAAGGAAGACACTGGCCAGTAAGCACAGAAAAATGCTGAGCATCGCTAATTAGGGACATACAGATCAGAACTATAATAAGATACTACAGGCAACTATGATAAAAAATAGAAAATATCAACTGTTAGAGAAGAAATGGAAATTCTTGTATGCTGTTGGTGGGGATGTTAAATTGTGCAACCACTGTAAAAATGTCTGGAAACTCCTGAAAAATTAAACATTGAATGGCTGTAAGATACAGCAAGCCTACATCAGAACAAATGAGTGAATATAATCTCTTTTTTTGTTTTTTTGAGGGTCATGGGGCTTGAACTTGGCCTGGGCGCTGTCCCTGAGCTCTTCAGCTCAAGGTTGCCCTACCCTTGAGCCAAGCCCCACTTCCTGTTTTCTAAGGATTAATTGGAGATAAGTCTCAGGTCCTTTTGTGCCAGGGCTGGCTTTGAATCTTGATCCTCAGATCTTAGCCTCCTGAGTAACTAGGATTACAGGCGTGAGCCACGTGCCCAGTGCCCAGCGTGGATGCAATCTTGAACAGATTTTTCACACCTATACTTATGTCAGCTCTATCCGCAAGAGTTCAAACAGGCAGCCATACAAATGTCCATCCACAGATGAATGGATAAGCAAAGTACAAATGCAAATATATGTATGTGGTACATTTTGGAATAAACCACATTTGATACATTACAACAAGGATCAACTTTGGAGGCCCCATGCTTGTGAAATTAGCAAGGCGGAGAAGGAAATTTGAAATGGAGGGCAGATTTAAAGCTGAAGGTGTGGACCATCAACCCTGGAGGTGGGGGCAGTGGCCAAGTGAAAGCAAGTTCAAGGCTCTGAGCTCAAGACCCAGTAGTAGCATACTGTGAACGAAGGAGAATTGCCTTCTCATAAATCTTCAAATGTGAGGTGCTCAGAAAAGTCAAATTTGCAGAGAGTGGAATGTTGGCTACAAGAGCTGGGGAGGAGGAAGGAGTGTTTAGTGGGGATAAGAGTTCAGTCTGGGAAGATGGGAAAGTCTGGAACAAATGTGAGCCCTGCACTATGAAACTGTCCTTGGTAGAATTTTCACCCTGCCCCACCTTCCCAAGGGCAGTTTCCAACCACCTTTTGGTTTTCTTAAGAGGAAGGTATGAGGGCCTGGAGTTTGGCATAGTGGTAGAGTGTTTGCCTAGCATGCACAAGGACCCAGGTTCAATTCCTTGGTACCACATACATAGAAAAAAGCCAGAAGTGGTGCTGAGGCTCAAGTGGTAGAGCTCTATCTAGCCTTGAGAAAGTCCAAGGACAGTGCTCAGGCCCTGAATTCATGGCCCAGGACTGGCAAAAAAAAAAAAAAAAAAAAAAAAAAAAAAAAAAAAAGGAAGGTATGATAATGCCCTAGCTCCCTGGAGCCAGCCCCCCTGTGTGTGCTTTAGGGGGTGGAGTTGGGGGAGTCATGGAACTTGATATCATCAGCCTGGATGCTGTCCCTGAGCTCTTCAGCTCAAGGCTATGGCCCTGCCCTACCCTTGAGCCAAGCCCCACTTTTGGTTTTCTAGAAGTTAATTGCAGATAAGAGTCTCAGGTCCTTTTGTGCTCAGGCTGTGCAAGGCTTTGAACCTTGATCCTCAGATCTCAGCCTCCTGAGTAGCTAGGATGACAGGCGTGAGCCACTGCACCCAGCTCGTGTGTGCTTCTTTAGAAGCATTTGTTGGGCACCATGTAAAGCTGGTTACCAGCAGCATACAGGCTGAGTTATACCCTCCCTGTGTGGGCCTAACAAAGTACTGCAAAATTTAGTGGTGGAGTAGCTCTGCTTCTGTGGGGCCTTGTGGGAGTTTGTGTCTCCTGTAACTAATGACCATAAATGCAGTGGCTTCAACAGCCGGGTTCATTCCTTCAAAGTTCTGAAGATCGGAAGTCTGAAGTCAGTTTTTCATTGAGCGTTGACAGCCCATTCTTTCCTCCAGAGGGGAAAATCTGTTCCTTGCTTCTTCAATGTATGGCTTGTGGCTGCTTCAATTCTACTGTGAAGTTCACAGATCCAGTCTTGTTCCACTTTCACATGCCTTCTCTTCTGTGTGTTACCAAATCTGCCTCATCTTGTTACAAGGGCCTACCCGGATAATCTTCATCCTAGGTTCAGGACTCCAAGACCCTTAAATCACAGCTGCAAAAATGAGGTGTTTGTTTTGTTCCCAATAGGGTAACACCGACATGACATTTCAGGAGCTGTTATTCTTCAGCCATACACTTGGTGGGGTTGGGGGGTGGGGAGGGATCATCCCTTGGGAATGCAGGGAGCCAGATGCAGCCAGTATCTGAGGAGCTGGACTGTTCTTCTGCTTCACAAATGTATAGACTCTGTACTTGGATCCAGAATCCAGCTGTTAAGAAGTACCAGGCGGGCCAGGAGCATGGCCTAGTGGTAGAGTGCTTACCAAGCATGCACAAAGCCCTGCGTACCACACACACAGAAAAAAACAGAAGTGGTGCTGTGGCTCAAGTGGTAGAGCACTAGCCTTGAGAAAGCCCACGAACAGTGCCCAGGCCCTAAGTTCAAGCCCCAGGACTGGCAAAAAAGAAAAAGAAGTACCAGGTCACTCTAGGGGCCTCTGTTGGGGCAGGGTCTTGGGTGCCACTTGCCTGGGCTCCTGGAGGTGACTACCTATCAATACTGAACAATAGTGAAGCACCAATTCACTCCAGGGGTCTCCACAGCCTCTTTATATTCAAGACAAAATTAACAACTGTGACCACTGGATGCACAAAGAGTCTATGATGGAACATTCTAGAGGCTTTGGAGCTTGGGGAAGATACTGCTAAGCCACAACACCTACTTTCCCTCTCCCAGGTCCCGCACAGCTTCTTTCTGTGTTCATTTCCCTGCTTGTTTGTGTTCCCATGATTTCCTGCAAAACCACCCAGATGGCCCGTGGGAGGCCAGGCCAGTTGGAAGCTACAGACTGAAGAAGCTGACTCATGAGGCATGCCCCGTAGCTCCCCGCCCCCCACCAACCCTGGTAACACTTGCACACCTCTGCCACAGGGCTGTCAGGCCTGGCCTGATGGGGGCGGAGCTTCCTGTGTTTGCCGTCCAAGGACTGTAAGCAGGCCGGCCATTTGGGTCCTCTGGCTTCAGCACTCCGGTGGCACCAATCCACCCTGAGGTCAGATGCTTCTGAAGGGTGCTTCAGGGCACCCTGAAGACTGGCCTTCCACAGCCATCCGGTGGAGGACGCTCGGCAAATTGTGGAGTGCCCATGCCAACCAATAGCCCAGTGCCGGACCTGACTGATTTCCAGAGCCGGCAGCGGTGATGGCTCAGAGCTGCGGTTCCTCGGCTCGCGCGTGGGTGCGTGACCTCTCCTGTCCGCCAGGGCTGTCCAGCCCCACAGCTTGTTCCTCCAGCGCTCCCACCCCTGGATTCTGGGGCTCCCTGTCAAGTCCCACCTCTCTGGGTGGCTTCCCAGGCCTGGCACTTCCTCCAGTGCCCAGTAAACACATCTCCGCCTCGCCACGGCCCGCATCAACCCTGCGCCCCTCCTTGCGCGCTGCCCCTGTGCACCACCGTGCGCGCCCCTAGCACCCCTCTGGCTGGCCAGGCGTCTCCTACCTGGAGCCGTCGACCTGGGTGCTCACTGCCCTTTGGCGCCGCTACTTGGTCCCTAACGCCTCCGAGACCAGTGGGTCCAGTCTCCACCTAGCCGCCTACCGCCCGCCCCCCCCCCCCCACCCGTCTCGTCTCGCCTGCCCGGCCGAGTGCGCACTAGGACCCCGCGGCGGCGCCCGGCGCCCCGAAGTGGGCGTGGCCTCCATTGTGGCGTCAGCGGGCCGGGCTGGCGTTCCCGGGACCGTGCGCGGACGGAGCGGCCGGCGCGGCGCGCACGGCCCGGGCGCGGGTCTCTCCGACGCGCGTCCCTCTCTGGGATCCCGACGGAGCCTCGACTGGGCGGCCAGGGACCCGCGGCCGGAGGCGCGGCCCGCGTGCCCCTCACCCACGGGCGGCCGGCGTCGGCCGCGCCGCCCCTGCCGGGACTGCGTCGCGCGCGCCCCGCTTCCTCTCCGCGCCCGCGTCCGGCACCCCTGCCGGGCGTGCCCGAGCCGCGCGCCCTCCGCCCCGCGCCCCGCAGCCGGCGCCCTCCTCGTCTCAGCTCCGAGCCCCGCAGGCCTCGCGCGCCCCGGGTCCGAGGAGGGGCCCTGCTCCCGCCGCCAGCCCCGCGTCGCGCCCCGGCCCGGCCGGGCCTCCCCCGCCTCCCTGCCCCGCAGCCCGTGCTCTGCCGCTGGGGCGGCGCGGCCCCGCGTCTCCCAGCTGCCACCTGCGTTCTTTCTTGCCAGGACAGGACGTGGAGAATTACGCAGGGTCGCGGCTGCGATGTGGGGGTGACCGGCCACGCGCGCGTTGAGGAGCCGGGGAAACGCACGGGCTTCGGCCCGGCGACCTCAGCCCGGGGCGCACGGCAGCCCCGGTGCCGGTGCGGGTGCCGGGGATGGAAGCCGAAGGCCTGGGCTGGCTTCTGGTCCCGCTGCACCAGCTGGTTTCCTGGGTGGCCGCCGGGGCCATGGTCTTTGGAGGAGTCGTGCCCTACATCCCGCAGTACAGGGACATCCGCAGGACTCAGAATGCCGACGGCTTCTCCACACACGTGTGTCTGGTGTTACTAGTGGCCAATATCCTACGGATACTCTTCTGGTAAGTTGGGGACTTTGGGACCCGGGCTTTCCCGGAACTGGCTCTCTGGAGGGGTGGGGTGGAGGTGTCAGCGTGCGCCCCGGAGCCGCAGCCGCAGCGTCCGCCCGGCCGCAGGCTGCGTCACTGAACTTAGAAGCGGTTCTTGGAAAGGTGACAGGTCGGAGCAGGGCTCCAGTGGAGTCGGCAGATCTGCCCACCCGTTCAGGGCCTGCTAGCCGCCGTCTGATACGTGGCTCCTGTGTGCCTTGTCCGGAGACTGCGCCCTTGCCCTCTCCTTCCCAGTGCTGAGGTGAGAAATCAAGCCAGCGGGGAGTACAGGAGGCCCTCGTCGGCCTGTGTGCAGAAGGCTCTCCCGGAAGCCCTTCTTGTGTGGTCTTGTTTCTTAAGTAGCAAGTCACACTAGCCTATGAGAGTTCTTGTTCTTCTTGGACCCGCTTACCATTACCGTTTGCATTCTGCTAAGGAAACTGCAATTAATTTTAACAGTTGTTGAAATCAAACAGACTTGAGAGGAGGATGAGTTTACAGAGAAATGAAAAGAGATGTCATAATCTCATCCTGAGGTTCTTCCCGCTGGATGATCCCAAGGCCTTTGTGTCCTGGGAGAACTGCCTGGCAGTTCTCATGATATGATGGACAGAGAATCTAGGAGAGGGGCCCAGGTGGCCGTTGGAAGAGCTCTTTTTGATTTTTTGTTCATAAGAAATCATGTATCTAAGCCAGGCTTGGTGGCTCAGGCCTGTAATCCTAGCTACTCAGGAGGCTGAGATCTGAGGATCACGGTTCAAAGCTAGCCTGGGCACTAAAGACCGTGAGACTCTTATCTCCAGTTAACCTCTAGAAAACTGAAAGTGGGGCTGAGGCTCAAGGATAGGTGGTAGCCTTGAGCTGAAGAGCTCAGGGACAACGCCCAAGCTGAATTCAAGCCCCATGACTCACAAAAAAAAAACAAAAACATTATGTATCTGCCTTTTACTATTGTTTAAATCAAACTTATTTAGATTAAAATTTACATTAAACTATAAGTGATGGATGTGTCTCAGAATTCTTGGACAGGAAGTTCTGCTGCTCCGTTGCATTCTGCTGCAGTTCTGGGCTCATTTGACCATTGCTTGATTGTGTTTTTGACAGTCTTAGGAGATGAGCTAGTGACAGTTCAACTCTGAGAGGTGGGGAATAGAAGGGTGTTACTACTACAGCATTTGAGAGGTGGGAAATGGGAGGGTGTTACTACAGCATTTGAGAGGTGGGAAATGGGAGGGTGTTACTACAGCATTTGAGAGGTGGGAAATGGGAGGGTGTTACTACAGCATTTGAGGGCTTCACCCAGAGATTTGTCTCTGGGTTAAGCTACTTTGGAAGGAGAGACCATGATTGATTCACACTTTTGTGTAATCAAAAGCTGAAAAACTCCACTCCCCCCCCATCCTCCTATTTTTCCTTCCACCCAGTTTGGAGGCCCCCAGCTGCCATATGGTATCATTGGCACGGCCTTCATTCAGTCTGAGGTTAAGTGGAAGCAGGTTTCTAAATGTAGTTGTGTGCAATTCTGTTGTTTACTCTGCACACATGGGAGGGAACATGCCCTTCAAAAGGCCACCCAGGCTTAGTGTTTAACTGTTAAGGGGCATTACACTTTTTAGGGTTGTGGAATAAATTCTCTCCAGAGTAATGGAGAGCTGCCTGAAATTGGACCACCAAGTGTGAAAATTTCCATTTAGAGAGCTTCTCCCTCTAAGTTGTAAAAGAAAACAAAACATCGGATGTACAGCTGAGCCTCTGGTTTGGAGAAGCCAGAAATGAGACCAGTTTCCTGTTGTGACCACGTGGAGAGGTGCATGGGGACTGTTCTCCTTGCTGGGCTAGGGCGTCAGAGAGGCCTGTGAGCAGATTTCTGGAGGAGAGGGACTGTCTTCCATGAATGTCACCCCTTGTCCACAGTATCCTTTTCTGCAAAAACATTCCTCAGGCTGTCCTAAGCCACCCATGCCTCTGTGGCTGCTTGGACACACAGGACACCTGTTCCCTAGTATTATCTAGAAGACTGGGAAGAAGAGAGGGACAGAGGACAACTGGTCTCTCCTGGATCCTGCCTGGGCCTGAACTCAGAGTCTGGGCACTGTCCCTGATCTCTTTTGTTCAAGGCTAGTAGTGCTCTACCACATAAGCCACAGTGCCACTTCTGACTTTTTGGTGGTTGATTGGAGATGAGCATCTCACGGACTTTCTTGCCTGGGCTGGTTTCAAACCACGATCCTCAGATCTCAGTCTCCTGAGTATTTAGGATTGCAGATATAAGCGCCCAGCACCCAGTGAGGAGGCTTTTTAATTTGGTGCCGTCGGTCAGTTCTTGCTGCTATTTCCTGAGCAACTAGAGTACTGTTCAGAAAGTCATGGCCTATGCCTGAATCTTAATGCTTTGTCTGTAGCAGTTTCAGAGTTTCAGGTCTTTGATCTACCTGGTATACAGTTTGTACAGGGTGAGAGACGGTTTGTCTCAGTGTTCTGCATGTAGATAGCCAATTTCCCCAACACCATTTATTGCACAGGCTGTCTTTTTTATTTTTCTATTGTTGGGGTAATGTATCTATAGGGGTTACAGTTACATTCACCAGGTAGTAGGTATATTCTCACACATTGATACCCCCTTTTCATGCTTTTGTACCCATTTCCTTCCCCAGGATGTCTTTAGTGTATATTTTTGATTCCTTTGTAAAGAAAAAATCAGACGGTTATATGGCTTTCTGTGGCTCTTCTAGTTCACTGGTCTGCATGTCTGTTTTTGTGCCAGTACCACATTGTTCGGTACCTGTGTCTCTGTAACGTAATTTGAAGTATTGTGATATCTCCAGTGTTATTCTACCTACTCAATATTTCTCTGGTTGTTTGGGGTAGATTAAGTTTATATATAAATTTTTTTTTTTTTTTTTTTTTTTGCCAGTCCTGGGCTTGAGCTCAGGGCCCGAGCACTGTCCTTGGACTTTCTCAAGGCTAGAGCTCTACCACTTGAGCCTCAGCACCACTTCCGGCTTTTTTCTATGTATGTGGTACCAAGGAATCGAACCCGGGTCTTCATGCATGCTAGGCAAGCACTTTAACCACTAGGCCAAACTCCAGGCCTATATATAAATTTTAGTATTGATTTTTCTTTTCTTTTCTGTGAAGAATGACATTGTGATTGGTAGAGACTATCTTGAATCTATAGATTTATTTCAGTACTATAGCCATCCACAATATTTTGATAAACCATGAGCATGAGAGGCTTTTCCATAGTCTAGTGTCTTCTTCCCTGTTTTGTAGTTTTCACTATAGAAGTCTTTTATCTCCTTAGTTAAAAGATTCATTCCTAGCGAGGTGCTGGTGGCTCACTCCTGTAATCCTGGCTACTCAAGAGACTGAGAAGCTGGGCTGGGTGGCTCACGCTTGTAATCCTAGCTACTCAGGAGGCTGAGATCTGAAGATCAAGGTTCACAGCCAGCCTGGGCACAAAAGGACCTGAGACTCTTTTTTTTTTTTTTTTGCCAGTCCTGTGGCTTGAGCTCAGGGCCTGAGTGTTATCCTTGGACTTTCTCAAGGCTAGCACTCTACCATTTGAGCCACAGCACCACTTCTGGCTTTTTCTATGTATGTGGGGTGCTAAGGAATTGAACCCGGGTCTTCATGCATGCTAGGCAAGCACTCTACCCCTAGGCCAAACTCCCAGCCCCAAGGACCTAAGACTCTTATCTCCAGTTAACCTCTAGAAAACGGGAAGTGGGGCTTGGCTCAAAGGTAGAGTGGTAGCCCTGAGTTGAAAAGCTCAGGCTGAGCTCAAGCCCCATGATGGACCAAAAAAAAATAAAAAATTAAAAAAAAATCCCTTTGCTTTGTTGTTTTGAGGCTACTGTGACTTCTTCCTCAGGCTGTTTTTTTTTTTTGTTGTTTGTTTTGTTTTTGTTTTGCCATTCTTGGGATTGAGCTCGGGGCCTGAGCACTGTCCTTGGACCTTCTCAAGGCTAGAGCTCTACCACTTGAGCCTCAGCACCACTTCTGGCTTTTTTTCTATATATGTGGTACCGAGGAATCAAACCCAGGTCTTCATGCATGCTAGGCAAGCACTCTACCACTAGGCCAAACTCCTGGCCCTGTTTTTTCTTTTGTTTTTAGACAAGGTCTTGCTATGTAGCTCAGCTGGCTTGGAACATGCAAATTCCTGAGTATAGGGGTTATTGGCATATACCACTACACCTGTCTTGTCAGTCATGCGGTCTGAACTTGTGGGGTGTTGTTCTTAAGCTCTTTTGCTTAAAGCTAGTGCTCTACCACTTTGAGCCACTGTGCCACTGCTGATTTCCTGGAGGTTAATTGGAGATGAGTTTCACAAACTTGCCTGGCCAGGAAGGCTTTGAACTGCAATCCTCAGAGCTGAGCCTTCTGAATGTGAGGATTGCAGGTGTGAGCCACCAGCACCTGGCACATTTTTTGTTTTAACTTATAGAACATTCAGTGAGTTATCATTACAGCCATGCAGATGGTATGGTGGGGTAGTAGCCCCTGAACAAGCTTGTTGTTTGCCCTGGGTCAGTAAGACCTTGATACATTTGCCTGAGTGCAGTGGTGTCTGCTAATATGCCCAGTGGTACTGAGTCTGTTAACAGCCCATGTTGATAAGGGCCAGGCACCTGCTTGGCACTGGCTCAAGAGCTGCAGCCACCAGCCCTGCTGCAGTGCTGCACTTCTGCCATCTTCCTAGGAAACTCAGGCATCAGATCTCTTCTGACTGCAAAGTGATGGGACTGCAGAGGGCTGATGTACTTCTGGGCATTTGTGGGTCTTGAAGTTTTTAGGAAAGGTTGGGAATTGTGCTGTATATAGAGCTGAGTTCAGTGTGCGAACTACCTTTCAGCAAATTTTAGCTAGGATTTCATGCCAGCATGGTAGGGTTGGGGTAGGACTACATCTGCAGTGGGAACCTGAATGCTGTAGTTCCTCCTGGTGGTCTAATGGATGCAGTAGAGACACTCTGGCTGTGCCTGCCACTGGATTGTAGTTTTTCCCTTTAGAGGCAAAACCTGTGGCTAACTTGGTGAGAGTCTCAACAGGCTAATGATCAGAGGAAAGGTTGGGGAGGTTTCCCTAGGCAGGGTCTCACCTCCCACATCCTTCTTAACTATGGGTCTCCCTACCTCTGTAGGTTTGGGAGGCACTTTGAGTCTCCGCTGCTGTGGCAGAGCGTAATCATGATCCTGACCATGCTGCTGATGCTGAAACTCTGCACTGAAGTACGCGTGGCAAATGAATTGAACCTAAAACGCCGCTCTTTTGCAGGTGGGTAACCATTCCAAAATAAAGCCTCACCAAGTCAGCAAACAAAACGTCCCCTGTTCATTTGGTGAACGAAAAGCCACTTTAGTGTTATCTAAGCAGCTTCCATTTCACTAAATGGTGGTTATCTGTAACTGATGGTAGATTAATGGTGTTTCAATGTGAAATTCAAGACAAAAGTTCTGTGCAGGAATCTGGATGAGGAATTAACAACTTCTTGGAATAGCTCTGTTCTATCCCAGAAAGACAGAGCTGAGGATGACTGCTTATAAGCACATTCCCACCATCCAGTGTATTCTTTCTCACATACCTTGTTGTTTGTCTATCCAGAATTAGGCGTGGGTACTCCAGGCCCCAGAGCACATGTGGGTGCTCTGCTGGTATAGGGGATAGGTGGGTCCATTTGTGCTTAGTACATTCATCCATCCCTCAAATTCAGGCAGCCTGTAAGCAAGAAATGCTTCCTGTTTTTGCCTTCTGCTTTGCAAATGTTCCTTTTACTCAGACATGCTGTAGTGAGTATGCATGCTAATGGGCTTCTTGTGTGTAGGAAGGTCAAAGCCCTGCTCTCATTTGTTCCTTTAACTGAAACAACTCCCTCCTAATACCTGCACTCCATTGTAGTGCTGCAGATTTAACCCACAGCTTCACATATGTGGACAGGGTGCTCCATGGCTTGAGCCAGGCCATTTCTCTTTTTTTTTTTTGGGGGGGGGGTCATGAGGCTTGAACTCAGCCTGGGTCTTGTCCCTAAGCTCTTCTTCAGCTCAAGGCTACCACCTTACCCTTGAGCCAAGCTTCACTTCCCATTTTCTAGAGGTTAACTGGAGATAAGAATCTCAGGGTTTTTTTTTCGTGTGTGCCAGGGCTGGCTTTGAACCTTGATCCTCAGATCTCAGCCTCCTGGTAGCTAGGATTATGGATGTGAATCACCTCACCTGGCTTCTTTTTTGTTGTTTTTAAAAATTATTTTAATTATTATTAAGGTGTTATATTGGGGGCTGCCATTTCATAAGTCAGGTAATGAGTATCTTTTTCTTTTTGAACAATGTCATCCTTTCCTTCACTTTCTCCCAATTTCTCCAAATCATCCCTGTCCACAAGTTACATAGGTCATTTTACACATAGTGTATGCTGGATAGCATGATCACATCCATTCACCTTTCCTCCCTCCCTCTCCACACCCACCTATACCCCTCTAAAGAAAAAAACAAAACCAAAAACAAAACCTATCATACGCCCAAGTTGGCCTTGAACTCTCCATTTTTTTGCCTCAGTCTCTCCTGAGTACTAGGTGAATGTGTATCACCACACTCAGTTTCCTGTTGGTATTTATCAGAGGGGGGGGGAAGAGGGAGAGAGAGAGGTCTCAGCTTTGAGGATTTCCCAGATTTGTTTAGTTTAGGGCCTGCTGGGAAGAGAGTCCTTGTAATGATTGTTATTTTCTTTTCATTAGCAAGATCCTTCTCTTTCTGTATGAGCCTGTTTTTTTTTTTTTTTTTCTTTTTTCTTTTGCCAGTCCTAGAGCTTGAACTCTCAGGGCCTGGGCACTGTCCTTGGACTTTCTCAAGGCTAGAGCTCTACCACTTGAGCCACAGCACCACTTCTGGCTTTTCCTATGTATGTGGTACTGAGGAATCCAACCCAGGTCTTCGTGCATGCTAGGTGAGCACTCTACCACTAGGCCAAACTCCTAGCCCCTATGGGCCTATTTTTAGATGAACAAATGGCACCGTTTCATTTTTGTAGAAAGTAGGTCAGCCTCTTGTTCTGATAAGTAACTCTGAGGAGACCAATTGGACGACTGTGACCTTAAAAAAGATGGCCACTGATGTCTGTTTTCTGACGCGTTCTCGCCCTTTCTTCCTACTGATGGCATATTCCTCCGAGTGTCGTTCTTTGCCTTCCTGTTACAATGCGGGTTTAAATTACACCAGAGCTAGCAAAGCTGTTCAGGCAAAGCACTTTCTTTGTGGACTCTGGCATTGCTTCTTGGAGAGTCTCCCCTCTCTGTACCAAACATCCGTGTTCTCAGCCTCAGCCTACAGGACCCATGCCAGGCTTTGCTGACTAACTGGAGATGACTCATTTGTATTTGTCCACCTGGGCCAGCTGCATCCTCAGATCTCAGCCTTCTGAGTAGCATGAGCCACAATGGCCAGTTTCATGTCTGCTTTGAGTCAGCTCTGATATTTGCCTAGTTTTTCCTATCATCTACCCTGAAGAATTTTGTCAATAGGATTTGGTATGTCTCATCTCAGGTGTTACACTTTGAGATTTAAGAATAAAGTAAGTCTACTTGGCCATAGATGGCACTTCTCTTTTCCCTTCCTTTATTCCTGGTATGAGGAAGTGCCTCGAATAAATTTCCTCATCTGTGGCTGAATGTCAGAAGAGTATGGTTATGAGCATGGGTTTGAATGGAATGAGTTCCCTACAAGTCAATGGCTATAAATTATCTCATGTAAGCTTCAGTGTGCGAATCTGTAACTAGAGATGTTTGGGGTTTATTATCTGAGGAGATTATTGTGAAAACGATAATGTGTTTAATGTGTGGAAAGAGCTGAGCAAAGAGCATGGCACAAAATAAATGCTCAATGTAGGTGTCAAAAAAAAAAAAAAAAGAGAAATAGTGACCCCAACATATTTCAACATGTTGCCTTAATTAGCTGTGTGGCTTCACTTCCTTCAGTCTTCTAGAAGTGTGAGGGAGGGTGTAAAAAACCCAGAAACCTGTGTTCGCTGATCTGGCACCAATACACAGCCATGGCCTCCACCCCGTGGCTGCTGAGTCCCTGGGAAGACAGGCTGAGAAGACAACCCGGTCCTGCCAGCAGCTCCATAGCTCAAAGAAGGTTGTCAGTTCCAAATACACCCTTGAGTATCACCCGAGAATACAGACACCCTGCAGGGCTGCCTTGTGCCTCAGAGGCACAAATTCATGCAAACGCTCTGTGAAATTAAGAATAATTTCTGAAGAAGCTTTTGAATAGGCCATATAGATATTCCCATGGGATAGTCAGATGGACTAAAATGTCTCCAGCTGTCTTATAGAGATTTAAATTTTTGCAAGACACTAATTTTTTGTTTTTCAGTTGTGGGATTGAACTCAGAGTCTGGGTGCTGTCCCTGAGCTTGTCTTCTCAAGACTAGCACTCTACCACTTTGAGCCACACCACCATTTATAGTTTTCTGGGGGTTGATTGGAGATTAGAGTCCCACAGACTTTCATGTGGCTTTGAAGCATGATCCTCAGGTCTCAGCTTCCTGAGTAGCTAGGGTTATAGCAAGAGCTACCAGCACCCAGCAAAGTCATTAATTTTTAAGATAAAAGAAACATAAATGAACAGGCAGGTTTAATTAGAAACTATGTAATTTGTTGTTTGAACATAAAGAACATACAAAGTGCACACTTTTAGGAGAAGGCAGAGGAATATAGAGTAGAAGTAATAGTTTCCCCCTCTCCCACCCCCAGCTGACAACTTCAAGCATTTCGGGCATTTTCTGTTATTTCGTTTTGCAGTCAGTGGTCTATCACAAAATTTGTATAATTTTCAAAATTGGAATCAAACTAAAAATATACCTCATTCCATAGACTTCCCCACTTCTCTGCCATGTACACTTTGGAGTGGGGGAGAGAGTCTCCCATGGGGCTCAAGAGGACCCTTTGGGGTCCGGGGGTGTCACTCCTTCTGTAAGCACACTAGGGAATGAGTATGTGGCTGTCTCATCATATCTGTTTTATTTCTGTCTGGTCTTTTTTTCTCCCCTCACTGATGGTGTTCTACCACTTGAGCACCTTCAGTGTAACTCTAATGATAAAATTTATCACTGAGACAAAAATCTGGAGAGCACAGTTAAGGTACCCCTGTAACTGGACTTTGATTCACATCTGACACCTATTTCTACTCACAAACATTGTATACATCCAGTTCATTTTCTAACTTTTTTGGGTACTTTTGTTTCCCTGGCTTGGGATCCAGGCACAGACATACTGTGATGGTTGATGGGTCTTTATCAGTTATTTTTGTGTGATGTGTCTTCAGTCTTTTTTTTTTTTTTTGGTAGGTCATGTGGCTTGAACTTGGCTGGGCGCTTTCCCTGAGCTCTTCAGCTTAAGGCTCCTGCCCTGCCCTACCCTTGAGCCTAGCCCCACTTCCCTTTTCCTAGAGTCTCAGGTCCTTTTGTACCCCGGCTGGCTCTGAACCTTAATCCTCAGATCTCAGCCTCCTGAATAGCTAGGATTACAGGCGTGAGCTACCACGCCCAGCCAGTCTTCTTTTTTAAATTTAGTGTTTTGGTCTGTAGCTTCTTGCTAAAACCCCATGTCCATTAAAAAAAAATACTTTTTTTCTCAGCAACACTGGGATTTGAATTAAGCTTGCTAGGCAGGTGCTCCAGCCACTTCCCCAACCCTTGTTTGCTGTAGTTACTTTTTAGGTAGGATCATGTGTTTGGGGCCAAGACTGGCCTCAGACTGACCTTCACACCTGTGTCTCCAAGTCTCTATGGTGATGCGTAACTTTTTGGTTGAGACGAAGTCTTGATAACATTTAGCTCAGCCTCCTGAGTATCTGGGACTACAGGAGTGAGGCACTGTTCCTGGTCCCTCTTTCTCTTTGCACTGCCTCTGCTGTACCTGGATGGTTTGTCTGCAAAATCCAGGCATCAGAGGTCATGTAGTATTTTCTTTTAGATGCTTATTTGTGGCATTTCCACTTTAAAGTCCGCAATGTACTAGGAGGGAACACACAACCTTTGATCACACCTCTGTTTTGTTCACTGCAATCCCAGACTACTGGAGGCTTCTGTCAGCTGCAGAGACACCTTAGCCTTGCCAGCCTTTGGCAGCTATACTGGTTAAGTATTAGCAGGGAGACTGAACCAGGGCCAGTTATTTCTGTTGTCCTGGGCTGCCCTGTAGGAGATTCCTGCTCAGGCAGAGTGTCTGCCCCATGCTAAAAGTTCCCATGTGAACCCCAGCTGTCTGTTGACAGTGGACATATTGCTGCATGTGATCTGAAACAGCTCTACCAAGCAGCCCTCAGGGTCATTTCAGCTCTGGGTAAACTGGCCTCTACTGCAGTCTGCTTGAGTTTCGGGGAATACTGTAAAAGGGGCTGGCATGCTGCTTTCTGTCAAAGGCTTCATGTGCTAGAAATTGAGTGATTTCACTTAACGTTTTTTCCCTTTACTCCTGTGCACTGTCTTTTGGATATTGGAAAAGGGTAGGCTTGGAGAATAGCTAAGAAAGGGAATTTTTGAATGCCCAGAAATACAAATCTTGTGGCTTTCTGTTCCAATGTTTTGTCTCTGTTTTTGCTGTACAATGACAGTTAATCAACGTTTAAACCAGTCTGCTCTCTTTCTCTCTCTCTCTCTCTCTCTCTCTCTCTCTCTCTCTCTCTCTCTCTCTCTCTCTCTCTCTCTCTCTCTTTCTCTCTTTCTTTCTTTCTTCCTGCTTCTTTTCCCTTTTAAATGTAGCTGCAGACAGTAAGGATGAAGAACTCAAAGTTCCCCCCAGGCGGCCCTATCTGGGTATGTACTACATTGCATGAGGCTGCCCCTGCTGCTTGCTCTGTGTCACTGCCTGCAGTTTGTCCCTCTGCTAGTATTTCCATCGATGCCTGCCTTTCCTTGCTTCACCTAGCATGGCCTGTCCACAGCACACTCACAGCTAGAGCAGTGCTGCTTCACTAAAAAGTATGTAGAGATGTAGAGCCTGCTGGGTTTGGGGGAGGGGAAAGGAAGGAAGGAAGGAAGGAAGGAAGGAAGGAAGGAAGGAAGGAAGGAAGGAAGGAAGGAGAAAATTCCAGATTGTAAGTTTGAAATGTATTACAAATTTTTTAATATATTATTGAAAATGAAGCTGTTTTTCTAATTCCATCTTTTCATTGCTACTCTGTAGAAAAAAAACATTGATTTTTTTTTTTACATATTTATCTTGTATCCTGCAACTTCTTTTTTGAAATGTTGAAGATCAAACCCAGGATTTTGTGCTTGTTAGGCAATCACTCTCCCACAGAGCCACATACCCAGCCCTTTTTGCGTTCATTATTTTTAGTTGAGTCTTGTTTTTGATTTTGTTTTGTTCTGGGCTGATCTGTACAGGCCCTTGTTTATTCTTGTGCTGTAGCTGGGACAGTTGGTGTGTGCCAACACTTACAATGTTTTCTGATAACCTGAAATCTTGTGACCTTTTTGCCCTGGTTGGCCTTGAACCTTAATCCTCCAGAGTAGCTAGGGTTACAAACATGAGTCTCCCCGGCCTGTCCTGATATGTAGCTTTCTTGTAATGACTTTGTTTTAATAAATCCTAATGATAACAACTGTATTATCCTAAGTATTAGCTTTATAAAATAAGTTAGGAAATGAGCGTTTGTGAAGAATTGAGTTAATTCATCTTTAAATTATCTAGTGAATTCATCTATGCTTTGGTTTTTCTTTATGGGAAGTTTTAAAGTTAGGAATATAGTCTTGTTACAGATCTATCCAGGTCTTCTGTTTCTTCCTGAGTTTCTTTCAGTTGTCTGTCTGCTGGAACTTTTTTCCCTTTTAATTTTTGTGCTTTGATAATGATCCTTCTTTTATTCTTATATCTTTTTTTTTATCAGTCCTGGGGCTTGAACTCAGGGCTTGGGTACTGTCCATGAACATTTGTGCTCAAGGCTAGGGCTTTACCACTTATGCAACAGCTCTACTTCTAGTTTTTTTCTTTTTTGATAGTTGTACTTTCCTTCCTGGGTCGGCTTCTAACCGAGATCCTCAAATCTGAGTAGCTGGGATTCAGATGTGAGTCACTAGTGCACAGCTGATTTTGTTCTTTCTTTCTTTGAAATGTTGTTGTTTACGGCAATATTTTTCTGTAAGTAGTTCTGGAAATGCACGATGAGCTTTGGCTGGGTTCTGTTTTTGTTCACCCTAGTTTCTCATTTCCTTCAAGATTTCTTTGACCCACTTGCCATTTAGGAATGTGCTGCAGTGTCCACATCTTGATGAACTCCCCAAATTTCATCCTGCTGTTTCTTTCTACTTTAGTTCCACTGTATTGCAAAACACACTTTGATTCCAATACGTTTATCTATCTATTTTCTCTTTTATGGTCCTGGGGCTTGAATTTAGGGCCTGGACACTCTTTCCGAGCTTATTTTGCTCAATGCTAGTACTCTATCACTTGAGCCACGGAACCATTTTGGGCTTGTTTTTCTGTTTATGTACTGAGGAATGGAACCCAGGGCTTCATATATGCTAGGCAAGCACTCTATCGCTGAGTCACCTTCCTAGCCCTCCAGTACTTTAAATTGAACATTATTTTGATGGCCAGTGCATGGTCTGTCCATGTGGGCATGAGAAGCG
Source organism: Megascapheus bottae (assembly GCF_031878675.1). Lineage (NCBI taxonomy): Eukaryota > Metazoa > Chordata > Mammalia > Rodentia > Geomyidae > Megascapheus > Megascapheus bottae. The sequence goes on from NC_143527.1 coordinate 265,524, forward strand.
TTGGCTTTGGTGCTGAGCATAAGTGAGAAGTCTGTCCAGTCAGTGGTTTATCCTGTTCCTCAGCCTTCTCTTTCCTAATTATTCATCTGCCTGATGGTTGTATCCGCTACAACAGCTGATAAATGAAGTCCCTGTTTTTAAATGGTATTGCTCCCTTCTCATTTCTGTCACATCTTGCTTCCTGTATTTTGGAGCTATTGTTCAGCACATAAACATTCATGATTATTGTATTTTCCCGATGGGTTTGTTACTCTGTTCTACTGGTACTTTGTATTGTAAAGCCTGTTCTGGTTGCTACTTGAGTGGCTAGTTATTTCCTTTTCTTTTAACTTTCTTATGTGTCTAAATCTGAATTCTGTGTAAGACATCATATAGGGATTTAACTTTTTAGCCTGTCAGTTTTGCCCTTTGATCTAATTGTTTGATACATTTGGATTTACAACTGCTATTTTACTTTTTGTTTCCTACATGCCTATAGCTTTTCCTTAACCATTGTTCTTTTATTGCCTTCTTTTGTATTGAATGAATATATCCTAGTATAGCATTTTAATTCCTTTAATGATCTTTACCACTCAAAGTAATTCTCTTTAAGGTTAATTCCTTCAAATTTATGCTAATTTTGGTAACATATGGAAATCTTACTGCCAGGTGCTGGTGGCTTATGCTTATAATCCTACCTATTCAGGAGGCTGAGATTTGAGGATCATGATTCAAGGCCAGTCCTGGCAGGAGAGTACATGAAATTCCTAACTCCAATTAATGACCCAAACTCAATTGTGGAGCAGTGGCTTAAGTAGTAGAGCACTAGCCTTGAACAAATAAGCTCAGAGAAAGAATGACATTGTCCAGAAAGAAATGTACTTATTCTCTGACTTATGAAATGGTAACTTCTGTACGACATTTTAGGTGGCTCTTCTCCACTTTGGTTTTCTGATGGTTAATTGGGACTTTTGTGCCAGGCTGGCTTTGAACCAAGATCTTCAGATCTCAGCTTCCTGAGTAGCTAGGATTACGGGTGTGAGCCACCAATACCTGGCACTCCTGTGTACTTCTTTTTTGTGTGTGAGTCATGGGGCTTGAATTCAGCCTTGAGCTGAAGAGCTCAGGGACAGCACCCAGGCAGAGTTCAAGCCCCATGACCCATCCAAAAAAAAAAAAAAAAGACTCTCATGGACTTTTGTGCCAGGCTGGCTTTGGACCATGATCCTCAGATCTCAGCCTCCTGAGTAGCGTAAGTCATGGGCGTAAACTTATGGGTGTAAGCCATGGGCACCTGGCTAATAATCCATCTTTGAAGTCCACTGAATCTTCTGTTCACTCAGATCTGCTTTCTAGTTATCTTGAATCTTATTTTTATTGTAATTAATAGAAGGGTTACAGTTATATTTGCCAGATAGAAGGTGCATTACTTCACACACACATGTTTTTGTCTCCCCTCCTCTCCCCCCACCCCCTCCCCTCATCTTGTTTACCCTCCCGTTCCCTTTCCTATTTCAAATAAACAAATAATTATATATATAATATACCAAATAGCAAGGTAAGATACTGTAACAACATGAGAATAACCAAGGGACAACAAAAAAGATGAGAAATTACATAGTACATTAAGAACAACAATCATCCATTATATGGCTCTTGTTTCCATGTCCTAGAGGTCCTTTCATTTAGCCTCGTCCTACATGGCCTTGTTTCTTGAATCTTACTTCAGTCTAGTTTTTGTCTCCTAGATTCTTACTAGGTTCTTCATGATTCCCTGCTTGTCTGATGTTCTTTCTTTCTTTGGTGAGATGCTCTCCTTGTGCCCCTTCTTTCTAATCGCTGTAGGTTCCTTTAATCATATATAAAATAGCTGTTTGGGAAGAATTTGTCTATTTAGTTCTTAAATTCAGAGTCTTAGGTTCTCACTTGGCTTGCAGCTCATGCTCTGCTGCTTGAGCCACATCTCTAGCCCATGTACTTTGTAGGTTTGGTTCTGAAGTCCAGCACCTTATCAGAAGCCCTGTGTGTCCATTGTGCCCTGCTTTGGTATTGCTCACCCGACCATTCATGAGTTATGTTTTCCTGCCTTTTGCATATCTCCATTTTTTTTGTTTAAAGTGAGCATTAGAGGTACATATTGTGGCAGCTGTGGACAGTGATCTCCTGCTTGGGAGAGAGTGTCTTGTCACTCTCATGTAGCAGGATGGGACAGTGGCCGGCTGGCTGGGAGAGTCTGAGCCTGACCTCCTGCAGGGAGTCTGATGGGCTCTGGCTTTCCCTGGTCCCTTGTAGGTGCTGGGAGTGCTGCCCCGATGTCAGCCATACCCAGCCACTGTATTCACGCTGCACCATGACACTGCTCCACAGTAGACTGAGATGGTCATTGAGGCCATCTTTTTCACTGCTCTTCCTCCAAAATGGCTTTTGCTAATTACCCCTCTTCCTGGCTCTGCCAGCACCTGTGAGGCTCTACAGTGGCCTCTGTCGGCCAGCTTTGTGCTGGTGCTCATTTGTGTCACCTGCTCCCAGCAGCCTCTCCGTGGTCATGATCCTCCCTAGCCTCCAGGTACCAGCGGTCATCGAGGGCACGGCACCTTTGCTCACCCTGATGTGTAGTTAGGCAGCAGGAGCTCAGAAACTTGGCATTACTTTCTCAGGGGTGGTGTCAAGACTGGGAGGGCCTGTGTCTTGTCTTGCTCTACTCTCTGAGGTTTATCTTTCTAGTCTTCCGGTGGGCAGGAAGAGGAGGAGAGGGACCAGCCTCATCTGCTGGGCAGGAGGAGGAGGAGGAGAGGGACCAGTCCAGCCCTCAGCCATGGGAGCACTTCAGACCACCTTGCTCCGTTCCTGCTTCTACAAGAGAGGCCTGAACTGGGACAGACGGGCCACACGAGGGTGCTAACGGGCTGCAGCAGACTCAGAACTGCACGTCCCTCGCACACTGCACAGCTGTCCTGGCCTTGGTGGTTGCCCTCACTATCGGCCTCAACCTGCTCAGGCGGGAGCTGGCTGTGCAGGTCAGACCCTCTTGTCTGGACTTGCCTTCTTTCTGCCCCAAAATAGTTTGATGGGTCTCCAGCAGCAACACTGGTGCTGAGTGTTGTTCGTGTGCTTCTTGCCGTTTGTCTTTCTTTGGAGGAAGGTCTGTTTGGACCCTTCGTCCATTTTCATTTTTCTTCTTGACAGTACTGGAGGCTGAACTCAGGCTTTATGCTTGCTAGGCAGGAATTGTTATTTTTCATATTGTTTCCTGTGTCTTGACTAGGCTATCCTGGACTATGATCCTTCTATATCATGCCTCTTGGGTAGCTGGTTTGCCACCGGACACAGTTTTTTCCTGACTGAGATGAGGTCTTGAGAAGTTTGTGTCTTGCAATCTGATCTCTGCCTCCAAAGTAGCCATGATTACAGGCAGGAGCCACTGTGCCTAGCTAGCTATTTGTCTGTGGATGCAGATCGTGCTGAAGGAGCATTTACCTCTTTGCCTCCAGAGATCTAAGTGATATTTAAAATATCTTTATCCTTTCAAGCTTTTCTCAGCCTTTTGTCTCTTGGAGGTAGAGCTAGAGTACAGAGTCTGTCTTCCTTTGTTAGCTTGCTCTCAGCCCTAGGTTACTGATTGGCCCGGGAGGCATTCTTCGTCCAGGTCCTCACTCCCATCTCGGGCTGCTTCTTCAGAGGCCCCTGGGTCTCTGAGCACCACCACTAACCCTCAGATAGCACACTGGCCTGCTGGCTTCAGCCTGCCACATCCAGAGGCAGAAATTGAGTTATCAATTTGCTTTGCCTCTGAAGACCTACAGTGAATGCTCCCTGAGGGCTAGGAGTGAGGGAGAGCTGATGGAGTGGTGGGATGGAGGCCACGTGAGTGAGCTCTCTTCACCCCCTCACCTGGGAGAAGCCCTGTGCCCACCCTGCAGGCCACAGCAAGGATGACCCCAAGTTGGGAAGGGGTACAGACCAGCACTAGGCATGTGGAACACACAGCACAAAGACCACCAAACCCAGAACAGATTATGAACTGCAAGCTTGAGGGCCTGGCCTGTGCATAGCACCCGCTTCCCTCACAGGGCCTCAGCCCTGTGGACTTACTCTGTCTCAGAGCTCCACCACTGGGTCAGTAAGCTACCTGGGCTGCCTGGACTCTACCTAGGTGAAGGCTGAGCCAAGTGGAAACGCCAACCCCAGGAGGGCAGATCTTTTCCTTGGAGCCAGGCTGGGATGAGATGGGTGACAATCCTGAGCCTGCCTGGAAGGTAGGGTGGGAAACAGACCTCACTTATAGATGGTGGGCGAGGTACAAGCAATGCCAAGTGGTAGGGAACGTGGAGGCACATTCTTGCCATGAATCTTTAGCTTGAGCTGCTTTTGTGGTGACACTGAAAAGTAGCTGAACCTCAGCATGCGTTTCTGGGTAGGATCAGTTACCACTCCCGTGTTAATTCTGAGTAACTGAAGTTAGGCCCCTCCTCCCTACCCACACTTGGGCAGAAGGGAGGTTCGTGGGGATTTACTTGTACTGTTTAGATGCGGAGAAGCTACTCCCAGGACAGGCTGGAATTCTGAAACCTCATAGCTGCAGTTTTACTGCAGTCAGAACATTAAAAACAAACAAACAAACAAAAAACCCAAGCTGGGCGCTGTGGCTCATGCCTGTAATCCTAGCTACTCTGGAGGCTGAGATCTGAGGATCAAGGTTTAAAGCCAGCCCAGGCACAAAAGGACCTGAGACTCTGATCTCCAATTAACCTCGAGAAAGCACTCTTATCTCCAGTTACTCTCCAGAAAACGGGAAGTGGGGCTTGGCTCAAGGGTAGGGTGGTAGCCTTGAGCTGAAGAGGTCAGGGACAGCTGCTATGCTGAGCTCAAGCCCCATGACACACAAAAACCAACCAACCAACCAAGTTTTTATGTCATTATGTGGGAGATGCTTTCTTTGATAAAATGTGCTCTTGGAGTTGGGGTGCAGAGAACCTGTTGGTGGTAGAGTTTTCCTAACATGTGTGAAGACCTAGGTTAATCCCCATTTGAGGGTACCAGTCCTCAAGATGTCCCCATAAAATGATTCAGGCTTGGAAGAGTCCAGGAGGACTAGTGATCTAGTATTTCCTTCTCCATCAGGGTATCACTGAGTTCACTAATTGGTGCTAGTGGTTTCTACATAATCCATATGGAGCAAGAGACACTATTTAACAGCTGTGCAGGGACGGCAGCTGTGCACTGGTGGGTGCTTTGCACAAGACTCAAGGTTGTCACAGCAGCAGCAGAATCATCCCAGAAGGTGCTATTGCATGGGAACCAACTGAGGCACAGAGTTAACTCGGAGTCACAGAGCCCAAGCCCAGGTAGAATCCCAGAACTTTCCAGAACTATGAAAATGAAGGTAAAGGATTGTAGCATCTTTTTCTTTTCTTTTTCTTTTTTGTCAGTTGTGGGCCTGGGCATACAGAACTCTGGGCCTGGGCACTGTCCTTGAGCTCTTCAGCTATCGCTCTACCTCTTTGAGCCACTTCCACTTTTCTAGTGGTTAATTGGAGATGAGTCTCATGGCTTCAGTGCCCAGGCTGGATTTGAACCGCAATCCTCAGATCTCAGCCTCCTGTGTAGCTAGGATTACAGGCCTGAGCCACATGCCTGCTCTAGCATCTTTTTTTTTTTTTTTTGAAATGCAAAAGCAAGGCGGGCTGCAGCTCGGGCTGCGTCCTGCACACCGACACAGCGGAGCTTAGGAGGAAGCCCTGCGCTGAAATTTGACAAGGCTTATAAAGGCAAAAGCAACCAGATGTTTGAATAAAATAAAGTGGGGGTTAGGGACATTCTAGAGCAATGGAAGCTAACGGGAAGTTCCCATGCCGGTTGAGTCCTATTCAGATATCTGAGGGTAGTTTTATGGCTTGGAAAACAAATGCTATCCTTGGAATTTACATGACTTTTAATTTTAACACTAACAGGTCAGTTCCAGGAACTTATGGACACCACAATCCTGCTTCTTTAATTTATGGGCGCTTTTGGGTATAAACAACAAGATGGTTGCTGCCTCAAAATGGGGGGAAGCTTTTTTTCATCTCTTCATTTCCCCCTTCAATTGTTCTGCAGGAGGAGCCAATTATGGGTCATATTTCACTAATTCTATGAAATTATTTTTCTTAGTTATTTCACCTAAGGGGAGTAATTTCTCCAAACCATTAACTGAATGGTCAGTCTCTCTTTCATAAATTGCACAGGCTTATTAAGAATGCAAGGTCCAAAAGTTAGTTAAAGTAACAACATTACTAGGGGTCCTAATAAGCCAGACATAAGAGTGGTGAACCGAGGGGATTTACTATACCAGGCTTCAAACCAACTTTGAATGATCTACGTAGAAACAGCGTGCCTCGCCAAGGGCTGCACAGGGGCCTTTCTGCTGTAGACATAAATCTAGTCCTCTCTTATTTTGCATATCTACTTCAGCCAGGGAACTGAGGGATTCTTGGAGGTGGGAAACAGAGGATTCAATTTTTTCTATGTGGTCTGCTGTTGGGAAATGAAAGAGGCAGTTCCCATTCCTAAACCAGCCAAACTGGCTCCCAATATAATACTGAGATTAAGGCAGTTATAGGTTCTCTCTTTTTTCTGTTTAGTGGGACTATCTGGGGATCAAACACTTCTCCCTCTTGATGGTAAATTAAGTGTGGATTCAGGTGGACAAGCACACAAAACCCTGTTTGGTTGAGTACTGCTATATGGGCACAGGGAGTTAGTCGAGTGGAACATGCCCACCAAGGGTCACTGAGGGGTATCAAGTATCCAGTTGTACTGGGTGAAATTTGAGTTTCATTACAAAGAAAGTTGTTCTCAGGAACCTGCCCTATGCATAACCCTTGGCCGTGCACTTGCTGGAGGGTGAGGGTGAGGCTGGCCCTGGATGCCATCGGCAGGATGAAAGGTCTGAGGAGATCTGACACTGCCCCTTTACAGCAACCCCTTCATAAAAAGGGGGCTGGGTGTCATAGCAGAGCCAGCAGGACTTAGTAAGGGCCAGTTGCGAGGAATTTAGGAGGAGAAAGGATTTTTGGATTAGATCGTAAAAGGACTCAGCGCTGTCACCTGGTCTATGGGGCTCCCTTCGTACAGCTGGTTCGAGTGTGATGTTGGGAGGGACTCCCGAGGGGACTGCTGCCGGCAACGGAGTAGAGGGAGCATAGGATTTATGGGAGGGGTGTCTAGCATCTTTTTAAAAAAAATATTTTTATTGTAATTAATAGAAGGGTTACATTATATTGCCAGATAGAAGGTGCATTACTTAACAATCATTGCTACCCCCTTCTCATGGTTTTGTCCCCATTTCCCTCCCCACCCCCTCGCCTTGGCTTGTTTTCCGCCTTCCCTATCTTATTTCAAATAAATAAACATATATACAATATAATCAGATAACAAGGTAAGACACTGTAACAATATGAAATAACCAAGGGACAACAAAAGAGATGAGAAATAACATAGTCCATTAAGAAATCTAGCATCCTTTATGTTGTTTGCTTTCTGTACTAAACTCCCTCAGTAGAACCTTGATCAGACCAGGTGTGGTGGCAGTGCTCTGGAAGCAGAGACAGGAGGTTCAGGAGCTCAAGAGCCTGGATTATATAGACTCTCTCAAACAACCTTATTTTATAGTTGCCTTGATCAGAATACACAGCTCACATCTCCCTCTACTGACTTTCTCACGTCTCTCAAGCACCCCAGGCCGATCTTGATCTCTTTGCACCACTCTGGCCTTCATCTGCTGGCCCACTGGCCTCACACTGACACAGACTGGCCTGGTGATCTTGGTGCTCCTCCCACCAGCTTGACTTACCTGCTTCTCAGCTGTGTCTCCAGCTACCTGCACCCCGGCCTGCCTATGTAGCTAAGGTGACTCTCGCTTTCTCCCCCTAGATTTTGATCCTCACCACTTCTGGCACTGGAGCAGCTTTGCAGACTATGTGCAGTGTGTGCTGGCCTTCACAGGGGTGGCAGGCTACATCACCTACCTGTCCATCGACTCCACCCTGTTTGTGGAGACGCTGGGCTTCTTTGCCGTGCTGACTGAGGCCATGCTGGGCGTGCCACAGCTGTACCGAAACTACTGCCACCGCTCCACAGAAGGCATGAGGTAGGGTGCCACCCAGGCCCAGCATGAGGCACACCAAGTGTTCTCAACTTGGAACCACTGGGCCTGCACTCCTGGTGGGGTGGGAGAGGGAAGCAGAGGCTCTCAGAAGCCTCCCGGGCTGCAGGAGTCTTGAGGATCAAGGAGCCGTACCAGCCGGGACACCCACCCCACAGGGCAGCTCTTGTAGGTTCACTTAGACCCTGAGGGAAATAACACCTAACAAAAACACTGAACCCCACACAGTTCTCCATGAACTGCAGTCATCTTGGTCTCCGTCTCCTCAGTAGCTAAGATGATAGGCCTGAGTCTGTCCTTCAGTGTGCACTCGATGCTTGTGGTATACAGCCCCAGTCACCCTCTGACACTGCTCCCCACTGCTCATTTAGGTCAATGGAATGGTACCATTAAGCAGGCCCTCCCTCCCTCCCTCCCTTCTTCCCTTCCTTCCTTCTTCCTTCCTCCCCTCCCCTTTTCCCTTCCTACCTCTCTGCCTGCCTTCCCCCAACCCCCCTCCTCCTCCTTCTTTTTTAATAGTACTGGAGTTTTACTTCTTGGCTTTGCATTTGTTGGCAGGTGCTCTACCTCTTTTTTGCTTTTTTGGGTGTTTTAGCTTTCGTCCGGTCACCCCAGAGCTAAGATCAATCCCCCTACGTATGTCTGTCACATAGTTAGGATTATAGTAAAGTGACAACACGCCTGGCTTTGTTTGAGATGAGGTTTTGCTGTGTTTGCCCAGGCTGGATCCTTCCAGGCTTTCCTCCCTGTTAGCTGTGAGTCACCACACCCAGCCCATCAAACATACCTGCTGGTGGCAACACAGGATTTAGGTGAGAAAGGACCGAATGGATTTCACAGCATGTGTGGGTCAGGTCAGGGCACGGCCTCAGTTCCTGTGGTTCTCTTCACACAGCTCGGCGATTACAGCTGTGCAGTGTAGGTACAAACGTGGGTGCTGGTGTAAGGTGTAGTGTGGGGGCTTTGTGTGGCACAGTATGTTGCCAGAGGGCTGCGTGGGACGTACGGTCCTGGGCTCAGCACAGAGGTGTGAAGGAATGACAGTAGATCACGATTGCCCAGGCTGGTGTGGCTGAAGACTGAATAGGTCTATGTGGTTTCCTAAGTGGTGGAGGGAGCCATGGGGATCCGAGGCCCTGTTTGGGGCTGGTGGGTGTACAGGGGAGGCACTGGTGGAGGCACATATGCAGAGGTCGTTAGAAAGTAGCTGTGGGATGCCAGGTGCAGTGGCTACGCCTGTAACCCTAGCTACTCAGGAGGCTGAGATCTGAGGATAGAGGTTCAGAGCTAACCCGGGCACTAAAGTCCGTGAGACTCTTACCTCCACTTAACCCCCAGAAAACTAGAAGTGGTGCTGTGGCTCAAGAGGTAGATTGGTAACCTTGAGCTGAAGAGCTCAAGCCCAGAGTGCAAGTCCCATGACTCACCCAAAAAGAAAGGAAAGAAAGAAAGAAGGAAAGAAAGAAAGAAAGAAGGAAAGAAAGAAAGACAGACAGTAGTTGTAGGGTTGAGTCTGGGCTCAGCCCTGATGGGGGCCATCTGAAAGCTGGCATCCCTCAGCCACTCTGCAGGAGGCTCTGTGAGATCCCAGGCCATCTCCTGGCACCTGGGATTGTTGCAGCCCTGTAGTGAAGATGGCAGGTCCTAACCACGGGCTGTCCTGTCCCTTCCCCACTGGTAAGGGCTTCACAGAGCACACTTCCTCTCTAGGAAGTACCTGACAGAGCACTCACAGGGAGGGTGAAGGTCTCTGGTGTAGACCACTGCAAGGCTGCTCTCGTGGAGAGCTTTCTGAGCCCCTGGAGGAAGGTAGGTGCTCCATACCCTGTAGGCCCTGTTGTTCACTGTGTCTTCCTTTATCAGGTGGAGAACATGGGAAGCCATTCAGCGATTCCACAGGACATAAGCTCAGACTTTGTGGTTGGTCCTTTCTCTGCTCTGGAGATGCTCTAGTTCTTGGTTCTGTTGCCTGAGAGTTCGCTGTGAATTCTGGTGAGACAGGAACATTCAGATTGTGGCAAGCCCAAGCCATCAGACAGGATGGCAGCTCCCATAAGAGTCTCTCCTGACATAGGAGCACCAAGACATGGTTTCTGTTACTCAGACATAGGCAAGGCCTCGGTGTCACCCAAGACTTCTGGAAGCCTGATTGACTTCTGGTCTAAGAGGTGTTTCAGAGACCCTGTGCCAGTCCTCAGGGGTGCCTATTCTTGTGTTTCCAGTGGGGAGGTGTGGGGCCAGGAAGGGTGGGGGTACTGGAGAGGGCTGCCTGGGAGCTGTCTCCCCCCATCTGGGTTCTGTCTCTGGTCAAGCTTCTCCTGCATATGTGTCTCCTGGAAACATGTTGGATTGTGGTGGGACTCACTGCTAAAGTCTCATGTTGTCTGTGCCTGTCTCCAGATGATGGGGCTCATGGCGCCCACAGATCCTGTAGAATTTAGAACCATTGGAAGGATGATTTCTGAACACGAGTTCATATAGTGTAGGGTCTCCAAGGATTCCATTTAAGATGATGCCTTTAACATGTGAATACATGCACATGGGTGCTTACCCACCAAAAACCAGGAGCTTGGTGGCCAGCCCAGAAAACCGCACCAAAGTATGCAGTTTTCTTTTTCATAGTACTGCCCTGAGCTGGGAATGGGTCAGTGTTGTGGAATCTGCACTCATTGGTCCGAGCTGTACCTTGAACAGAGGTGTGTAAGGAGTTCAAGAATGGAGAGGCCTAGTGATTCCTCCTTGAGTCAGTCCTGAGGTTATGCAGCTCGTAGCAGACCTCTTGGAAAGCTGTAGCACAGAAGTGCTCATGTGTACAGACGTCCGTGCACACACGTACAGACGGGGGCATGTGCAGCTTACACACACCTACGCGTGTCCCCTGCACACAGGCACCCCCACACATGCTCCATGCACTCATATATATAGCCATTATATGTGTGTACAGCTCAGCATGCATGCTTGCTTGCACACATGCTCACACATGCCTCTGTGTACACAGATACATGCACAAATACTTCTCACTATCTTGGAGCAACTTCAGGAGATATTTCTGAATAACAATTTCCCTTTTAGAAAATATCAAGTAGTTGTGGCTCTGGAACCAATGATAAGAAACAAGGATGCTTTTGAAGTAACTTTACTAATTAACGCAGCAAACTCTGAAAGGAAGATTTTGTGTGGCATTTGCATTCTCCTTTCTCCTGGTTTTACTAGATTTGAAGACTGTTCTTTAAGTAATTATTGGAGAGCAGGGGTGGTTGTAAAAGATAAAGAGGGGACCAGGCATTAAGCAACCAACAGTAGAATATGTTATTATTGAAGAATGGGGCAGGAGGGTGCTGGGGAAGGTGCTGGAGATACTGGAACTACAGCACATGGAGGCAGGGATGTAGCAGGATCTGGGGAGGGTGGATTCCCTCCTGGTGATCCAGGAGGATCACCACCAGGGCGGTTCTGGTTGTGAGTGACCATGGGGGCTGTGTCAGGACAGTGCTTCGGGAACAGGCAGGCATGTGCTCAAACAGCTAGGTAGTGAGGAAGAAGCTGAGGGCTATCTGTCCTCTCAGGGACATCTCCACTTAGGGCTGCTGGGACCCAGGCTATGCCTGGCTCACAGAAGGCTCTGCAGCTCCCAGAGCCCCCAGGCCTCACCTTAATCCCAGAGCAGGCCTTGGGGATTCAGAGTGAATGAGGTCAATGTTTCTTTGGAATGCATCTGTCCCTCCAGACCTCTGCGGAACTCTGGTGTTTGAACAGCAGGTGTGCTCTGTGTGGAATGCACATTATATGTAGTGCCCACACAGGCAAAGGCTAGTCAGCTTGCCCACCGTGACAGGAGGCTGGAAGAGAATTCCACAGAGCTCTGTGACATTTTAGGACAGCAATTTTATTAAGATACAATGCATACTATGTTGAAAATGAACTATATAACTTGTGGGCAGGGACAGGAGGGAAGAACTGTAAGCAAAGGAAGGAGTGATGTCCAAAAAAGAAATATACTCGTTACCTGGCTTTATGAAACAATAACCTCTTTTTGTACATCACCTTTATAATAACAATCAAAAATTAGTTAAAGGGGCCGCCAGTATAGCCTAGTGGTAGAGTGCTCGCCTAGCATGCACAAAGCCCTGGGTTCGATTCCTCTGTACCACATGCACAGGAAAAAGCGGGAAGTATAGTGTTCAATACACTTGTATGAACACAGGCTTGTGCATCATGATCTAATTTTAGAGTACTTTCATTGCTGTAAATGTTTAGAAACCCAGATTCATCAGCACCCCAGCCACCATTCACCCACTCCATGTCTCCCCTGATTTTTCTGTTCTTTAACACTCACATAAGTAGAGACAGGCTGTGTATGGCCTGTGTCTGACTTCTCATGTAGCATAAAGGCTTTTGTTTGTTTGGTTTTGGTCGGTTGTGAAACATAAATGCAGTTCTCGTGTGCTGTCTCTGAGCTCTTTTTGTTCAGAACTAGCACTCTACCACTTTGAGCCACAGCATCATATCTGGTTTTCTGGTTGCTAATTGAAGGTAGGAGTCTCATGGACTTTAATGCCCAGGCTGGCTTTGAACCATGATCCTCAGATCTCAACCCCCTGAGTAGCTAGGTTTACTGGAATGAGTCACCAGTACCCACTTGTATAATGTTTTCTTTTGTTTCTGTTCTTGCCAGTCCTGGGGTTTGAGCTCAGGGCCTGGGCACTATCGTTGGGCTTTCTCAAGGCAAGAACTCTACCACTTGAATCACAGCACCACTTCTGCCTTTTTCTATATATGTGGTACCAAAGAATTGAACCCAGATCTTTGTTCTTGCTAGATAAGCACTCTATCACTAGGCCAAACTCCTGGCCCCTTGTATAATGTTTTGAAGGCTATTCTGTGTTGTAAACATATCTGTGCTTCAAGCCTTTCATTCTATGGAATTGCCAGATTTTATTTATCTGTTCTTCAGTTGGTGGACATTTGAGCTGTTCCATGTTGCTCCAGATGTTAGGCGTGAATGATTTCCTTTCTTTGGGGCAGGTACTAGTTGTGGAATGGCTAGGTCATATGGTGTGACCCACGGAGACCTGCCAGCCTGTTTTCTACAGTGGCTCTGCCACTCCACACCCACCAGCCATGAGGGTCTTCATTTACCCTCAGCCCCTCTTGTTGGATTTTTTTAACCAGTCCTGGGATTTGAACTCAGGGCTTGAGCACTGTCCTTGGGCTTTCTCAAGGCTAGAGCTCTACCACTTGAGCCACAGCCTCACTTCTGGCTTTTTCTGTGTATGTCGTACCGAGGAATTGAACCCAGGTCTTCATGCATACTAGGTGAGCACTCTACCCCTAGGCCAAGCTCCTGGCCCATGAGCATCTTTTCATGTGACCCTTGTTAAAGTTTCTTGATAAACCGTTTGTTCAGGATCTCTTTCCCCATCCTCTTTTGGTGTCAGTCCTGGGGCTTGAACTTAGGGCCTTGGGTGTTGTCTCTGAGCTTTTTTCCTGGAGGCTAGCACTCTACCACTTGAGCCACATCTCTACTTCTGGCTTTTTGGTGGTTAATTGGATATCAGTATCTCCTGGGCTTTCCTGCTCCTTTGGTGACAGGGGTGGGTGTGAAAAGAGATGACTTGGGCAGGTTTCAATCCTGGAGTGGCTTTTGTAGAAAGCAAGGAGGAAGCTCATCCTTTTTTCTGGGCTAGAAACAAGATGGTACGCATACCTGTGCACCGGGGCTCGAAGCAAATCACCAAGTGCAGGAGTTGATTCTTATCTCCTGGGCCTTGGGTTCCGGGCTTTGCTGACTGACACCAGGGCCAGGATGAGGCAAGGAGTATTTTAGGAATAGTGATCTGGCAGCTTACTTTGGAGGGAAAATGCTGGAGCCAAGAATGAGGTCACTGGAGCCTGGAATAAAGCTATGGGAGAGGGAAAAGAGGTCAGGTCAAGAGACCCTTTGAAGGAGCAGCAGCTGGCAATGAGGGGTGTGAAGAGAGCCACAGCCATGCCCAGGCTGCCAGCCACTAGTGCCTTGCTGAGAGCAGAAAACATAGACTCCTGGAAGCCAAAGTTCCCCCGCCTCTGTCCCCTTCCAGGCTCTGGCTTCTTTCTGGGTGGTGTCCTTCCCAAGGTGGGTTTCCCACACTGAGAGCCAGGGAGGGAGGCGGTTGTCCCCCGCCACTGCGAGGCTCACCACAGCAGGCTGAGGACGGGCTCTGTGGCATAAGGAAGCCATTGAGGAGCAGAATTTGTAGTACTCACACTTTTTATTGGAGGGAGGGATTGTAGCCAATCAAGTATGGGCAACAATGGAAAACACCAAAAATCCTGGCCATGCTCTTGGTCCCCGCAGACACGGGTGCCTCCCCCATGCATGTCAGTTACTGTGGGGTGTGATGTGCAGATAACTTGGTCCCTGCAGCCAAAACTGCTGCCCTTTCCCTTCCCCCTGAGCCCGCTGCACTGTGGCTGGGATCAGGGCCCTGGTGAGTTCAGGTTTCTCTCTTGGGAGAAGAACCGCAGTGGCGTCACTCACAAGCCATCCTGCCTGCAGGGCAAAGGCAAGCTAAGAATGTCCTGGACACCAGCAGCACCAAGCACCACGATGACCTCAGTCTCCACCTGCTGTCTGGAGAGCACGCCTGTGCATTTGTGGCCTTAGGTTCTGACTCTGGGTGGGTGAGGGGGCCACCTGGAAGGCAGTGGGGAAAAGGGACAGACAGGCCAAGGTTGGGCCCCTCCTCCCTGTCCCAGACTTTGAAGTTGGGCACGGAGATCCCACACCCATTTACAGTGTGACATGGGCTGGATTGTGTAAGCTCTCTGCCTACTGGAGCCCTCCAGGCCACCCTGGAGGGTGCTTAGCTGAGGTACAAGCGTGTCACCTTCAGCAGGGAAGGCACAAGCCCAGCTGAGACACACCTGATTCCAGTCTCCCAGTAAGCTAGGTTGTACCACTTGTGGCCCAGCCTGCTGTCAATCAGGGCTATAACCCTGCTGAGTCTTAGAGCTGGAACTGAGAACCATGCACCTGTGCTTTAGCTGTTCTGGGTGTGCATAACCATAACTGTTCTGGGGCTTCCTAGGGCCTGGCAAGTGTGACTGTCTCCTGGGGGGAGGAGGTCCTAAGGATCTGGGTGAGTCCTAGGGATTGGGCTCTTGGGGTCCTGGGCTCTGCCCTGGGCAGTAAGGCATTGCCTGTAACCTCATCTGCGTCCTGATCAGCAGAGTAGCTCTGCCCTCCCTGGGCACAGGAAGCATCTAGGAGGCCATTGCATGACAACTGATAATAGACTGCCTGTCTCCTGGATCTAGTCGGCATCCTGGGATTTCAGAACCCAACAGCTCAGCTTTCCCTGGTTTAGACTGGGAACTCAAAGCTTCTCTTCTCAGTCTGATTATTCCATTGGAAGACCCTGTGAAAGTTGTTTTCAGTGAATTCTGTAGTGATTTTGTGTGATGTGATGTCAGCCCTCGGAGCGGCTGAACCTGGCCTTGGACACCAGATGTGAACGTTGTGGGAAATACCAGCCAATAGAGAGCTCTGCCTGGCTCTCCTGTGATCCTTTACAGGTGATGTGCCTGCAGCTTACTCATGTGGATTCTTTTTGAAATTGATTTTCCAGTTAGATTTGAGGATAAAAGGACATAAACAAAAGTTCAACGACATCTTAAGTGTGCCTTCATTATAGCTTGGTTCACATGTGTCCGTAAAATAAAATCTGACATTTGGAAGAGAATTGAGTGAGGAGAAAGCCTGGTGGGCAGTATGTAAACCCTCAGGACGGGCAGGGGACAGGGGGAGCACAGAATGTTCCATGTGTAGATGTGCAGGACACCGGCCCTGACACAGACACCCTGCCCACACCCACATGTACACTGTCTGCCACAGATGTCAACAGCTCAGTGGGTTTGTGAGGAGGAGTGTCTGCACTTGGGTCATTGTTTCAGGAGGGCCTGGGACTGGTGATGGAGATCCAGTATCTGGGGTTGGAGGAGCCTGGGGAAGGAGCCAGCCGGCCTGGGCCAGGCTGACTGACAGTGAGGCTCTGGTGTCCTTGAAGCCGGGCTGTTTCAGCCGTGCTGCAGCTCCCATGGGGTTGGGGACCTGGTGTCTCCCTCCTCTTCGGGACCAGGGTCACTGATTCAGACGGTGCTTCACCCTTCTCTTCCTGGTGTGGCCCCTACCTCTGGTTCACACCACTGACGGCCACCATGCCCCCCTGTCTCCCTGGGTGACCGTTGACTCCTTCTCATTTTCCCACAGCCTCAAGATGGTGCTCATGTGGACGAGTGGCGACACCTTCAAGACGGCCTATTTTCTGCTCAACAGTGCGCCCCTGCAGTTCTCTGTCTGTGGGCTGCTGCAGGTGCTGGTGGACCTTGCCATTCTGGGGCAGGCCTATGCCTTTGCCCATCATCCTCAGAAGCCGGTGCCCCACGCAGTGCATCCCGTCAGTGCCAAGGCCTTGTGAGCTGTCCAGGGAAGACAGGGACATGTTATCGCAGCCTTGAGCACTGACCGGCTGCCTGTGCTCCTGTGCCTGCCTAGGCAGCCCACGCTGTGGGCAGCACAGGGAATGTGGGCAGACAGAGATGGAGACTGGGTGCTGGGTTCTCCAACCAGTGTCAGCCTGGGGGCACTCAGGGTGCCTGGGTCCAGGGTTGGTGTTCCTTCATGTTCAGCTGCCACCAGGATGGTGAGAACAGATCTCAAATCCAGGGTGGCTGGCCATGTTTTGAAGGTGATGGAAATGGCAGTCCTCACCTCTCAGAAAATCCTGGCCCTTGGTCGCATTGGAAGGGCCATGGGGCTCCACAATCTTCTCCACCCTAGCCCACCAACCCGTCTCGTCAGGCAAACAAGGAGACCTTGCCTGGCAGCCTGAGGCTCCTTGGGCAGAGCAGGTCTCAGCTGCTGGAGGCCGGTTTGTCCTCCCCTCTGCCTGGCACGGCTGTCTGCTGTGCCTGGTGCAGGCAGGAGCTGCTGGCTTGACATCTGTTACTGTGTTCTTTCCCTCTCTCAGTTTGCCGTGAGGCCGTGCGGTGCTCAGCAGCCCTATGCTGGCCTCTCAGCTCCTAGACCAGAATGTTCTAGATGCCTCCCACAGTGGCATCTCCCCTCTGCTGGGTGGAAGGGGTCGCTTCTGTGCACATGCCACCTGGATGGTGGCAGCTACAGGGCTCAGCTGTGGCTGGCCGAAGAGTCAGTGTTATTCCATCCCAACTTCCCTTCAGAGACGACTCCTGCTTAGCTCTTTAGCCAGAGATGCTTTGAAGATGTTTATTATTTTTTTTAATGAAGGGAGATGTCTGTAGAGGTAATTGCTTCAAAATTAAAGTGTCACCAACTGCAGGCTTGGTGGCTGCTGAGTGAATGTACCCATGGAGCACTTCTAGGTTGACATATGGCTTGTGGATCTGATGCGTGGGAGAAGGAAGGTGAGAGGAGTTAGAGCGGGTGGACTGGCTAGGATAGGGAGGGGTGGGGCTGGACGAGTGATGCAGGCTTGGGTATTGGTGCAAGTTTTGGGGAGCATGGGGAGAGGAAGGGCACAGGCTTGGGGGTGGGGGAGGGGAAGGGCACAGGCTTGGGGTGGAACAAGAGGCCAGTGGTGCCAGTGTAGGGGAAGGGTGGGTGGTGCAGGTTTGGAGGAGGGGATCCACTGGGTTCCTATGTTTAGGAATCCCTCGACATGTTGATTGTGGTCCACACTGCCAGCTGGCCACAGCTGACCCCATCCTGTCCTCAGCAGTCGATGCTGGGGTGGAAACAGGCTCAGCCTAGCGTTGTTTCTTAGCTTAGTCATGCGGCTGTCACTTCACATACCAGATGCACAAGAAAGCCCCACACAGGTCTCTCAGGGTGGCTCCTGTCAACACTGAGGAAGAAGGTTAGTGTGAGTGCAGGGAGCTCATGTCCCTTGAAAGCAGATAGGAAGCTGTGGGCACAGCACATGGCCGTTCCCGGACCCACCTGTGTCCTTTTGGAAGCGGGGCAACAGGGCAGCGTGCTTGATCTTCTGAGAGAGGATGAGCCAAAGCATCGCATGCCAGCTCCACAGTAAGTGTCCTCCCCATCCCCTCCTCCCAGCAACCCAGCGGGCAGGCCCTCTATCCTGTCACCTAGGGTGGCTTCTGGTGCCTTCATCCTGGTTGTGGTGTTCCTGGAATTGGTCAGAACCACTGCAGAAGCCCTGGCTCCCACCATTTCCTTGTCTTCCTGGGGACAGCGATCTAGGTTACTCCTGGCATCTCTATGAAGGTCAGGTTCTACTGGGAGAGGTACATAGCCGGGGAAGAGGCACCCTGAATGAGGCCAGTCCTGGGGGGTCACCGAGGCTGTTCTCTGGCACAGGTCTTTCACTTCTGAGGCCTGAGCAAGTCCTCAGTTACCCTTGAGGGGCAGTCTAGGTACATGTTTTTGGTGTATAATGTCCCACCCGTGTGAGGGGAATGTGTTGGGGTGATGGGGGGGAGGGTTAGCATGTCCTGGTTCTCCATGTCCCTGACAGACTCAGCTGGCCCTGGCCAGAGAGGTATGGGGCCCAATAGGGAACAGTGAGCCCTCCTTTAGGACAGAGTGCAAGAACCAGGGGCTTAAGAGACTCTACCCAGATCTCACAGTCAAGACTGGCTGGGGGTGGGGCAGGGAGACAGGTGTCAGGCCTGGCTGGGGGTGGGGAGGGCAGGTGTCAGGACTGGCTGGTGGAGAGGACAGGTGTCAGGCCTGGCTGGGGGTGGGGAGGGCAGGTGTCAGGACTGGCTGGTGGAGAGGACAGGTGTCAGGACTGGCTGGTGGAGAGGACAGGTGTCAGGACTGGCTGGTGGGGAGAGGACAGGTCAGGACTGGCTGGTGGAGAGGACAGGTGTCAGGACTGGCTGGGGGAGAGGACAGGTCAGGACTGGCTGGGGGAGAGTACAGGTGTCAGGACTGGCTGGTGGGGAGAGGACAGGTGTCGGGACTGGCTGGTGGGGAGAGGACAGGTGTCGGGACTGGCTGGTGGGGAGAGGACAGGTGTCGGGACTGGCTGGTGGGGAGAGGACAGGTGTCGGGACTGGCTGGTGGGGAGAGGACAGGTGTCAGGACTGGCTGGTGAGGAGAGGACAGGTGTCAGGACTGGCTGGTGGGGAGAGGACAGGTGTCAGGCCTAGCTGTTATTCCTGGGGGGGTCTGCCAGGGGCAGGTTTTTTGTCACAAGCTTATGCTGGTCTGAGAGAAGTCAGGGTGTCCTGAAAAGTAGCCGGCTGTGAGAGAGTTCTCCTGTGTTGTTTTCTTGCAGAAAGGCTGCCTGGTCAGCATCAGGCATATATCTCAGTTTTCCTACCCCCTAGGTCCTCATCTCTTGTCCCTGGGCCTTGACAGGAGATGCACTGGGAGCTGATTTGTGCACATGCCCGTGCGTTGCTGGGGGCGAAGCAGAACCTGGCGCACCATGAGAATCTTGGCTCACTTGAGCTGTGGGTCCATACAACCCAGGGAAGCAGGGCCACCAGATAGATGCCAGGCTTAGTGCATACACCTGGGTGGTTTGGTGCTGAGGAGAGGGTACACAGTCGGCAGGGACGTCAGAGGCCTCAGTTCCTGCTGTGCCATGATCCCAGGAACTTTCCGGTGTGCTGACCCCTGCCTGGGGTCTAAGGCTCCGCAAACCCACAGACCAGTTATGCCATGCTAGAGAAACTTGGTCTAGAGCTGTGAGATGAGGTTGGTACTTTTATTGAGTTGCAGATGTGTGCACAGTACAAGAGCCCACATGGACCTCTGTGCCACACTAGGCCCTCCCTACTGGAAGCTAGCGTGTGGTGGGCAGGACTGCCCTGCAGGTGCCCTCTCTGGGGTGATAACTCATTCCAAGGAAAAGCAGCATGGTTGGAGGAGAGGCCGTCTTGGAGCCCCTTCTGGGGAAAATGTTCCAACAGAGGGCGATGTGGCGTCCCCAGAAGCCAGCAAGGAGGGCAGGGAAAGGCTGGAGGACTGCATGCTCGGGGTGGAGCGGAGCGCAGGTGGGACCAGAGGTCAGGGCGAGGTTCCCCAGCCGGGGCCGGAGCTCGGCAGGGGGTAGTGGGGGGCACGGCGCAGTGTCTGGTGAGGGACAGGCGGGGTGACCCGCGGCGCACCGTGCCCGCTTGAGATCCCTCCAGGCTACCCTGGCACGTGGAGGGTGACTTCAGGCCCGGCCTCCCGCCAGGCCCTCTCCCCGGCGGCCCCCGGCATCGTCCTGCTCGGCGCGGGCGCCAACGCGGTGCTGCTGCTCCTTGAGCTCCGAGTAGGAGCGCGAGAAGGTGTGGAAGATGGAAGTGACCGGGAAGGCCAGGAGCAGGATGCCGCTGAGGATGCTGCTGAGCGCCACCACCTGCCCGGGCAGGCTGCGCGGCACCATGTCGCCGTAGCCCACGGTGGTCATGGAGATGACGGCCCACCAGTAGCTGGCGGGCACGCTGGAGAAGTCCCGGCGCGCGCCCAGCTCGCGCTCGGCCAGGTGCACGAGCGGCGCGAAGAGCGCCACGGCCACGCCGAGGAAGAGCAGCAGCAGCCCGCACTCGCGCGCGCAGCGGCGCACGGTGAGCCCCAGCGAGCGCAGCCCCAGCGAGTGGCGCGCCAGGCGCAGCACGTAGAGCACGCGCAGCGCGCGCAGCAGCCGCAGCGCCAGCCCCGCGCGCTCCAGCAGCTTGCTGCCCGCCGGGCCCGCCGCCAGCCCCGCCAGCAGCGACACGTAGAAGGGCAGGAGGGCCAGCGCGTCCAGGATGTTGAGCGGCGTCCGCAGGAAGGCACACTTGCTCTCGGCCTGCAGCGAGCGCAGCAGGAACTCGAAGGAGAACCAGGCCACACACACTGTCTCCAGCGCGAAAAGGTGGCGGCACTTGGTGGAGCACTCGCCCTGCAAGGAGAGGGACGCTTGATGGGCATGGGCGGGAGGCCCCGGCCCTGGAAGCATGCGGGAAGGGTGGGGAGTGTGCCCAGAGAGGCCTGAGGGCTGCTGGAAAAAAGGAACGTTGGAAGGGAGGGGGCAGGGAGGAAGGGAAATAGGGAAGGGAAGGGAAGGAAGGGAGTGGAGGAAAGGAAAAGAACAGAAGGAAGAAGCAAGGAAGGAAGGAAAAATCTGGTAATACGCTATCTTAAAATAACTGGAAAAAAGCAAAAACAAAACTCACAGCACGCGGAAGGAAAGAAGCCATACAGATGAGAGCAGCAGGAGTTAAGTAGGCAACCAAGGAAGCCAGAAATGAGTTCTTCAAAATGAGCAGCAAATTGACAGCTCTGTGTGACTCGGAGAAAGAGGGAAGACCCAGACTACTGGAATCAGAGACAACCAGAAACTTAAAATCGTACCCACAGGCCGGGGGTTTGGCCTAGTGGTAGAGAGCTTGCCTAGCATTCTCGAAGTCCTGGGTTCGACTCCTCCGTACCACATGCATAGGAAAAAAAAAAACAAGAAGTGGTGCTGAGGCTCAAGTGGTAGAGCTCTAGCCTTGAGAAAATCCAAGGACAGTGCTCAGGCCCTGAGCTCAAGCCCAGGACTGGAAAAAAAAAAATATTGGTACCCACAGAGGCCAGTAATTGACATCATACTTAATGCTAGAAGACTAAATGCTTTCCCCAGCGTCAATCAGGTCTACTCTTGTCATTCCTACACACAAGTGAACTGGAGGGACAGGCAAAAATGCAATTAAAGATATTCAAGTTGGTAAAGAGGAAATAGGTGGTTTTTCTCCAGTCCCAGAGCTTGAGCTTTCTCAAGGTTAGCACTCTACCACTTGAGCCTCAGCACCACTTCTGGCTTTTTTTCTGTGTATGTGGTACAGAAGACTAGAACCCAGGTCTTTGTACACGCTAGGCAAGCCCTCCACCACTAGGTCACACTCCTGGCCCCTCACAGATGATTTTGTGGATAGAAAGTCCTAGGGAATATGCTAAAAGAAATGAACCGTCCTCATTCCTGTCAAGGAAGGTGGGAAGCACATGGGAAAGTGCTTAATTAGCGGGTGGCCAGAACCAAAAATCAGGGTGCGCAGTTCGGGGGATCTCAAACCCTGCTAGCGGGAGGGACAAGTGCATGGTTCTTTGAAGAACATTCTGGCAGCTCCTTAAACGACGACGCAGTTACCAACTGACCTCATAATTCCATTTGTGTGTAAGTGTCCAAGAGAAAGAAGCATATGTCCACATAACCAAATCCACTAATTGTGTAACAGCACTGTTCATAAGGGCCTAAGGGCAATGTGACAGATGCGCACAGTGGATAAACAAAAGCAGTATATAGACCCATTGGACTATGGCAGGGCTACAAGAATGAAGTAGTGGCAGCAACCTAAGGACCTGGAAACGTGACATGAAACTAGGCACAAAAGACAAATTTCTGCATATGGATACTTGGTCACAGTCCAGCTGGGCTGCAGGCAGCTTCTCCTTTTCCTGTTTTCCTTCTTAGAACAAGAACTAAGACATTGCAGTTACTCATAAGAACTCAAGCTCTGTTGCCTCCCAGGGAGCAACTCAGTTATGGAGTTATTCAGACATCTGAGTAGACATGCTTAACAGGACCCAAGAGGTAGGTGGCTGCTCAGACCTGTGCCCACCGTCCCATTTTCCTGCATACATAAGAATACTGAGTTCAAGCAGATGCACGTTTTCAAGTGCAAATAACACCATTCACTATTTCCAAAAAAAAAAAAACCACATAAAGCCAAGCCCACTACAGAATCCATCACTGGGCTATCCCAAGTGGATTGCAGATTTATAGGACAGACATGCTCTCATACTTATTAGAAATTGCTCAGTTCCCATTATATGAGCTTTGGTAAAGCACAGAGGCCTGTCACCCCCACTAAGGAAGACTTAGAATGGTTTCATAAGCCTCTCCCAGTAGCAGTTGAGCCCTGCATGTCCTGACAGTGGTCATACAGTAAAACGGCTGGGCTGTCCCCTTGGCTGTGGTATTTCATAGCCCAGTGTGCTCTGAGCTCTGTGCATGCAGAAGCATCAGTAGTTTGTTTTCCTTTCCTGACCCACTGAACAGTGTGAACTGTGTGCCAGAGCATGTCCATCCATCCTGCCATCTATCTATCCACCTGTTCATCTGTCCTTCATCCATCTGTGGATGCAAACTTTACTTGTGTACAGTTTGGGGCTATTATAAGTGGAGCTGGAGTAGGCATTCATGAGCAAATCTGTGTGGCACATACACTTTCTTTTGTGGCTGCTTGGTCATACAGTGCAATACTGACCCAGCCGGAGACAGCAACTGTGTCCCCTCCCCCTGCTGCCCAGGAACTGGCACTCCAGGTGTTGTCACCTGACCAGCACTTGATCCTGCCAGTTCTGGTTTTTTCCTCCCCACTTTAGAGTCCTTCTAAGGTGTGGCTGTGGTGGCTACTGTGTTTTGGTTTGTGTGGTTCTAGTATATCACATGGAAGACATCTTTTCATGTATGTGCTATTTGTCAAACTTTTTGTTCCCTTTTAAATTTTGCTTTCTTAAATTTATATGGCTTGTTACGTAATTTAATTGCAAGTCCTTTGTCAGAATTGTGGTTTGCAAGTGTTTTCTCCCAGTCTAAGGCCTGTCTTCCAATTCTGGTAACTGTCCTTTGCAGGTAAAAGTGTTTAATTTTGATGAAGTGCACTTTACCATTTTTTCTTCAATAGCTCATGTTTTTTATGTTGGACTCTTCTAAATCTTTATAGTTCTTAGAATAAGCTTTAGTTTGACATTTTATTTTTAGAGCCATTTGGAGGTTTTTTTTTTTGTTTGTTTTTGTTTTTTTGGCCAGTCTTGGGGTTTGAACTCAGGGCCTGAGCACTGTCCTTGGGTTTTCTCAAGACTGGGGCTCTACCACTTGAGCCACAGCACTCTTTCCAGCTTTTTCTATGTATATGGTACTGAGGAATCGAACTTGGGTCTTCGTGCATGCTAGACAAGCATGCTACCATTAGGCCAGACTCCTGGCCCTGAGTTGATTTTTTATATTAAATGTAAGGCATGGGGCCAAGGAGCTGTGGTTCATACCCAGTCTCACAGGAGACCACATGGAAGAGGACTGAGGTCTGAGGCCCTGGACAGAAACATGAGACTATTAGAAAAAACAAAAGCAGAAAAGGTCTAGGTACATGGCTCAAGTGATAGAGGACTTGCTTAGCAAGTGTGCGGCTCTGAGTTCAAACTTTATTACCACCAAACCAAACAAAATAAAACCCAAAACACTAGACAACATGAGCAGGGTTGTGTCACACCCTGGTTGGCCTTGACATTGTGATCCTCTTGCCTCCTGAGTACTGGGCTCACAGCTTGGCTGGGGTTGATGTGGCAGTCCGGTGACTGCAGGAACATTATTAAAGAAGGCTCTCTTCTCCCCATTTGCTTCTCCGTCTGTGTCTGCTGATCTGCATGTCTGGCTTCTCAGGGCCGTGAGGTCCAGCCGGGCTTTGCAGTGAACCCTAAAGTCAAGTGGTGGGAGTCCACCAGCTAGTTCTTCAAGTTGGTTCCTCTGCCTTTCCTTGGCCATTCAGCTTGTTTTAGATAGGATTTAGCAGTCTTCAGACCTGCTATCAGAGGCTGGGCTTTGATATGAAATATAAAAAAGCTGTGGTGTCTGTTTCCACTAACTTTGTCTTGGATATCTCTCATTTGTGTTTTGTAATTTCCAGCTCATGAAACGCTACACATGCAAGCATCAGATTTCTAGCTAGCTAGCTGAAGAAGAGATCAAATCTGAATTATAATTATACTTCGTTGTATGGAAATGCAGTAGGTTTTTATATGTTGTTTTGAATCTGGTGACCTTCCTAACACATTTGCTTGTTCTATAAGCTCTGTATGGACTCTTCCCTCCCCCCTCTGGTTGTGAGCCTTGAACTCTGGGCCTGGGCACTCCTTTTTGAGCTCCTTTTGCTCAAAACTAGCACTGTACCACTTGAGTCATAGTACCATGTTCCGCCTTTTCTGTGATTAATTAGAGATAAGAGTCTTATGGACTTTCTTTCCTGGGCTGGCTTCAAAAGACAGTTCTCAGATCTCAGCCTCCTGAGTAGCAGGATTGCAGGTGTGAGTCAACTGGTGCCCAGCAAGAAGTTTCCTTTTCATTATGACTAGCGAGAATTCTTCCATGTCCCTCTGACTACAGCCTGTCAGCCTGTGTACTTTCTCTTTTTTTCCCCTTTCTTTTCTGTTTTTTTTTTCTTTCTTTCTTTTCAGAGAAGAGGACCAAATTCAGGGCCTTGCACTTGCCAGGTAAGTGCTCTTCTACAGAGCTAAATCTCTAACCCCTGCCTGTGTATTTTCTGACACTTTCCCATCTCTTCATCAGCCATGACTCACTTTATGTGGCTAGGGAGATGGCCAGTTATCTGCTTTGGGGAGGTGGCAACCCTAGCTTGTGCTGTCCACACTCAGACACTGTGAGCTTCTAGGCCCCTGAGGACTCCTCATTCATTAGGATTCTGTGCAGACCTCATCTTCAGCTGCAGTAATACCTGAACAAAACATTTATTAACTCATTTCGTTAACTATGAATTCATAACAATTCAACTTTGAGCTGAATTGAGGCTTATTTTAATTATCTCTGGCAAAGAACCATTGTAGTCAGACTTTATAATGCAAACAGAAAAGTAGTTGAAGAATGTCAAATCTACTGAAGAGAAACAATTGTTTTAAAACAGCAAGCAGGCATTTATGCAGAAACACTGAATTACATTTCAAACTATAAGTCTCTCCTGCCAACATTTTATGTAGTTTTGTGTTATGCTATATAAATAAATGAGCAGCCTTACCTCAAGCACCTTGAGGAGACTTCCCAGAGCCCCAGCAGAAGAACTTGCTGGGTTCTACTGAGAGGGTTGGGTGAACAAGACCTGAGCGCAGGGGCACCCACGGTTGTGTACCTATGTGCTGCCAGCTCCATGAGCTTGCTGTGCTCTCTGGAGCTTCCTGCATCCCCTTGTCAGCAGTGTGCTGAGGTCCTTGAGCAAGGTGCAACTGGAATGAGAGCCAGGACACTCACAGTGGTCCCCTGAGTCGGTGGAGATGGTGTCCCACCCAGGGCAGAAGGCCCTAGATCTTGGATCAGATCTCCTTTCAGCACAATAAAAGCACAAAATGCAGAGCCATTGTTTTCCATTTAGCAGCTAATGTCATCTGCTCCCTCTGGGCCATAGCCCACACTGGTGTTCTACATCAGTGACTTAGAATAGAGGATATAAGTATCCCATACTTTGGGATACTAGATGTAGCCCATAGTTCCTAGCACACATACACACCACACACACCACACACACATGTACACATGCATACACACAAAAGCACATACACCGCTGTTTTTAGGTCTTCACTTATTATAAGCCATGTGTTTAGGAACATAACTTCTAAGATGTACAGCCTGTGACCTCCTGGGTTCACTCATTCCTCAGCTGGACGCACCATTTTCACATTCTTGCAGCTGTAGGAGAAAAGCCCATTTTTAAATACTGCTCATGTGCCTGGTGTGACAAACTATTTTGTCTTAGCTAATGAGATAAGTCAATAGCTCATTGTTTAATGTCCTTACTCTCCCTCTCCCCCCCACCCCCAAAAACCCCACATCTTTTTTCTATGCTCTTTGGGCACTGCAGATTTTCATTTCTGGTTCATAGGCTTGGCCTCTTTCCTAGTATGACACTAATATCTTCTTAATTTATTTAGAACTTCCTATATATTAATAACATCATCCTTTGTCATCTGTGTTGTAGTTTTATTCTTACAGTTTTAAAGTTGGGGGAGGGCTTATACCAGGTTTACACTTTTGTACTATTCAATATTTTCCCTCATGGTTTCTGTCTTTTATACCAAGCTTAAAAAGAGTTCTTCCAAAAGGAAAAAATATATTCACTGGCATTTTCTTTTATTAGTCATATATGATTTAGTTTCTCCTACACGGGATTTTTTTCGTCATAGTGAAACATTTAATCAACCAAGTCTGTTGCACACATCAGTAAGTGCATCTCACTAACTCAGTCAAAACTTCCTCATGATACCACAGCCAGTGGATATAATACACAACTGTGTGTATATTACACCACTTGCAGACATAATTCCTACTTTAAATAGACATATCCAACCAGTCCAGATGCTACACAGGATTTTAAAAAATCTAAGTATCGAGGACCTTTTTTTTTTTTTTTTTCCAGTCATAGGGCTTGAACTTAGGGCCTAGGCACTGGCCCTGAACTCTTTTGCTCAAGTCTAGTGCTTTACCACTTTGAGCCATAGCACCACTTCTGGTTTTCTAGAGGTTATTGGAGATGTGTCTCATGGACTTTTCTGTCAGGGTTGGCTTTGAACTGCACCCTCAGATCTCAGCCTCCTGAGTAGCTAGGATTACAGGTGTGAGCCACAGATGCCCAGCAATATTCATATTCTATTAGGCAAAAAGGTAAATAAAATAAATCCTTCAATCCACAGGAATCATTCAGTCTCATCTCTGAAGAACCTACATTTGATTGATGAGACAACCAAAGCTCAAGAGGAGAAATAAATGTTTTCCCCTTTTGAAAAAACACAAGAGAATCAGAACAGCGCAGTGTGAGAATTTAGTATCTGTTTTTTCCTTCTTGTGATGACAGAAAAGGTAGCTTCTAGTCTAGACATTTGAGACTTTTTACTTTTCAGACTAAGAATCTTTTAAAACAAATCCAGTTTTTCTCTGCCAAATGTTTGCAGAAAGTAGAGAAATGGGTGCCCTGGGGTTTATCTTCATCCTGTTCCCTGAAAATTAGCTAGATTCAACTGTTCCTGTGCCTCTAGGAGACAAAGGTCTCCTATCAACATGGGCTGCAGGCAGGGACATGAGCAGGGCTGGGAACTCATACTAAGCAGTATTATTGGTTGGCTGGCTGCACAGGGAAGATAGACAGAACCCTGAAGATCCCAAGAAGGCTTAGAAGGACCAGCCACTTATGAGGGGGACTGTGTCTGTTACTGGCTGGCAGGTCACGGCTGAGACTGTGTTACTGGCTGGCAAGTCACGGCTGAACCACTGCTGTGCACCATGCTTGCTGACCTGCTCACCTTCTGAAGAACAATCCCTGGTACACCACTGCAACACAAAGTCCTGGGCTCTGAGAGCTTTCCCAGGAGTCCCTCTGTTCTTTTCAGAAGAATCAAGTTCTTCACTAGAGCCCCTGAATGTGGTGCACCGGGACCAGGCGTCTCTGCTGTAAGGGTCTGGGACAGGCCCTGTCCTGCTCCCCCCATGCCTGCAGCTCACCCCACACACCCAGAAGCCAGGTGAGGACAAACACAAACCATGTCAACTGGGAAGTCTGGTTTGTCACCTGTCCAGGCCTAGCTTTACGAGGATGTCAGCAAGCAGATCCAGCCACACAGCCATTGGTGTGAGGGATGGGGTTTGAGGTTGGAGCTTGTGTGCAGAGAAGTGTGTATCCACTAGCCTGGGCTGTGGGGTGCAGCCACTGGCCAGATATGTGTCTGTGGGTGGGAGAAGGGGACACAGTCAGTGACCCTCTCCAGAAAGTGGCCTGGTCCAGTCAAACGAATGCCTAGCAGAAGGCCCGCCCTCCTGTGTGACAAGGACTCTGTCTATGGGAAGAGGCATCCTATTCTGCCTCTTCAAGAGCCCACTGGCTCTCTTGGATCTCCAACTGAGACTGCAGATCTTGGCTTCTGACCCCCACTCTGTGAACCCACTCCTTATCAGGAGTCTCTGTAAGCACCTTTTCCCTTGCATGGTTAGGGAGCCCTGACTAGCCACCCCAGGGGCTTCACCAGAGGCTCACACAGCTCTGGCCTGAATCATGTGCTAGGGGCAACAAAACTCTGCCACCTTTTGACATTGTTATTACAAAATGTCCTCAGTGAATTTCGCACTGAAACACCATCAGGAAATCAACTACATATGCTGCCTTGATTTAATCAGGTGAGTTAGAGGGACCCATGGACTCACACAGCCAGATGCTCAAATGTGGAAGGAGGCAATGGATTCTGAAAACCACCCTGTACCCCGAGGGCCCTCAGCAGCAACAGGCTGTTGTCAAGCTGTTCTCGGGTAGGTTTGGCAAGCACAGCCTGTCCCTGCCACTGGCCCGGGCCTCAGCTCCCCTTCCAGGCAACACAACTAACACTAACGACTGCCACCACAGGAGGAACCTGACAGCTCTCTGCTGGAATAAAATGTGTTGCCCACCGTCTCTCCATATGTCACAAATCACCCATGATCAACCTTACAAAGGAACCCACCGGGCCTAGAAACCTATTCTGGGCACTTCTTGCTACCAAGAGCACTTTCTAGCTTGACAAAATGGCTCATAACCTCAGTTGTGGCTTCAGGACACTGCAGTTTCTGGGCAGGGGTTCCTTGCTTTTCCAGGTGGTTCAGTGATTAGGGACAGCCTTGAACAGGGCTTGTGCTAGGATCTGTAGGTCCATGTGGTGCTGTTGTCATGGCTGCTGGACCCCAAGACATCACCTTAGCCTTTGTGCCAGCATGGGTGCCAGCAGAGAGAATTCTCCATCGCCTCTCTCGTGAATGCTGTAGATTCACTGGAGGTTTTGTTTCTGACAGCAGAGGGACCCAGCACAGGTTCCCACAGTATGGCAATGGCAGGGAGTGGGTGCTGAGCCCAGTCTCCACCTGCGAGGGAGGTGATAAGACCCTCCCTCCCCCAGCACTCCGGCTTCCTCCTGTGTTGAGACACAGCATCCAAAGGCAAGTGTCCGGTGTGCAGAGCCAGGGAGCCTGCACATGGCTGTGTGGGCTTCCTCCAGGAACAGACAATAGCATGCTGGGTGGGTTTTCCAGAATGGAGTTTTTGAGGACTAGGGTTTAGGGCAACTTTTGTAGCCACAGACAGTCAGGTTCCACAGCAGGAGAACATTGTAGGTTTCAAAAATCACTGAAAAATTTCTAGGAAAGATTCAGCTACTAAGTGAGCACCTCAAAGGCTGAGCCCACATGGATTGTGTCATGGGCAGTCCAGGAAGCCCCAGGGCACTGCTGAAGTCTGATGCCATGAAGTATGAAAAAGACAGGCATCTCAGGACAGCTTCTCTCTCCTTTCTCTCCCTTTTCCTTCTTCTCCTCCCCTTCCCCTCCCTCCCTCCTTCTCTCTTTCTCTCCTCTCCCTCCCTTCCCCTCTCAACTTCTGGCAGTACTGATCTCAGAGACTCCTGCTTCTTGGTTATCTTTGAGTCAGGGTTTTGTTTTTTGCCCAGTGGGCTTGAACCCAGGCCTTCTTATTTCTATGTCTTGAACCAAGGCTTCCGATTTCTATGTCTTACAGTATCTGGGATGCAAACCATGCCTAGCAAGTTTTGTTGTGTTGAGATTTTGACTCAAAGAAAAAACACTTTTGCTTGGCCAGTGTGGAAACTAATCCTCTCCTGTGTAGCTGGTTTCACAGATGTGCCATCTTGCCTCGCTGCTGGCTGAGACGGGGTTCTCTCAAAATGTTCGCCTGGACCAGCCTGAAAGCATGGCCCTCCCAGTCCCCACTTCCCCAGTAGCTGAAGTTATAGTCATGAACCCAGCGTGGCACTGGGGCAGCAGTGGAAGGCTGTGTGAACATGCGTCTTTATAGCCCTACATCTTGAACTTCTCCTGGCCGCTGTCTCAGGCAGAGGTTCCCCTGTGTGCGCCTGATTTTGTGAGGATGACAGAGGTGTGCCAGGCTCCCGAGCCAAGGGGCAGGTCTGGCTCCCAGCACGAATGGAGGCACATAGGATCCAACCCTCTTCCTGGAGGCCAGGGTGGGAGGCTCCCTCAGGGTGTGTCATGGTTCTGAGCTGAACAGCTGCTCCAAAGTGTCCAGACCTTGGAACATGTCATCACACATGGCAATGGCACTGGCAAGTGTTTAAGGAGCTGGGGTGGAAAGCTGCCTGGGGACACCCAGGTGGATAGGTTGGGTGGCAGGGCCTGAGAGGGAGCCTGGAACAGTGGGGTCAAAGGCCGTGGGGGTACATTTGGCAGTGGTAAAGAGCCATGATGGTCTCACACTAAAAGTCAGTACTGTACCCCAGCCAGCAGCCTGGATTGTAGCCCAGAGAACCCATTGTGAACTTCCGCCTGGCAAAGCTGTGTGAGAACCCGCTTGCCCTGTGTGAGGCCTGTGTTGTCTGCTCTAGTGACTCCTGAGGGTACTCATAGAACACAGCCTGGCGCTGTGCTGGGCCATGCCCCTTCCCTGGCAGCCAAGCCTGCTTCCATTAATGTGGTTATCACTGTGGGTTTGGGGCCCTGGATCCTTACCCACGGCGCCACCCTTCTGCCTTGAACCTGGGCGTTTTCCCTGGGCCAACTTGGGATCCAGGGCTACAGGCTTGGCAGCCCTTCCTCATCAAGCTGTGCCATCATGGAGTCTGTGGGGCCACTGAACAGGTTAGCAACCTGCCTGGCAACCCCTGAGCCTCTGGCATCTGAGTGAGATGAGGGAAGGAGGGGAAAGGGAAAAAGATTGGGCTGTGTGTGTGCATCCTGGGACAGGACAGGACCTTACACTCTTGCTCAGCTGTTTTGTTTGTTTTTGGTCATGGCCGGTGCTCTTGAGCCAGACCTTCTGAGTACTAGGATTGTAGGTGCAATCCACTGATGCCCAGTTTATCTTGTTATCTAGTTTGATGATGGAGTTAAGAAGACAGTGCTAGAAGGAATCTGAACAGATGGGTCACAGGGAGATGGTGAGTGCCCCCAAAGGATTAGGGGACGGGCCCCCAGACCCTTTAGAAGGTGAGGAAGCCCTGGTTTGTCCTGGGCCCCTTTCTCTCCCAATGACTGTGCGGGGGTATCGGCTACTCAGAGTACTGACACCTTGGAGTGGTGGGTGCTCATGCATGTCTGGCATGAATTATACCCAGCAAATCCAGGATGCTGGTTAGGGCAATGTGAAATGAAATGACAGCTCAGTCTTGGGGCACCAAACAATGAAGGAAGCCAAATCAGTTTCCTACACGTTACCCTTAATCTGCAGTTCAGGCTGCCAGGGGTGGGGTCTGTTTCCCTGGAAAGTGAGTTGACCCAATGGCAGGCTCTGGGCATCAGGGCTCTGTCGAGGGGAGGCTCCTGACCTCAAGCCGCTCTGCCCAAGGGAGGAAGATCCGGGCAGGGAAGGGCGCCTTGGAGCGGGGCAGGGAGTTCTGGAGCAGCACATCCACGCCGCCCTCCCCTCAGGCTCCCTGAACGTCCCCGGGGCTGAACCTGCCGGAGCGTGTGTGACCCTCGCTGCCCCCGGCAGACGTGGTGGCGGTCAGGAGGGACCAAAGCTGGGCGCGTGCACACAGTGACCGACCCTCAGCGCGCTCGCGGCCGCCTGAGCTGCTGGGGGTTCGCGGGAAGCCGCATCCGGAACTCACCCTGGCCTAAGCGAGAGAGGTCTGGGGCCTGGCGCTGCCCAGGAGCGCGCCCACGGCTCGGGGCTGCCCAGGGGCGCGTCCACGGCCCGGGGCTGCCCAGGCGCGCGTCCACCGCCCGGGCTGCCCAGGCGCGCGTCCATCGCCCGTGCTCCCCCTCCCGTCCACGCCTCACCCCGCTCTCACCCGCTCCTCCTCCGCGCGGATGTCCGGCATGGTGCTCAAGCAGAGGCCCACAGCGGTGACGGCCACGAAGGCCACAGAGACGTAAGCGAAGAGCTTGCCGGCCAGCCCCGAGTGCGGGTTGTCCACCACGTCGCGGAGCCGGCGGCGGCCGCGCTCCAGCCGTCCGGAGCCCAGGCCGCGCGCGGGGCTGCTCCGGGGCGCGGGGCCCGGCGGCCGCGGAGGCCCCGCGCGCGCCTCGGCCGCCTCCTCCTCGCGGCGGCGCAGGCGGCGCAGGCAGCAGCGCTCCAGCCGCGCCTCGTCGATGCCCCAGTAGGCCAGCTCGTCGCGGAAGGCCAGAGCGCACGGCCCGCGCAGCAGCCGCAGCTTCCCGGCGCGCAGCAGCGCGGCGATGGCGCGGAAGGCGCATGGGCTGCGGTCGAAGAAGAACTCGTCGCGGCTGGCGTCGTAGTCGTCGCACACGCGGAGCAGCTCGTCGCGGCCGCGGCAGGCGCGCAGGCGCTCCAGGCGCGCCAGGGGACAGCGCGCCAGCGCCGCCCAGGCCAGGCGCACCCGGCACCCGCCCACGTTGATGATGACCTGCCGGGCTCGGGCCGCGCCCCGGGCCGCGCCCCGGCCGTGCCGACCCCCGGGCTCCCCGTCCGGGGGCTCCTCGTGCCCCGAGAGCCGAGCCATCGCCCCATCCGCCGGCCGGGCGCGCCCAGGGTCTGCCAGCCGCCAAGTCGTGGCGCAGGGCCAGGCCAGGAGACTGGGCCTGCAAGAGAGAAGACGCCCGTTGAGAGGGGAGGCGACGGTTCCCCGGGGCCTGGGCTGGGGGCGGACACATCCCTCCCAGTCGCATCCCTTCTTTCCTTGCACCTAATCCAAAGAGCAGAGCCCGCAAGCTTTCTGGACGATCCCATCGAAATAGCAACCTGACCTTCATTCAGAGACAGGGACGCGTGCTCGCGGTCGGTTCCGGCGGGCGAGTGGGGAGGGCAGGTCTTGGAGAGTTCTGGGCCAGGCGTGACATTGTTCACATATTTGTGACCCGGCATATAAATGTCAAGAGGGACAAGGCAGGCGGGAGCTGCCAGGAGTAACCCACTTCAGCTACCGCAGTGTGTGGACACTGTTTTGCATTCAGATTAGAAGGAACCAATTAGTCGTTTTTCTTTCCCATTTCCTGGAGTTCAATATTATTATTGGATATTATTTTACGTGATCAGATGCACATTGGCATTGTGCAGAAGGAACCAGTTATTAAAAAACAGTTCCGAGTAAGCAAGGAAACCTGCACAGGAACCAGTAAAATCATGGTAATGGCTTGTGATATGTAAGTAAGTGGGAGTTTCTTCTTGGAGGTCTAGCTGGGTGTTCTCAGCTGGTGTAGTGTCTGGGATACTGGTAGTTGCGGGAGAGACTTGTGGGTCACAGCTCTTGGAGCTGGAGTGGGCACTTGTAGCTCAGCACTCTCATCCCTTTGTGTGCACTTACTAACATTTCTATCATGAAAATGGCTTGCTTTGCTTTGCACACAGTTTCCAGATAACTTCACTGCACAGCAGAAGTTGAAAACCATGAGTCTAGAGAGATGGTAGCCCACAGAGTCAGGGTTGTCAGTGGGCCTTGATTCCTGGAAGGCAGAGGTTCCGTATTTGGTGTCCAAAAACTCTTCATAGGGTTTGAAAGCTTTCTAAGTTTGCGTGCAAACTATTGTCCATACAGCCCTTTCCTGTGAAGTACACATATTTCCATGATAATTTTATTTTAAAAATAAATAAATAGATAAAGGCAGGCCTAGTGGTGGAGGGCTTGCCTACTGTGCACAAAGACCAGGGTTCAATTCCTCAGCACCATATACATAGAAAAAGCCGGAAGTGGTGCTGAGGCTCAAATGGCAGAGTGCTAGCTTTGAGGAAAATGCCCAAGGACAGTGCTCAGGCCCTGAGCTCAAGCCCCAGGACTGGCAAAAAAAAATTAAAAAAACAATAAAAGCACTACGTTCCCATGCTGTTGAGGACAGCTCCAGGCCCCGGGGTTTGCTGCTCAGAATGATGTCTCTGTCCCCAGATGTTTGGGATGGCGCTTCTGAGAGCTATGAGGACCTCAGACCTGCAGGAGGCATGGTGCCCTCCCAGTGTGCTCAGGATGCAAA
Source organism: Megascapheus bottae (assembly GCF_031878675.1). Taxonomy (NCBI): domain Eukaryota; kingdom Metazoa; phylum Chordata; class Mammalia; order Rodentia; family Geomyidae; genus Megascapheus; species Megascapheus bottae. The sequence goes on from NC_143527.1 coordinate 300,288, forward strand.
AGAGAAGCATCAGGAAAGTGTGTGCCTGGCCCAGCCCTTACTATCGATACCCTAAAGCAAGGAAAAAGGTAGTAAAAATTTCCAAAGTTTATGGAGCTCTGGGCACTAACATAGCTTCCAGTGACCACAGGGACTTTAAGAAAAGGTAACCCAGATGCTGGTGGCTCATGACTGTCATCCTAGCTACTCAGGAGACTGACTTTTCCTGGCAGGAAAGACTGTGGGACTCTTGTCTCCACAGTGGAGCTGTGACTCAAGTGGTTGCCCTGAGCAAAAGAACTAGGGACAGTGCCCACGCCCAGAGTTCAAACACCAGGACCAGAAGAAAAAAAAAAGTAACAATCAACTTTGTAGGGAGGGTCTTATCCTGGGTCCACACCTAGCTTCCAGCTCAGGGAACTAACCTGACAGCCCCTCTCAGTTCAGCACTCCAACAATAAAATTCCCTAACAGGTCTCAGTAATATCGGCACTAGATTAGGGTGTAGCAAACACAGAAGAATGCGGGGGGAGGGGGGAATAGGGAGGCAGTCCCTGAAGGAGGGCCTCTGTTTCTATATTAGGAGCAGAGTGTGATGACACAATCAGGAAGCCAGCCTAGCTTTGCATAACACAAGTTCCAAAAGGAGGGGAGAGAAGAGCACCTGAAAAAACAATGTCAAAAATCCTCAAACTGGATGGAAAAAACAGCCAGTGACCTGCACCAAGTTAGGTAAATTCACAGAGGTCTACAGTGAAACATCATACCTGAACTACAGACAAAGGCACATGGGAGCATGGGGCAATGAGAGAATGATGAAGCACAGCTCACGTTTGCCACCAGCCTATAACTAGTGGGGGTTGCTTTGCACAAGGGGAAGTTGTATTATGCAGTGTGAACATAGGAGAAAGTGGTGGGCAAATGTCCAACCATCATTGTCACCTGTGACCTTCAAGAGCCAGTCCACCTGTGAGGCCAGGAGAATGCAGCCAAGACCAGAGATCTTGTGGGCACTCGTGCCCCAATCATTTACCCCTTCCACAAACAGTCAGTGTCCATCTCTGCATGCTAGTGTCCTGGTGCTGAGGACACCCCAGAAACGAGCATGGCACCCAGGAAGGATCAGTGCAGGAGGTGGGGAGAGGAGGGTTCCGGGGGACGAGGCCCTGACTTGCACCGGTGGGAGCGCCTGGGAGAAGCACTGGGCAGGGAGGCTCACTTATTCAAAGAATCTGTGGTAGAAATGTCTGGGCTGCTGCTGTAGCAGGCAAGATCAGTTGGGAGGATGAACTTGCTAATGAGGCAGGAAGACATTGGAACACTGAACATGCTGCGTTTGGAGCTGCAGGCGAGGAACAGCAGCTGTCTCCATTTGTCCGGGAAGCAAGGCGTGAGGTCCTCCCCTCCCACGGCAGAAGGCCCTGTACATCCTCAGCTGCAGGCAGGACTCGACCCAAGTCCTTTGCCCAGGTCCTGGCTGCCATGGTCATGAACCTCTGACGGGCGTGGGTTAGCACCTCCGTCCCATGGTCAAGCTGAATGCACAGAGACCAGTGAGATGGCCTTCTGTCTGAAATTAAAACGCCAATCCCAGTGCTGCTCAAATCCCAAATCCTGCAGGCTACGGGTTGACTTGGCGTATGTTCTCTTCCGGTACTGCTGAAGTCAGAGCTGAGGACAGCAGTTTCTACCTGGCGCGCAGAGGCTCCCCAGAGGAATTAACTGGCTATGGTGGCTGGAGCACTCCCTCTAAGTGACCTCTTGTCTGCCCCATTTTATACCCTGGAGCCATGTCTGCAGGCAGCCTGGCTATTCTGGCATCACATTAGTCACAGGTGGTCTCCAATTGTTTTGCTATGCTATATTAATCAGGCAGATCACTGGATTGCAGGCTGAAACTTGAAACTTTTGCTACAAAGTGTTTTCTTCCCCCAGAGTGTTCTTTTTAAAATATGGACAGTATTCATGCTATGCTGAAAGTGTTTTCAAGTCAATGTCCTTTGGCTTTTACAAGATCTGTTCATCCCTATCCTGTGTTGGAAGGAGGCTGGCATCCAGACGCTGCAGGTGCCAGCCAGATCCGTCAGCCTGGTGTGAAAGCAGGCAAGTCAGAAAAGAAGCTCTGAGTGTGGCAAAAGATACTCAGCTTCATTCACAACAGCGGAACCAAATGCCTTACGTTACCACGGGATCCTGCACTAGGTAGCCCGGGTTAGAGCCAGGGCTCTGACCCATAGCAGAGGCTCCTGGAGGGTGTGGGCAAAGCCTGAAGGAGTCTGCAGAGGTTCAGGTCACCCCTGACCCTTGGTGTGGGTCCACCCCAGGCCTGGTCACCCCTCAGGGGATCTGTGCCTATTCCTCCGTATCCACCCTAACTTAATATGTCCATTCTGACCTTGGTGCACGCTGATACTGGCCTTGAGTTTTAACCCTAACAGCACCAATAAAAATAGATGATAAAATAAAAATCCTGCCAGACACAGCACTCACACCATGACACCAAAGACAGTGCTGGGACCATTCCAGCCCAGCCACTTGCTGGCTGCGCAGCAATTGCACATCTTGACTTCCCTCTCTGCAGGTTGAGTTCAGATCAGGCTTTCTCTAGTGCCACACTTGGCCTGAGGATGGCAGATGAAATACTATGCAGATGTCAACAATTCCACAAGGCCAGTGGCTGCTACCCAGGGTGCAGAACTGCAGGCAGAACAATCACCTCAAATCCTGAGCAGGCCCAAACCCTCACATGCTCACAGAATTGGCCTGAGCCTTCCATATGTGTGGTCCCAGGGGCTGGCTCTGGGAAAGCCCCTGTTATCAGGAGTCATTAAACATTCTGATGGCACAGGGGCTCTTGGAATTGACTTGTATCACAGATTTCCAATGAAGATTAAGCTGGAAATAGCATGTTCCTCAGAGAGCTAAGTATTTCAGAGTCGGTGTCATTCTGCTTGGCAGGAGGTTAATGGCGTATTAGTGGAAGTACCATGCCAACATTATCTCCTCCCTAGGCCACCACACTTATAAAAACTAGAGAAAGCTTTCTTGAAACAAGGCCATTGAGGGGACATTGTTTGTTGGTGCGAATTAAATGCTACTTTTGCACAGTGTGATGGCTTGGAGTTCTCCCAGCTCTAGCCCTAACCCAAGTCATCACATGACATCAGAAGTGTGTGTTCTCCTAAGGCCAGTGGTCAGACACAGCATCTGTCATCAGACAGAAGTCCGCGGAGGCTGAGGCTGGGAGTTGGCCTAATGGTAAAGTGCTTGCCTAGCATGCATGAAGACCTAGTTCGATTTCTCGGTGCCCCATACATAGAAAAAGCCAGACCTGGTGCTGTGGCTCAAGTGGTAGAGCTCTAGTCTTGAGAAAATCCAAGGACAGTGCTCAGGCCCTCACTTCAAGCCCCAGGACTGGCAAAAAAAAAGTTAGCTGGGCACAGTGGCTCGCACCTGTAATCCTAGCTACTCAGGAGGCTGAGATCTGAGGATCAAGGTTCAAAGCCAGCCTGGGCACAAAAGGACCTGAGACTCTTATCCCCAATTTGTTGGGGACTGACTGTGGGGTCAATGACCTTGGACCTGACCTTGGACCTACACAACTGTATACACAAGGAAGTAACTCTGATCAGGATGACTTTAAGCAATGTCAATCAGTTCTTATCAGGATAACTTTAAGCAATGTTAATCCTTTCTCATTTATCCTATATGTGACTTGTTTACTATTTTGTATGAATGTAGCCTCTGGCAGTTCCCTAGTTTTAAGAAGAGTATTTAAGGTCGGAACTTAAAATAAACAGGACAGTCTTAGGCGGCAGTCTGGAGCTCACAGCCTTCTTGGACTGCTGACTTGGGCTGTAGACCTCCCGAACTCCATCTGTTTGTCTCTCTTTTAATTTTTCCTAGTCCTTGCCCCTATTTCAGGAATCCCAATCTGCGAACCCTGGTTTGCTGCCGGCTGGCCCCGGCACCAATTAAGCTCTAGAAAATGGGAAGTGGGGCTTGGCTCAAGGGTAGGGTGGTAGCCTTGAGCTGAAGAGCTCAGGGACAGCACTTAGGTGAGTTCAAGTCCCATCACCCACAAAAAGAGTAGGTAGAAGCCCTAGATCCTGACCTAGTCACCAAACCACTTGCCAACAACCCTCAGACTCCAAACCCATAAGGTAGAATAAATGACAGGAAAGATGCTCCTCTGCTCATGACATCTCATGACCAGATAAGCCCATAACCTGCTGAACCTCACCATCATATTAAGTGTGTTCATGTACCAGCACTGACCCATGGTGTGGCAAAGGCATTTAACACAAAGGCCAGTTAAGTGTTGACCACCTCACAGAATGACTGACTACCCCTACTGAAGTGAAAAACAATGGCTGCCTGGATTACTACTGGCCACCCTGTAGTTGCTGCTGAGATCATGTGGTCCCAGGGACCCCCTTGCTCATCATGGCAGACTGGGCACTGGGGACCCCTCACCCATGGCTGCCCCACTCAGGGGCAGTCTTCCTGGGCAGGAGATCTCTTCCTCCCATACCCCTGGCAGGGCACTGCTGACCAACGCACTGTGGTGAGCACTGTACAGTGATTCAGTAGCTGGATGAGTGAGTGAGCGGAGACTTAGTGTGTCTCCAGCCCTGACAGCCTTTCCTGAACTACGGACACACATGGATAGGTCTGGACTTAGAGGAAGGGCAAAGTAGCAAGTGGTCACCATTGTCACCCCTGCTTTGCTGTGGCTGTTCTGAGTGGGCCTCCCTGCCATGTGAGCAGCCTGGGGAGGGAGGTGCTATGCAGGCTGATAGGAGTAATAGGGCACATTCCTGGGTGGCTCCCAGGCCCGGGGTTCGACTGCCCCCCCAGGGGCACGTGGCAACACGTGTGGGTATTAGTGGTGAGTGGTGGTGTGGAGGGTGGGCTGCCCCAGGAAGTCCCAGTGTGTGTAAAAGGACAGTGGGCTGGGAGTAAATACAGACACTGGGGAGATCCTTCATACCAAGCAGGAGGCAGAAAGAGGCTTTGGGTTGAGCTTACGAGTAAACCATTTAAGAACTTGAGGAATTTTTCATGCTAAGATGTTGCCAATGAAAGGTATTGATTAGTTTTCCCTTTGTGCCTCCAGTGTCTTCATAAATTTGGTTCATGGCAAGTGGGGCAGTCTAGGACACTGCCTCTCGGAGATGTCCCTGTCTCTTCTGCTAGGCGGAATCTTCTCTGGGTACCCACTTGGCAGCGAGGGGACACAGACCACGTAGACTGTGGTCACATGGCAAAGAAATGCAACTAAGCAAGGCACTGTTCCTCCAGCAGACAACGAGTGGCTGCAGCTGAGAGCTGTTGAAAGGTAAGTGGGTCCAGTCACAAAGAGGGCACAGGCTACTGCTTGCTGAGCATCTGCATTTCTCAATCTTGTCCTATCAAGAAAGCAATATGAAACTTATGAAGATGAAACATGAAGGATCTCTACAGTGACAAGTATAAAACTTAAAGAAGGAAATAGAAGAAGATATAAAGGAGTGGGAAGACCTGAAAATTCCAACATCATTTTTCAGTGAGATAGAGAAAACAATCCAAAATTCACATGGGTCCATCAAGGTCCCCAAATCACAAAAGTGAGCCTTGGCAGAAAAGTAGTGTTGTAAGTATAACAACACCAAACTTCAGACTCTACTACAGAGGTACAGTAATGAAAACAGCTTGGCACGAGCACAAAAGCAATGGACCAATGGAATGGAATGGAAGACCCAGAAGTAAAACCAACCTATAGCCTTCCAATATTCAATAAGGGAACCAGAAACACAGGCTGGAAGAAAGATAGCCCCTTCAACAAATGATGCTGGGAAAACTGGATATCCACATGCAGACAACGGGGGCTAGATCCTTATCTATCTTCCAGCATCAGCATCAATAAAAAAAACCCTCTCAATCCCCAGCACGGTGGCTCACGCCTGTAATCCTAGCAAACAAACAAACAAAAAAAATCCTTTAAAAACCCCCAAAACCAATTAATAAATGACTGAAGAGAGTATTGGTGGAAGTCATGAAGAAATGCTCATCACTGTAAGTCAAAACAACACTGAGATCCCATTTCACCCCAATTAGAATGGCTATATCAAGAAAACAAACCATGACAGATGCTGGTGAGGACAGACAAAAGGGAATCCTCAGCTGAGCTTGGTGGCTCACACCAAGCTGAGATCTGAGGATCGTAGTTCAAATCTAGCCTGGGCACTGAAATCTGTGAGATTCTTATCTCCGATGAACTAGAAAACCAGAAGTGTCACTGTGGCTTAAGGGGTAGGGTGGTAGCCTTGAGCTGAAGAGCTCAAGGATAATGCCTAGGCACAGAGTTCAAGCCTCATGACAGACCAAAAAAAAAGAAACCCTCATATACTTTGGCAGAAATGTAAACTTGTTCAGTCATTCTGGAAAGCAATGTAGAGCTTCCTCAAAAAAAAAAAAAAAAGCCTAGAACTACTCTATCTAGCAGTTTCACTCCTGGAAATGTATCTAAGAATTTTAAACTAGTCTACAATAAATCCAACATGTTCCTTGCAGAACTCTTCATCATGGCTCAGGTACGGAATCAGCGCAGATGCCCGTCAATGGATGACAACGGGGTTCACATACATGTGGAATTTTACTCATTCATTAGAGGGAGTGGTACTGCGCTGGGTGTAAAGAAAGGGGAAGACCTAGAGAAATTTTGTTAAGTGAAGTGAGTCAGGCCCAGAGAGACAGAGGATGCATGTCTTCAATAACATGTGGAAGCTACCTTTAACTTATAAGTCAACATGTTGGGTGGTATGTAAGTATAAACAAATGAACTATCTGAAATATGGTAGGTTCAAGGGAGAACGTCTATAGTGTAATTCCCTGGAAGTGCAAATCAAAGTTCAACAACATAAACAACAGGAAGCAGGTTCTTGAAAAGAGTGGGGTGGGGTCAAGGGAAAAGGGTAGATAAATGAAGAGGAGGAGGGGGAAGAATGCAGCCAAGAATTCAGCGTATATCTTATAAAATTCAGAAGAATGCAGGAAGAGGTGGTAGGGGAGGTACGGGGAGAACGTTGAAAAGGGTGGCACTGATCAAGGCATATTATATTTATAAACGTGCGTTACATGGCAACTCCACTGACAACTGCTTAAAGATGATTTTTAAAAGAAAAAATAGAGGAGATCATAAACAATAACCTATGAGTTAAGAGCCCAAAGTAAATAATTTTAAGTACAATATGACTCAGGTGATGTTTGCAATAAAATTCCAAGGAGCAGCAGTAGCATTATTCCTACCATTTCTTCCCAATCGTTTAAACTCATAATCAAGTTTCAGTTATTCCATTTTAAACTGGATTTATTTTCTATGTGTCAAGTGACACAGTTACAAAGGGTTTTTTCACTAGGTATACAAGTATATGAGGAACCAAACAGAAAATTTGCTAATTAGATCCAGTTTTAGCCATGTTGTTGCTAGAGAAATTGATCGTTATTTTTTGTTATGATTTATGAGACATAATTTCTAAATCTATATGTCATGCTAAAACGTGGTGATTAATGACTCTTATCCACAGAACAAGGCACATAAATAAGCAAAGCCGCCAGTAACTGCCTCAGAATGTTTTAAAACTACATGTTTTTTTTCTGTTACATAAAGTCTTTGCTTTATTATTAATTTGGTCATTATAGAGGTGATATACAGAAGGATTACAATTATATGAGTCAGGGAATCAATACTTTTCCTTTCATATAGTATCTTCTTATATAGTATCCTCTACAGTGGCTGGCTCTACACTGACCAGCTCTACAGTGGTCAGTCTTCAGTGGCCAGCCCCACAGCGGTCAGTTCTTCAGTGACCGGCCTCACAGCGGTCAGTCTTCAGTGGCCGGTCCCACAGCGGTCAGTCTTCAGTGGCCGGCCCCACAGCGGTCAGTCTTCAGTGGCCGGCCCCACAGCGGTCAGTTCTTCAGTGACCGGCCCCACAGCGGTCAGTCTTCAGTGGCCGGCCCCACAGCGGTCAGTTCTTCAGTGACCGGCCCCACAGCGGTCAGTCTTCAGTGGCCGGCCCCACAGTGGTCAGTCTTCAGTGGCCGGCCCCACAGCGGTCAGTTCTTCCATGACCGCCCCACAGTGGTCAGTTCTTCAGTGACTGGCCCCACAGTGGTCAGTCTTCAGTGGCCGGCCCCACAGCGGTCAGTTCTTCCATGACCACCCCACAGCGGTCAGTTCTTCAGTGACTGGCTCCACAGCGGTCAGTCTTCAGTGGCCAGCCCCACAGCGGTCAGTCTTCAGTGACCGCCCCACAGTGGTCAGTTCTTCAGTGACCGGCTCCACAGCGGTCAGTTCTTCAGTGACTGGCCCCACAGCGGTCAGTCTTCAGTGGCCGGCCCCACAGTGGTCAGTTCTTCAGTGGCCGGCCCCACAGCGGTCAGTCTTCAGGGGCCGGCCCCACAGCGGTCAGTCTTCAGTGGCCGGCCCCACAGCGGTCAGTTCTTCAGTGACCGGCCCCACAGCGGTCAGTCTTCAGTGGCCGGCCCCACAGTGGTCAGTTCTTCAGTGGCCGGCCCCACAGCGGTCAGTCTTCAGTGGCCGGCCCCACAGCGGTCAGTCTTCAGTGACCAGCCCCACAGTGGTCAGTTCTTCCATGACCGCCCCACAGTGGTCAGTTCTTCAGTGGCCGGCCCCACAGCGGTCAGTTCTTCCATGACCGCCCCACAGTGGTCAGTTCTTCAGTGACTGGCCCCACAGTGGTCAGTCTTCAGTGGCCGGCCCCACAGCGGTCAGTTCTTCCATGACCGCCCCACAGCGGTCAGTTCTTCAGTGGCCGGCCCCACAGCGGTCAGTCTTCAGTGGCCGGCCCCACAGCGGTCAGTCTTCAGTGACCGCCCCACAGTGGTCAGTTCTTCAGTGACCGCCCCACAGTGGTCAGTTCTTCAGTGACTGGCCCCACAGCGGTCAATCGTCAGTGGCCGGCCCCACAGTGCTGGCTCCCATTGACTTAGTGAGCAGTGACTCCTGACTGGTGGGGAAGGAGGGAAGCCCAGGTGGCTCAGAGCCATGGCCAATACCTGAGGAGAGGGCTCTGCATGACAGGGCGTGAGCTGGGTGTTCCTGGCATCCACACCCATGGGCTGAGAAGGTGGGGGTCCCTTGACACTTCCCTGATGTCCTTATGTCCCTGATGTCATCTTCAGAGGAAGTGGATGGTCTGTGCTCTGAGGAAGGGTGGACACCAGACTTACCTTCCTTCCTTCTTTCTTTTATTTTTTGTGGGTCATGGGGCTTGAACTCGGCCTGGGCGCTGTCCCTGAGCTCTTCCCCTCAAGGCTACCACCCTACCCTGGAGCCAAGCCCCACTTCCCGTTTTCTAGAGGTTAACTGGGGATAAGAGTCTCAGGTCCTTTTGTGCCCGGGCTGGCTGTGAACCTTGGGCCTCAGATCTCAGCCTCCAGAGCAGCTGGGATGACAGGTCTGAGCCATCGCTCCCCGGCTCTGGACACCAGGCTTTCTGATGCTCCTGGCTGGATTTGCTCCTGCCCTCCTCTCCCCCCCCCCAAAAGCAGTGGCAGGCAGGAGGTCTCTGGCCCCATCCCTGGCCCTCTCTATGTCCACCTGTTACCCAATCCCACAATATACTTTGATTTACTCAACTTTGTCTAATGTTCTCATGTTTGTGGCCAAACATTTGGGTTTTGTTCTATAACTCAGTTTCTGATTTCTCACTTCCCAAACACAGCACCAACAATGTGGGTGTCAAAAGAAAACAACAATTAGAATTGCAATAAAAATTCCTGGCAACCATACCAGTTAAATCAAACTGTAAGAGACTTGGGTTAAATGTCATAGGATTCTTAACTAGAGTTTGAGAAACACTGAAATACTAAGGTAAAAAAGAGTTATAAAATATCTTTTCTTCATGGCCAATTTTCAGGGGAAAGTAGGCTCTGATTTCCCTTCAGGGTAGGGTGGATGAATGACAGGATGGGTCACACATGGAAAGGCTACGGGAAAGACCGCACCTTTCTTTGAAAAGACATCTCGGTGTGAACTGCCCCTGCTTGCCTGAGAGGGTTCACCCTCAGCAGGTGGGAGTCTCGGGGCCAACTCTGAAGGAGAAGCATCTGGTCTGGGGCACCTGGCTGTGCCCTGGGCCTTGCATATCAACCTCTCTGGTTCATACGGGTGCCACGTAAGTGATTATTGGCATCTTCTAACAGAGGTCTCTAGGAGAGAAGAGTGCACAACCCAGAGATGTGGGAACTCGGAAAACAGAACCATCAGAGGGCGAGGAGGAGGAGGAATGGAAGAGGAATGTCAAAAAGGGAGAGGCCTGGGCAGGTGAAGAAGAGGGGCTGGTGAGGAGGAGCAGGAAAGGAGGACACATGAGGTGGGATGGGAGAGGATAGGTGGGGGGGACACCCAGTGCTGAGGAAACTGTGGGGTACAGCAGCAGCCCGGGGTCGGAGGCAAACAGGTGCTCAGGGGGAGGCAGATGGACTTCAGCTCTGCCCAGGGCGCCTGATGGTGGAGTGGACCCAGGAATTTAATTCCAGTAACGTTCATGTTTGGTGTGGAGCTGGCATGGTTGCAGCTGGTGGGACAGCTGTGGAGGACGGGGGGAAATTCCCAGGAATGCCCTCCCTCTGCCACCCTCCCTCGGCGCCCCTAGCAGGCTCCAGGGAACGGGGCCCCGGGGATTCGTGGGCTGTGGTCATCTTCACGCTCCCCAGCAGTCTCCTTCCTTCCTATTTTAACACCAGGTTTGGTTACCTAATCGGAAGAATGAGTGCTTTTCAGGTCCCCAACAGTTTGATTAAAGATAGGCTCCATGTTTCCAGGTGGTAGCGCTGGCTGGAAGGCAGTCCTGTCCCCCCCCTCCGTCGCCCCGTGGGGACCATCCCAGTTGACTGTTTGCAGACGGTGCCTTCTCATAGGCTGCGTGTGCTTCTAGAACCCCTGAAAAAGTCTGTGTTCAGGGCAGGCGACGGAACTGGTGAGAGTCCAAGTCAGTCCATCTCCCCACAGCACATGCCAGCCACTGCCTCCCTGGCTCTGCAGGTCCTACCGGTGCTCTGGGATCCCCAAACCGCTCAGGCTTGGGCCCCAGGGATCCCAGTGGTTGAACCGTGGCTTTGTGCTTTGTGCTTTCCCACACAACATCCTCTCTCCTCTCTGCAGAAGCAGTCTCCACGTGTAATTTTTTGACAAGACAAATGAAAACATCCTAGCTCTTTGGTACTGGCTCCTTCCCTGTCCCCCATCTCCATGAACAAATTAGACAGCTGTTCAGGAATGTCACACAGAGAATGGAAGAAATATGTCCTCCTTCCTCCAGCTCAGGGTCAGGCCCAGGCCCCGTGCTCAGGCCCCGTGCTCAGGCCCCGTGCTAAGGCCCTGTGCTCCTTCACCTTCCTATGTCAGGGAAAGGACTTTTTCTGGGGCCTGCTCTTGCCCTGTGCTTTGTCTTCTCATACCAACAACATCTGTGACCCCCGCCAGGCAGCAGCCATCTCTCATCTCTGTGACCTGTGTTTCTGGAAGTCTCCACGCCCTCCACTGTTGTGACCCGCCTACACCAGGCTCACTGGCTCCCAAGAGACTCCATGTCTGCCACACTACATCCAAGGGTTCTGGCCATACTGGCTTTTATTAAGCACCAGACTGAATCTCATCTTTGCCTTCTGCCTAGTCAGTCACTCTGCTCCTCCTCTGCTCCTCCTCGCCCCTTATCACTGATGCAGTGCCACAGGCTTGCCTGCTTCCCAGTGCCCCCAGCCTCTGCACTCAGGCTCACAGTCTTTTGCCTTTCCTGCAGGATGAGCAGGTCCCCAAGGACCCTCGCTGTGATGGTTAAGCCTTGTTCCTGGCCCCTCGCTCCTGCTGAGAGGAATGCCCTTTCTTTGCCACATGCACTCAGCCATGATGCTCTGCTTCACCACAGCCTAGAAACAATGGAGCCAAGGGACCACAGACTGCAGCCCTGACCTCAGCCAAATGACCACGGACTAAAGCCCAGACAATCCAAATAAACTGTCTCCCTTCAAGTTCATCATCTCAGCCAAGTGACCGTGGACTGAGGCCCTGAGCCCAGACAATCCTTCAAGTTCATCATCTCAAGTATGGTGTCACAGTGGCAGCAGTCAGACATTCTCAGCCAAGGTGACACTGTCTTCAGGTTGCTGCCAACTTTTTCACATAATCAAATCACCTGAGAAATGTAGGCCACACCTGATGCAAAGGAGAGGAGGATCTGGACTCAGATGCCAAGGAGACATACACAGCAGACAAGCAATACAGATCTACATGGTACACATGCTCACACAGACACACACAGGTGTCCACACTCACACCATGTTCACACAGACACAGAGGGTCACACCCTCGATGCTCCCAGAGACATATGGACAAAGGGCACATACATAGACCCAAACATAGTCACACATGGACATAAATTCCTATTTGTACAGACACGTGCGCAGGCAGACAGGTAGACCTACACAGACGAGATACAGTCAGGCAGACATACAAACACATGCTCACACACAAAAACAGTGAGTACATGTGTGTGCATGTGTGTACTCGCACATGCCTTTTTGTAGTTGGGTATCTCTGCATATCTGTACACCCGAGGGTTTAAGAATATCATGTTCTAGGAGAGCTGCGACTGCTAATTCTGTTCCAACAAAAAGGAAGAGAATTATAATTAGTACATCTGTATGTGAATATACTGCTAAAACCATTTTTTCCTCCCAAATGGTTATTCACATCAGCATTTTTGCTCCAGAGCCTAGAAAAGAGAGATGTGAATGCAGCCCACAGGGCAGTATGTGAAGAGGTGTGGGCAGCAGGGGAGCAGGCAGGCAGCCGCTTCACGGACTCAACAAGGGGGTGCAATGGCCGATCTTCTGCCCCAACCCCACCTTCTCTGAGTGCTCCTCCTCCCTGAGCCCTTGGTAGCTGTCCCTGCTGTGGACAAAGGCACCGGCAGTGGCTCAGCTGAGAGCCAGGCTACCACACCACTGGCTCTGCCTCACTGGGGCTGGACCCATCATCGGGCTGGGACACGGCCTAGCTGAGTCACGGTCCATGCCAGAGGCTGACCAGTGACATAGAGTTTAGGGGTAGACATTACTGAAGAAACTGAAGGTCACTTGGTTTAAGACTGTCACAGTTCCCTGAGGATCCAGCCCATATCCCATCGTGAGTGGGGACTCTGCCTCCACTCCCCGCCCTGTGTCTCCACTCCAGGTGTACAGGCTGGACAGGGGGCCTGGAATGGTGCAGCAAAGGCCAGGGAGGACCTGTGCAGAAGGTCAGACCAGGCACATCAAGAGTCAGGCAAAGACATGGATCCACAAAGGGCCAGGATGGGTCAAATTGCAAGGCACCAAGGTCTGAGTGGATATATTGTTAGGATGGACCAGAGCCTTGGCAGGGGTCCTGGGGTAGACTGGAGCCAGAGGGCCAGCAGGGCCCAGGAGCAGCTCGGTGCAGGCATGCAGATGGCTGGGTACCTCCAGCCATGAGCTGGAAAGGGAGCCTGGGGCCGCTCCAAGGACGCCTGCCCTGCTCTGCCTCAGCAGGCTCAGAACCAAGGACAAGAGCAGAGGCTTGGGGGCCAAGCCTGGGGTCTGGGAGCGGTGGTGGCTGCCTCCCTCTGCTCAGGAGATCTGGGGAGACCATGGCTCCTTTAGTTGTTCACAGCACGGCAGTAAGCACAAGAGAAGCAGGAGCACGATGGTCGCTGCTGATGGTCCAGCACACCGGGCCACACCCCGCCACACCGGGCCACACCGGGCCACACCGGGTCACACCGGACCACACCGGGCTTGGGGATGGTGTAAGCACACACACGGGAGGGGTGTGAGACACAGGGCACGCGGGCACACACATGGGAGGGTGTGACAACAAGGTTTTAGCTGTGGGTATGACTGGGGAGAGATGGTTGTGTGATGACAGCAATGCCAACAGGGTGTGATAGTGACAGGAGTGGGTGGCAACTGCTGTGACAAATGTGTGGCAGGGTGACAGCAGGTGACCGTGGTGGCTTTCGGCTGCCTCCCTACCCGCTGTTAGGAATCTGCTCTCCATGTCCAGCCAGTGGTGGGGTTCAGAACTGCTGTGCTGGCTTTGGCCCTTCCCCCGTGGGGGTTCCCACTGCCGCTGGGGTCCTGGTGACCCACGTAGCTCCCGGGCCTCCACGCGCCCGGGACGTTCTCCATGGTCAGGAGATGCCTCCCGATGTCCCAGAACTATGCCAGCATGGGAGTGACTCTAAAGTCACGAGAGAAAACGACACATTATTCTCCCATCTGCATGTGTTAATACCCTTTTAATTCAATTTGAAATGAGCCCATTATTCGTTTCTGGAAGAAAAGCAATGAGTGGGAATAATACAAATGTCTCATTCCCACACTGTCTCCGTTCGGAAAGCTGCCTCTAAATGAATCTTAATTAATCGTCTGGAGGCTGTAATGCAGGGCGGGGGTCCTGGGCTGAGCGGGAGCCCGCGAAGCCAGCAGGGCCAGCTCAGCCCAGGCCAGCCAGGCCCCTGGGTCTCTTCCAGGTCCTTCAGCTATGAACTGGATATGGATCCGGGTCTGCCTCAAAGAACCCTGCCCTGCTTTCTTTATGATTAGTTAATGATCATCATAATAACAACGAGTTAACAATAAGGGGACAGGGAGGAAAGGAGTGGACATGAGATGGGCTGGCTGCCCAGGCAGGGACTCTGGAGTGAGGAAAAGGAAAGGCAAGTTGAGGTCTACCATAACTACTGCCCTGGGCTGGTCTGGACCGTGGTCTGGACCGTGGTCTGGACCTGTGCCCAGAGGCCCCTGGGACATCAAGGGAAAATGTGGACATCTCTCTATAGGACTCCCTGGCCAGTCTCTATAGGGAGAAGGGGGAAATGGCCACTCTTCAAAGTCAAATATGCTCCCCACAGATCACTTTTTTTTTTTAAGTGGTCATGGGTCTTGAACTCTGAGCCTGGACGCTGCTCCTGAGCTCTTCAGCCCAAGGCTACCGCTCTACCCCTTGAACCACAGCGCCACTTCTGGTTTCTGGTGGTTAATTGGAGATAAGAGTCTCATGGACTTTAGTGTCCGGGCTGGCTTTGGACTGCAGTCCTCAGATCTCAGCCTCCTGAGGAGCTAGGATTACAGGCATGAGCCACCGTGCCTGGCTAGGAGATCACTTTTAAGGTGATTTTTTTGTCCAGATTTTGTATTTTGCATTTGTGTATGATAAATAAATTTATGTGTACAGTTTTTAAGTTACTTTCATGCTGAAAGCTCCACTGACCACCACACAGAGCCACCCCTGTATCCTTTACTTGGCTCCCCAGTGGTGACAGCCCTTCCTGCTAGCAGGGCAGAGGAGGTCGCCAGCCCGCTAAAGCCCTCCCGTGCCCTCCACAACCCGGCTTCTGCTATTCCGGACTTCGGCCACTTCCTGCTCCAGGAGGCTGTAGAGACGAAATGGTGGGGCTGGATGACGGGGCAATTGGTTTTTCACTCCACCCAGGTCCCTGGAGATCAGCTGGGCTATGGACCAGTAATCTACTCATTCTCACAGCAGAACAGCGTCTGGCCTCACCCAAGCACCCGCATTTAAACACGCGCCCGGTGGAGGACACCGGTGATTCCCAGGCTTTGACTGTAGGTGAGAAGGCGGCCTGGAACGCCTCGGTTCAGGCTCCAGGTGAGGGTCACTACTCCTCCCGGACAGGCCCCAGCCCCAAGGCCGGGCTTTTCCGTTTTATAAGATCTGACAGGGCATTTTTTAGAGTAGTTGAATGAAAGGTCATTTTCTCCTTCTTCATCAGTGTTTCATGTAGCCCTTTTCATAGGTGCGTCCTGAGCTTAGTCTCATCTGCATGTCCCCGGTGGCTGATGGTGTTGGACATATCGTCACATCCTGCTTTATCATCTGTACATCCAGTAGAGCGTCTTGGCTCGTATTTTTGCCACAGCGATAGTCAACACACACACGGAGGAAGACTCTACCACGGTGCTCTCCTTTACAAGACCCGCATGTTTTCATAGGAACTAGGATAAGGTTGCCTGTGTCTGCACAGAAGCCGTGTTAGATGTGTGTTCAAGTTGCTGAAAAGCTATAGGTCATCTTGACACTGAGCTCTGTCCTACATACAGTGTTCTAATCCACAAACGTGGGATTTCTTTTAATTTACTTAGGCTGCCTCTGATATCTTTAACTTTCAGCATACAGATGCTTTGTGTAGTTTGTACCTAAATATTTAGTGCTTTTGTTTTGGAACGATGATAATTTATTTCAGTGCTTGTACACTGTGGGCAAGTCCTCTAACATCGAGCTATATTTCTAGTCCGCCTTGTGTTTTAAATTTTGGTGTGCATATTAATTGCTGGCACAGAGACATAGTTGCCCCTTTCTTTGGATCATGTATGCTACAATCTTGCTGATTTCATTTATTATTTCTGGAAACTTCTGGAGACACATTTGGTGGCATTTTCTATAAGATCATGTCACCTGCAATAGGGAGAGTTGCTTTTCTTTCTTTATGGCACTTGTTCTTTTTGCTGTCTTTGTAAACCTCCAGTGTAGTGGTGGTCCCCTTATTGTTCTAGCAAGAAAGCTCTTAGCCTTTCAGGCAGGGTGTTCTTGTACCTCTCTTTTATGAAGTTCAGCGTCAACTTTGTTTTCTGGGAGTTTTTGTTAGGACTTAGTGTTGAATTTTGTTAAATGCTCTTTCATACCAAGTAATATAACTACCTCTTCTGTTAATACTGACTGATAGATACTGATGTTTGAGCCTTGAATTAGTGTTGAATGGATTAAAAGTCACTTGGTTCAGTAACTTTATACATTCTGGACTTAATTTCAAATATTTTATAAAGGTTTTTAGCTTGGGCTCAATGGCTCCTAGATACTCAGGATGATATGAGATCTGAGGATCATGGTTTGAAGCCAGCCCCAACAGACGAACCCCAAGAGAATCTTACCTCCAATAAACAGCAAAAGCAAGAAGTAGAGGTATGGCTCAAGTAGTGGAGTGTCAGCCTTGAGCAAAAAGCTAACAAAGAGTGTGAGGCCCTGAGTTCAAGCTCCAGTAACACACATACGCACATGTGTACACACACACACACACACACACACACACACACACACACACACACACACAATTTTGAATCTTCACTCAAACATATTTTTTGTGCTTTTTTTTTTGTCAGTGTAGTCATGGGGTTATGCAATCATTAGAAAATGTTCCCTCATCTTCCTTAAATATTTGGTGGAATTTTCCAGTGAAAATTTCCTGTAGATTTCTTTTAATTCTATTTAGTGATTTATCTTATGATTTTAAACCTTCTCTCTAACATAAGCATTTGGCACTATACCTTTTCTACATGAAATGGATACTCCACCATTTGAGGGCTACGCTAGCCCAGCATTCTTCTGGTTACAGATCCAGTCTCCCAGGCTTTCAAGGCTGGCTTTACACCATAGCCCTACAGCCTCAGCCTCAAGAGTAGCTAGGGTTACACACGTGAACCAAAGCTAACACAGTAAGGTTTGACCATTGATTTTAAGTTCTAATTTGTTTTGTTGCACAAGGTCATCTGTGGTTTCTAAGGTTGAATAGACTCTTTATCTAGATATTGTAGTAATGTACCCACAGACATTTCAGTTCATCTTGCTGGCCCCATTTCTTGCTTTTACTCATTGGGCTCACGAGGTACCTGACATCAGTTGGCATCACAGATGGTTTTGCTGGTGGGTGAGCGATTCCCTGTGGCACCAACACAGGTGCTGTCTGTCCTGACAGCCTGGGCACCAGCACCCTCTGCCCTCTGTCCTCACGGCCTAGACACCAACACCCTCTGCCCTCTGTCCTCACAGCCTGGGCACCAGCACCCTCTGCCCTCTGTCCTCACAGCCGGGCACCAGCACCCTCTGCCCTCTGTCCTCACGGCCTGGGCACCAGCACCCTCTGCCTTCTGTCCTCACGGCCCGGGCACCAGCACCCTCTGTCCTCTGTCCTCACAGCCTGGGCAACAGCACCCCCTGCCCTCTGTCCTCACGGCCTGTGGCACCAGCACAGGTGCCCTCTGTCCTCATGGCCTGGGCACCAGCACCCTCTGTCCTCACGGCCTGGGCACCAGCACCCTCTGCCCTCTGTCCTCAAACCTGGGCACCAGCACCCTCTGCCCTCTGTCCTCACAGCCTGGGCACCAGCACCCTCTGTCCTCACAGCCTGGGCACCAGCACCCTCTGCCCTCTGTCCTCATGGCCTGGGCACCAGCACCCTCTGTCCTCTGCCCTCATAGCCTGGGCACCAGCACCCTCTGCCCTCTGTCCTCACAGCCTGGGCACCAGCACCCTCTGTCCTCACAGCCTGGGCACCAGCACCCTCTGCCCTCTGTCCTCACGGCCTGGGCACCAGCACCCTCTGTCCTCACAGCCTGGGCACCAGCACCCTCTGCCCTCTGTCCTCACAGCCTGGGCACCAGCACCCTCTGCCCTCTGTCCTCATAGCCTGGGCACCAGCACCCTCTGTCCTCACGGCCTGGGCACCAGCACCCTCTGTCCTCACAGCCTGGGCACCAGCACCCTCTGTCCTCATGGCCTGGGCACCAGCACCCTCTGTCCTCACGGCCTGGGCACCAGCACCCTCTGTCCTCATGGCCTGGGCACCAGCACCCTCTGCCCTCTGTCCTCATAGCCTGGGCACCAGCACCCTCTGTCCTCACAGCCTGGGCACCAGCACCCTCTGTCCTCATGGCCTGGGCACCAGCACCCTCTGCCCTCTGTCCTCACAGCCCAGGCACTAGCACCCTCTGCCCTCATGGCCTGGGCACCAGCACCCTCTGTCCTCTGTCCTCATGGCCTGGGCACCAGCACCCTCTGTCCTCATGGCCTGGGCACCAGCACCCTCTGCCCTCTGTCCTCAAACCTGGGCACCAGCACCCTCTGCCCTCTGTCCTCAAACCTGGGCACCAGCACCCTCTGCCCTCTGTCCTCATGGCCTGAGCACAGGCAGCCTCTGCCCTCTGTCCTCACAGCCTGGGCACCAGCACCCTCTGTCATCACAGCCTGGGCACCAGCACCCTCTGCCCTCTGCCCTCACAGCCTGGGCACCAGCACCCTCTGTCCTCACAGCCTGGGCACCAGCACCCTCTGCCCTCTGTCCTCATGGCCTGGGCACCAGCACCCTCTGTCCTCTGCCCTCATGGCTTGGGCACCAGCACCCTCTGTCCTCATGGCCTGGGCACCAGCACCCTCTGCCCTCTGTCCTCATGGCCTGGGCACCAGCACCCTCTGTCCTCTGCCCTCATGGCTTGGGCACCAGCACCCTCTGTCCTCATGGCCTGGGCACCAGCACCCTCTGCCCTCTGTCCTCATGGCCTGGGCACCAGCACCCTCTGTCCTCTGTCCTCACGGCCTGGGCACCAGCACCCTCTGTCCTCTGCCCTCATGGCTTGGGCACCAGCACCCTCTGTCCTCATGGCCTGGGCACCAGCACCCTCTGTCCTCTGTCCTCATGGCCTGGGTACCAGCACCCTCTGTCCTCTGCCCTCACAGCCTGGGCACTGGTGCCCTCCGCTCTTGTTGCCTGGGCATCTGCATCCTCTTGTCTTCCCCATGCGACTGCCAGGCCAGATGTACCATGTCTGCCCTCTCCCTTCCTAAGTCTTCCTCTTAACATTTCCTTCTCTATGCCTTTCATTGTATCTTTTCTTCTTAAAATCTCAGATTCTGCTGAATAGAGATAGAGTGATAGACAGACATGAAAAGCAGAGGGGAGCACTTTGGGAAGAAGAAAGGACCCAGCATGCACAGAAGGGCAACAGATCATCACAGGTAGACCCAATCAGCATGCATTCTAAACATGTGCAGAATGTCATAATAAAACCCATTCCTCCTGTACAAATAAGGCACACTTGAAAAAACCCTCAGGGGGAAAAAGCCTTCAGGTTCTGCCATTAGGTAGACAAGCCTTTCCCGAGTGCACCCTGAGGAGCATGGACAGAGGCTCGCAGCGCCTCTCCCCTGGTGCTTCCCTCTCAGGCAGGGGGCTGGTTCATGGTGACTTAGAGAGACTAAGGCTGGGACCAGGGGCCCAGCTCGGAGCCACAGAAAGGCTGACTCCTACACAGGCTGGACGGAAGGACACGTAAGGAATTTACTCACTTAGGAGATGTGGGATCTCCACCCCTCTTAGTGCTAAGAGCTACACATCCTCGCCTCGGGCACTGGATTGCACTGCAATGGAATAGAGGGTGGGAACACAAGTGAGAGCTGAGCACAGAGTGTGCAAATCACTTCACAGTGAAAAACTGGGCTGGACCACAGATGGGAACCCGCTCGTGGTGTGAGCTTGCTCGTGTCCAAGCTCTTTCCAGCTGAAAGAGCCTGGAGTTCCAGAGTTCTAGAGGCTTCGGCTTTATTCTCGCATTTACACATGGGAAAAGATGTGGATGCTTATCTGCAGTAGAGATCTGAGGTCCAGCAGAGACCCCAGGTCTCCGAGGAAGGGTGAAAAGGACGTTAAAAACAAAACAGAACAAAAATAACCAAACGGGCCACTGGTGGCCGATGCCTGTAACCCTAACTACTTAGGAGGTGGAAGTCTGAGGATCACAGTTCAAAGCCAGTCCAGGAAGGGCTGTGAGACTCTTCTCACCAATTAGCCACCAGAGAAGTGGTGCTGTGGATCAAAGTGGTACAGTGCTAGCCTTGAGCAAGGAAGGGGGCAGTGCCTAGGCCTCGAGTCAAGCCTTATAACCAATCAAAAAGAAAAGGAGGAAGGGTGGCGGGGGGAGGATGAGAATAAAATCCATTTATGAACTTTCTAACTCTAGCTCTGAGGCAATGCACATTTTGAAAACTGATTACCTTGAGCTGACGAAGAAAGGAGGAGGGGTGATTTCCTCTGTTAACTTGTCGAGGAGAGTGAGCTGTGTCCATCTAGAGGGCTGTGCTGCAGCCTAAAAGTGAGCGTCACCTAAGACAGAGGGCTTGGCTCTGCCTTGTCCTCACCAGAGTATGTCAAGGAGACGTGCGAATCTGAAGCTCCCTCTGAGCAAGTATGAATGCCAACATTTTTGCAAAAGCGTTTGAGAGAGAAAAGGCCTATCCAGGAAGAAACCAAGGGAGTGGTAGATAGAGCTCAGGTAACAGAGACACGGCGCCCGCCATGTGCAGAGCCCATGAGCCTGTCCACTGGGAGTGCTCTGTGGGCACTGCCCTCCCCCGGGCCCCTCCTGATCCACAGACACGCACATTTCTGCATGGATTCCTCAGCCCAAAGGTCTCTCAGCAACTCTGAATAAAAGACCACTGCACAGCTGGGTGCTGCCCTCCACGTGCCTTGATTACGGGGCCCCGTCTGTGGACACGGCCCTCAGTCCAGGCAGCCGGCCCAGGCCTGCTCTGCTACGTTGACTGTAACTCCTCACCTGCCTAACTGGAACAGAGCAGGGCCAAGGACTCAGGCTTCCACCAGCCACACAGAGAGGGTGAGTGACACAACATCTTGGAGACAGGACTCCACTGGAATGCAACCAGTGACACCGGAGAAGCCCATCCGCCTGTGGTGTCGGCAAGCGGATCCAAAAGTCAGGCACAAGTAGCCTACACAAACCTCCCACCACGGCTCAGCCTCGTCAAAAATAAACCTGCTCCTTCTGGATGGAATTTAGTTAAAACAGCCATCTAGTCACACACAGGCCTCCGAGGTTCTGTTGAACTCCTGAATTCTGGACTGCACTCTCGAGACACCACCCAAGTCTAATCTAACCCTTAAGCATCTTTGTTTAAACATCTGAGCCAGTTAAAAATACCCAGGAAGGCTGCAGAACGGCGGGAGCTGCGCTGGGCTTCGGCTAAGCCTGCATCCTGTTCCTGCCTGGAGCCTGGCCTGGTGGAGACTGCACTGCACAGGTGCCTGACCAGTACAACTGTGGGCCTTGGAGGAAGAGGGGCGCCTCTACTTGACAGGGAGGGGGCTGCCCCGTCTGAAGTCCTGTAGGAGCCTGGGCTGAGCTGGGCCTTTACCCTCACAGAGGCACATTTTACTCTGTAGCTTTGCCCTCATTAATTGGCTAAAGCAATGTGATGTTCTCTCCTATTTCCACACCTCCATTAGTCTTCTGAACTCCCGATCAGATTAAAACATTGGGTGCTTCTTTCTGAGTGAAGATATGACTAGCTCTACTCTGGTATGGCACAATGCTTCCCGCATGAGTGCCCGGCAGGTAAGGGGCCCTGTCCCCATCTGCATCAGCTCTGCTGGGAGAGAGAATGACTGGAACCCTGCCAAGGAGGTAGCTGGATGGTGAGAGAACGGGTACTGCTTCTCCCACAGGGACCCCAAGCTTCCCATGCTGGAGGTACAGACAGTGCCATTCCAAAGAGCTCTGACTCAGCCAGTCAGGAGGCTGTGGGCCGGGCCCTGGCCTGGGTAGGAGCTTGCTCTGCTCCAGGCCTGTGGCATGGGCATCTGGCCTCTCACTGTCTCTCAGGACAGACCCCTCAGGCACTGCTGCCCCTCTCATGGAGGGCAGCCCCTGCTCAGTCAGGGGCTCTACTCCCTGAACAGGGAGGCTTGCAGGTCCTCATTCCTGGAGAACCCCTGGAAAGAGCCTCGCCAGAATGTCTCTTCCTCAGGAAACACCCCTGGAGGACAGGCGGGTGGGCCCTCACTTGGGGTGTTAGGACCCGCCCTCAGCCTTCTGGCCTGCCCACCTCTGCTCCCACACTGCTCAGGGCTGCCGTCTGCTCCCTCATAAACCCCCACAAGTCAGCACAGGCTCTAAACCAACACCTTCCACTCCAGACAACCTTCCAGACACCCTGTCCTCTTCGTGCCTGGGAGACCAACCCAGAAAGAAGCATGGGACAGCGAGGCCCCAGACTGCGCCAGCCCCACGGGCCAGGGTGCGAAGAACCTGGATCCCTGCGCTGGCAGGGCAAACCCCATCTCACCAGTACCTGCCAACCTTTGTGTTCTGACCTATTAATTTTGGCTCACACACCTGTAATTTGGATAATGCTGTTCCCGGTCATACTTTAGGTAGAAACTCTTAATTAAAACCCAAACAATTAATCAACCAGCACACATTTTCTGAGCATCTGGCCCACACAGGGCCCTGCCAGGCACTGAGAATGGAAAAACACACATTTCTCTCTATGTCAGCTAGGAACTCACTCCCCTCTCTTCCCTTGCCTCTACAAACACCCAATTTGTTTCTTAAGTTATGGAAAGCTCAAGAAATAAAAAAGAATTTGCGAAGAGGAATGTATAAATTGGCACTGGCCTTGGAACAAATCTAAAAGTTGTTTTCATCACAGCTCCCCGCAAAGACACAGAAACAAGTCATTTCTGTCAGTGCCGCACAGTCCTTGGCCAGGCATCTGGGGCTGAGCAGCCAACTGGGCTGGGTCCCCAAATGTGCCATTGCTCTCCCAGGGGTGGCCTGGACGCTCCTCCCACATCCAGAGGCACCGGAGGAGGAGGTCAGGGGGTGGGGGAAGGAGACGGAAAGGACAGGGAATGCTGGAAGACAGACAAGGGAGGACAGGAGATGAGAGAAGGAGCACAGGGGTGCAGAAGGGAGCATGGGGGATGAGGGAAGGAGGTGGGGAGGACAGGGGATGCAGGAGGGAGGACAGGAGGTGAGGGAAGGAGGACAGGGGGTGGAGGAGGGAGGACAGGGAATGCAGGAAGGAGGTGGGGAGGACAGGAGGGAAGGAGGTGGGAGGACAGGGGATGCAGGAGAGAGGACAGGGGAGGAGGGAAGGAGGACAGGGGGTGCAGGAGGGAGGACGGGGATGCAGGAAGGAGGTGGGGAGGACAGGGGATGAGGGAAGGAGGACAGGGATGCAACAGGGAGGACAGGAGATGAGGGAAGGAGGAGGGGGTGGGGGAGGGAGGACTGGGGATGCAGGAAGGAGGTGGGTAGGATAGGGGATGAGGGAGGGAGGACGGGAGGACAGGGGATGAGGGAAGGAGGATGGGGATGCAGGAAGGGGACGAGAGCCTCTGGAATGCTGGACTCCCCCCTGGTTTCTCTGCAGAAATGGAAAGTGTTCTGGAGGCTCTGCCTGCTTCTCCCCCTCTGGCCTCCGGGAGTGACCACCCCGCAGGTCACTGCAGATGTCCCACTGGGGTCAGAATCCACCATGCAGTGTGACGCTGCACTCCAACTCCTCTCCTGTGTCACCTGGGCGGCCAGAGGCAGAGGAGGGCAGAGGCTGGGGGAGAAGGGAGGACTTCCCGAGTTCTAGGGGCTCAAGACAGCTTGGAGGTTTCGGAGGAGATGCAGGGCATGGTTCTCAGACCCCTGCCTGCCAGGCCACGGGGGCTAGGAGGGGGGTCCACGGGTCACCACAGAGAGGGGAGGTCCCTGGAACTCTGAGGCTGGGGTCGAGAGGGGTGCCCACAGGGCTCAGACCCCCGCCCACATTTCTCATGGTCCCATGTGGAGTGGGGCAGGGCGGGCACCCTCTTCTCTCCCCCCATCCCGCCCAGGGTACCTTCAGCTGGGAAGGCTGGGGCGCAGGCTGTGGGCAGGGAGTTCACCCCACCACAGGGCCACTGGACCACCGGGCCACCAGATCACCAGGCCACCAGATCACTGGGCCACCGGACCACAGAACCACCGGACCACCAGATCACAGGCCACCGGGGCCACCACATCACTGGATCACAGGACCACAGGACCACTGGACCACCAGACCACCGGACCACAGGACCACCGGGCCACAGGATCACAGGACCACAGGACCACCAGACCACGGGACTACCGGGCCATCGGGCAGGAAAGGGCCCGGTCCCTCGCACTCGCCCTCCTGCCCTCTCTCTGCAGCTGGGCGCACCCACTTCCAAGCTGGTGTGCGCGGGGAGCCCCGGTCCTCTCTGAGGAGCCTGGACCCCGACCCCTCCTGGGCGCTCCCTCCCTCTCCCAACCGGGCTTCCAGGCGGGCCAACAAGACAGAGCCTCCCTCCCCGGCCACGGACGCCCGCCCAGCCGCGAGCCCGCGCGCCCAGGGCTGGAGCGAGGCGAGGCGAGCCAGGGACGGGGCGGCGCCCGCACAGGTCCCCGGCGCCCCGCAGCGCCCCGGGCTCCCCCGGCTCCCGAGCCCCCACCCCGACCCCTGACCCGGCCCCGGCCCCCCGACCCCGGGCCTGGGCGGCGGCGAGCGCAACTTTACCTCCGGGCGCGGGCTCCGAGCCGCCGGCTCCGCGCGCGGCGCTGCGGCTCCTGAGGGCGGAGCGGGCGCCCCGGAGCCCGCAGCCCGGAGTCCGGCACCGCCCCGCGCGCCGCCCCCGGCCCGCCGGCCCAGCGCGTCCCGCCCGCGGGGGAGCGGCGCCCCCTCGCGCCCGCCGGGGCTCCTGGGCACCTGGAGCGGGGCCGGCGCGCCCTGGGCGCCCCGCGGGACCTGCCGCGCACAGGTGCACGGGCACAGACACAGAGCAAGACCCAACCACCCAAACCAGCCACGCCCGGGCCCATCCAGACACATTTATCCTTACACACCCACGGTGCGCACACACTCATCCCCAGGGGCCGTGCCGGAGGCACAAACCACCTCCCTCCCGTACCCTCTCCCCAGGGGAGGAAGCAAACCACAGCCACAGGCCAGCAGAGGTGTTCTTCCAGTCAAGGCACGGGGGCTGTCCAGCTCCAGGTGGCCTTGGAGAGACCTGGAGGGCACGAGTCGACCTGGTGTCCGCACCACTGACTGCGCGGAAATGGACGCGTTTCTCCCCAGCGCCGGCCCAGCACCAGGCTGGGAAGGGAATGTTGGGGGCTCTGTTGTGCTGTTTTCTTCTCCCTGGGAAGGGTCTCTGACTTTGGAGCTCGTGAGGCTGACGGCCACACTCTCCAGAAGGCTACTGTCTCCCGCTACTTAATAGAAAATGAACAGTTCCAGGGTTTTCCAGTTTTCAACACCATGTTAAAGACATTTAAATGGAATTCTACCTGCAGCACTTCATGAGGGCCGGACGCATGGTCGAGTGGTAGAGTGTTCACCTAGCATGCATGAAGCCTTGGGCTCAACTCCTAGGTACCACATACACAGAAAAAGCCAGAAGTGGTGCTGTGGCTCAAGTGGCAGAGTGAAAACCTTGAGCAAAAAGTGTCCAAGGACAGAGCCCAGGCCCTGAGTTCAAGCCCCAGGACTGGTAAAAAAAAAATGTGTCAGGATATAAACATCTTCAGATTTGTCCTGGCTCCCTCCTTCACCATCGTAACACACTGCTGAGTCCTGACAGACACATGTGAGCAGAAAATCCCTGGGGAGAACATCGCCTGCAGTCCATGTTCTCAGGAAGCTCGTATGCACACGTACCCATCCATGGTGCAGTTTCTGTGCCTCCAGCAGGACGTGTCTTGTATGCACAGTTGCCCTTAGCCAAGGGTCTCCCAGGACATGTGGTTAACTGTTATTTACTGAATGTTTAAGTGAGGCTGTGCCGGAGGCTGTTGTAAATTAAGCATGTCATAAAATAAATGGAGGCACAATAAGTTTGTAATGAGTTCATCTGAGCAAATAAGGATTTGTGGATCCAGCGGCCCCTAACCAAAAGTGTATGACCAAGAGCTGCTTGGCTGACAGAGTCAAGGAGGCGGCTATTCCAGGACGAATGGACTTCAGCAGAGTCTTCTGCTGGAAAGCTTGAACTGCGTAACTCAGTTTGGTAGCTGTTTCAGATCTGGTGTACTCTGTTTCTCTTTAGCACAGGCATTCACAAGCAATCACCAGGTGCTCAGGAAGCTCTCCCAGCTTTGTCTATGCAGGATTCCTTAGGTGAGGTCTCCACCTCCACATATGTTGAGTTACTTCCAATTAGTAATTTTAGTCTCCATACTTACCATAATTTTTACATTTTGGCTGTTTTTCAAAATAGGATGACATTCTGTCTGATGGTGTTTGGCAAAGGCTTTACTGAGGTAGAACTAGACACTGTGCGTGTCACACATTTAGAGTGGATGGTCCAGAGTCTCCCACCGTATTCACAACCATCACCACAGCCACCAGCAAGGAGACTTGAACCTGCCTCCTCAGGTGGCAGCCTTGATCTCTTCTCTGTCCTAGCATGATCCTGGCTTAGCATCTAGAAGCCTGAAGAGCCTGGGGGCTCCCCACTTCTGCTGCACAGCCCGTCTTTTCCTAGATGTCTGTCTGCTCTGTGCTCTTGCATTACCATCATCACCATTATTTTAGGTCTATATACTATAAATGAGTGAAACATGTGACATTTGTTTTCTTCCTTCCTTTCTTCTTTCTTTCTTTCCTCCTCCTCCTCCTCCTCTTCCCTCCTCCTCCTCTTCCTCCTTCTTCTTCCTCTTCTCTTTCTCCTTCTTCTTGTCAGTTGTGGGGCTTGAACTCAGGGCCTAGGCACTGTCCCTGAGCCTCTTCGTGCTCAAGGCTAGTGTTCTACCACATGAGCCACAGCACCACTTCTGGCTTTTGAGTGGTTAATTGGAGATAAGAGTCTCTCAGAAACTTTTCTGCCTGGGCTGGTTTCAAACCAGGATCTCCAGATCTCAGCCTCCTGAGTAGCTAGGATTACAAGAATGTGCCATTTGTTTTTTGAGTTTGGCTTATTTCATTTGACATGAAAAGCTCCAGATCCTCCTGTTTTCCTACAAATGATATAATTTCATTTTTTATGGCTGAATAATATTCTGTTACAGACACACAGACAAATAGACCCACATGCACACATCCACTCATCAGTTTATGGGCACCCTGGCTGATTCTGCACCTTGTGAATAGAGCTATAATAACAATAAAAAAAATGACAAATACCATTGTATCTGCATATCAAAAGAAACAATGACCAGAATTAAGTAACAATGTTTGGAATGAGAGAAAAATCTTTGCCTGCTATTCAATAGAGGTTTAATATCCAGAATATACAAAGAGCCTAAAAAATCAGCAAAAAGACCACATAATACAACCAATAAATGACAAACATATTGGAAATGTTTGTCTTTTTTGCATTTCTCGTCTCCTATCTTTCTTTGGAATGTCTGCAGCATATTAGCTCCCCCCGGCCTTACGTAATCCTGGCCCCTCCAGGGAGAGCGCCTCCCTGTCAGGTGTGCCTTTTTTCTTGTCCACTCTGCTGTCCGGGCTTTTGATAGATGAAGCACTCCCATCGCCGAGCACTCTCTTTGAGCTCTCTCAGCTTTCCACCTTTGTTCACTGCTTTTATCCCCCGCTCTCAGTCCCCCACACCTTACCTTTATCATTCTGTTTCCTCATCTCCCCCAAAGGGAAGCACGTGTGTCCACCAGGGGGGACCCTTCGCTTCATGTGCCTCCCGATCCCCAAAGTGAAGTTGGCAAGTGAAGTGAGACCTGGCCACTCAGCCACGGGCGAGTCCCCAGCAGCGGACAGGTCAGCCAGGAAGAGGAAGGGAAGGCTGCCTCCCTGGAAGAGGAAGGGAAGGCTGCCTCCCTGGAAGAGGAAGGGAAGGCTGCCTCCCTGGAAGGTGATGCCCAGGGCTGCCGCCATCGCTCCCCATGGTCCCTCAGCAGAAACATGAGAATGAGCGCCCTGGCCCCCAGAACCCAACCAGAAACCAACGCCATTCTCCACCCGTGCCCGTGAACAGCTGGTGCTCTGCCAGTACAGGGATCCAGCCTGATGGAGAGTTATTGAGTCCATGCACTTGCTGAGGACATGAGGGGTGCAGGACAGCTCTGCCGGGGGGGGGGGGGGGGGGAGGGGGGCAGAAGCCACAAGAGTCCATCAGACAATGCAGGTTCCAGGCACATGATCAAGGCATTAAGGGAAGGGTTCAAATTTTCCCTTCTTTCTGGTCATCTCTCATTGCTGGGATTTTTGTCAGCACTTTCCAATTAAAAAAAAAAATCCCAGGCCAGGAGTTTGGCCTAGTGGTGGAGCGCTTGCCTAGCATGCACGAAAACCTGGGTTCAATTCCTCGGTACCACATATACATAGAAAAAGCCAGAAATGGTGCTGAGGCTCAAGTGGTAGAGCTCTAGCCTTGAGAAAGCCCAAGGACAGTGCTCAGGCCCTGAGTTCAAGGCCCAGGACTGGCAAAAAAATAAAAAATAAAATCCCTCAGACTTCCTTCTCTGGCCTTCAGTGTCCTTGATACCTAATTCTAAGCTGCATTTTAGATACTGAAAAGTTGGAAACAATCCCGATGTTCAGCAACATTAGGTTGGGTTGGTAGATTGTGGTGTAGCAAGATGGCACATGGGAAGAGGCAGACATAGAAAATATTGTCCTTAGATGGGTGCCATGGCTCTCACCTATAATCCTAGCTGCTCAGGAGGCTGAGATCTGAGGATCCTGGCTCAAAGCCAGCCCAAGCAGGAAAGTCTGGGATATTCTAATCCCTAACTAAAAACCACCAGAAAATCAGAAGTGGCAATCTGGTTCAAAGTAGTAGAGAGCTAGTCTTGAGCAAAATTGCTCAGAGACAACACCCAGGCCCTGAGTTCAAGCCCCATGACTAAGAAAAACCAAAACCAAAACAATAACACAATAAATCTCTCTTATTTGAGAGGTAGAGATAGAAGGATTTAGATTCAAGGTCAGTTGGGACAAAATGTTATCTCCAAGAATAAGCCTAGCCGAGTATAGTCTCAACTACTGGAGGCCGGAGGATCGAGGTCCAAGGCGGACCTGTGTGAAACCTGAGAGTAAAAGGATTGGAGGCATGCCTTAAATGATAAAGTATAAGGCTCTGAGTTCAAAGCCCCAGTA